>NC_042972.1:57541309-57852714 GCF_901001165.1 Salmo trutta
GTGCCACTCGGGAGACCTCAAAACTATGAAATAACACATAAGGAATCATGTAGTAACCAAATAAAGTGTTAAACAAATCAAACATATTTAATATTTTAAATTCTTCAAAGAAGCCACCCTTTGCCTTGATGACAGCTTTGCACACTCTTGGAAAAAGCATGCCATTCCATGAGCGCATAAGTCCTCCATGACAACAAAATCAGAAACAGAGTAGGGCTGGCTAATAAATCCTTCGTTTTGGGGTCATGCTCAGAGAAAACAATTTGGCTAATCTATACTTCCATATTTCCAAGTCCTATTGTTGAAGATCAAGGGGTGTAACATTTATTGGAATGACTGGAATTCTGATAGACTTTGTATTTTAATGTAAAGATATAATTTAATCATAATATTATATGTAGTAGAAAGCGATGAAGAAGCCTACATAACCAACCCATAAAGTTACATTTAACATGCATATATAGCCAGCCATGTAAACTTTAACATTGATTTATCCTGCAATAGATGTCATTCAATTGGTAACATACATTTTTGTCTTCTTCTAATGCCTCTTAAGGGGAAAGGAATCTAACAGTAACGGAATGTTATCAGATTACATTACTGGGTTTGGGTAATCCAAAAGTTACATTACTGATTACAATTTTGGACAGGTAACTTGTAACTGATTACATTTAGAAAGTAACCTACCCAACCCTGGTTATTATGAGTGGTAACTTGTGTTACACATACGTTTCTGGCTGTGAACAGTCTGAGTATTTGGCTCATGGTGGTGGAAGGTGGAGACAAAGAGGCTGAGGGTGGAGAGACAGTCTGCTGGCAGGAAGACAAACAAGAAGACATGTACTTGGGTTCAAGTGAGGAATGGGATCAGCTGGAAACACTAATTATTCAACCGATAGAAATGTTGTTTTACATGATACTTATAATTGATTTCTTTTTCTATAGATTTGCTTTTCAATGAAAGAAGACAGCAGCTGATTGACCCATTGACTGTATAGGGTCAACCATGAATAGTTTCACAAAATTATTTGTTTTGTCATTGACCACTAGCTAGATCCAAATAATTCAGGTAGCTAACATTACACAGAACCACCGGGACCATATACAACATATATATTGTATGTGTTACTGTAATTCAGCATTTAGCTGCCATAGTACACATTAAACTAAATAAACCATTATCATCATCATCATTGTTGAATCTTTGAGTGCTCTGTGGCATCTCCACTTAAGACCAGTTGGAGTTGTGTGAATCCTTTGTGACTCACTGGTCATAGCAAGCTAGCTAGCGTGTTAATGGGTGATTACTTCCCTAGTCTTAGCTAGACTACTGATGTTTCACAAACAGAAACACTAGCTATCTAATATCCCAGGCTAGGCCCTAAACGTATTGACTTAGCTAACATTAACGTTAGATGACGTTAACAGAAACTTTGACAACAATGACCAGTCCAGAAATGAAGCTAGCTACAATGTCACAAACTAATTAGCTACTGTGATGAAATACACTACTACAAATACAATAGCTACAATTACTTATTTTGAACTTGTTGGTATCTTTTCCGGCTGGCCTCGACTGTTAACCAACTGACTGACTCTCTCAACGACCGTTGGTAAGTCAGGCGGGGAGGCAGGCTCAAGCTGCAAGGCAGACGGCTCAAGTAGCAGAGATCATCGCTGCTGGATCATCGGTTTGTGGTTCCTTTAGAGATAATGCAGAAGTATTAAGGATACTTCAGCAAGCATTGATGATGGCAATTGACAATACATGTATGCTGCTATTTGCTATGTTGAAAATTACAATCACAGATTTGTATAAGAGACAATATATATATGAGCCTATTGTTGACTTGGTGATGTGAGGTCTGAATCTTGAATTAAACTTGTCTATATTCAGGTTCAGCAAAGATTTGGCATGCAACCTTGGGTTATGACAAAGAAACACTATGGCAAAGTTACACAGTTGGTGATACAACTAATAACTAACCCGGTTAAGATACATGGTTTTATTTTCTTCTGTCTTCTCAGAATGGACAGGCAGCCCATAGCCACTGTCAAGTTCCATGCAGCGAAATGTTTGATGTCTCACAAATACGAGGTGTGCAAAAATAATGTGACATTAAGCAGACGCTTTCATCCAAAACACATTTTCATTTTCTGTTTGTGGCCCCAGGAATCGAACCCACAATCTTGATGTTTTGAGCACCATGATTTTTTCCATTGACTGTCATGGTCGTTATTTATTTAGCTATTTTAATAGGCTATAGACTACAATTAACAGTTTAATAGGCTATTGCAATAACTCAACATGCATGGTTGTAGGCTGCATCACTCCTTCAGCCTAGGTAGCAGATTATCCAATGGAAGATATAGGCCTTCATTTTTTTCTTTTTTAAATAAAGTTATTCTATGTTCTAGGCTACAACACAGTGCAATGAAGAAGGTATTATTGTTAGTACAGAATAAATGTCTAGGCAGTGATGTGGGCTAATCAAACGTCCTTTTGTGTTTCATGCCAAAATAAAGCCCTGATTATACAACCATTTTGATCAGTTATGGGTTTATTCTTGACAGTTAAGGTCCAGAAAATTACATTAGGCCACTCATATGGTGTATTTTGTCAGGATGTATCAGCGTTTACAGATAAGTCTACCACAGAAAAATAGGCTATAGCCTATGACACTGAGATGTGCTTATGACACAGATAATTAACATGACCACCAGCATATGCCATTTTTTTTTGTAATAATAAAAACATTTTTAAAAATAAAAAAAATATTTAAAAAAATAAAAATAATCGCTAATGCCATTATATTTAGACAGTATTGGCCGAATGACTGAAATTTATATAATTAGTGTGACTGGGCCCGAGTACCATTAGCCAGAACCCAGAGTAATATGATTCTGCCGGACTCGGGAAGAGCTTGGCCCGTATGAAGCCTCCCCGAGTCTGAGTCGATGCCAAGTCTCAAACGGAATAGGCCCGAACCCACGTTGTTGACTGGGCTAGCTTGTGAACAAAACAATGTAAATAGCCAAGAAACACAAGAACAAAGTCTCACTTCAGTAGACTTTAGTTTCAAGTAAATTAAACCAACTTTTATGCCTGTGCGCAGCACTTCTAAAATGTTATATTTCACTCAGATCTTCACGTGTGCACAGCCCCCAGCCAGGCAGTGTTGCAGCGTGAGGTGGGATAGGCTATGTAGGATGTGTGGTTCTTTTACCGTGTGTGATTAATTTACCAGCTATGAAACAAAACAGCAGAAATACAGCTACTGCAACATTTATTTTACTATAAATGTGATCATATTTGACTATTTTTATTCACAAATGCGAGTGAAATGCTTGCATTGTGGAGCCCTGACAGCCTGCCAAAGTGGCTAGTGAAAAATAAATCTTACCCGCCAATGCCAGAATCTACCCGCATTTGTGTGTTCATTTTAGGCCCTGAACATATTCTATTATTATTTACAATAAAGGTGACCAACTTCTAAAACCAAAGATGCGCCCCTGGTTCCAAATACCAAAACTGAAGTTTATATCAAATATTTCAGGGTTTCATTTAAGTGACCATCTACATCCAGACTATGTGCCATCTATTTTCCCCACCAATGGGAATCTTGCTGTGAAAGAACTCAGCCGTTTTGGCAATGCAAGAAAACGAGTGATATGTGTTCCTCAATTGCCACCACCCTAAAGAAAGAGGCTCCCCAGGACATCCAATGACAATGGTACTTCCATCTTTTGTGAGCCAAATGAAGATGCTTCGCCTTCATCTGAACCAAATTAAGATTTAAAATGTATTTAAAAAAGGCAAGTCAGTTAAGAACAAACTCTTATTTACAATGACAGCCTAGGAACATTGGGTTAACTGCCTTGTTCAGGGGCAGAACAGATTTTTTACCTTGTCAGCTTGGGGATTCGATTTAGCAACCTTTCGTTTACTGGCCCAATGCTCTAACCACTAGGCTGCCTGCCGCCCCGATAATGCTTCCCTAACTGACAGGTGAGCTAGTTAAAGAAGCACAACATGATCCAGAAGATATCTCAGTGGGTTCCCTAAGGCCTTTTGCAGAAAGTGAAAGGGCTAAGATGACAGTTGAAATGGAAATTCTTAGGAGAGAGATGATGCAAGAAGAGAAAGATGTGTAATGGGCAGCAATATTTGTTATGTGTATATACACACACATGCATCACGTGACTCATAATAAGACTATGAAATTAGCCTTTTAAAATTTCTGACTCATTTACGTAATTTAGCAAACGCTCTTATCCAGAGCGACTTACAAATTGGTGCATTCACCTTATGATATCCAGTGGAACAACCACTTTACAATAGTACATCTATATCTTTTTGGGGGGGTAGAAGGATTACTTAATCCTATCCCAGGTATTCCTTAAAAAGGTGGGGTTTCAGGTGTCTCCGGAAGGTGGTGATTGACTCCGCTGTCCTGGCGTCGTGAGGGAGCTTGTTCCACCATTGGGGTGCCAGAGCAGCGAACAGTTTTGACTGGGCTGAGCAGGAACTGTGCTTCCGCAGAGGTAGGGAGGCGAGCAGGCCAGAGGTGGATGAACGCAGTGCCCTTCTTTGGGTGTAGGGACTGATCAGAGCCTGAAGGTACGGAGGTGCCGTTCCCCTCACAGCTCCGTAGGCAAGCACCATGGTCTTGTAGCAGATTCGAGCTTCAACTGGAAGCTAGTGGAGTGTGCGGAGGAGCGGGGTGACGTGAGAGAACTTGGGAAGGTTGAACACCAGACAAGCTGCGGCGTTCTGGATGAGTTGTAGGGGTTTGATGGCACAGGCAGGGAGCCCCGCCAACAGCGAGTTGCAGTAATCCAAACGGGAGATGACAAGTGCCTGGATTAGGACCTGCACCGCTTCCTGTGTGAGGCAGGGTCGTACTCTGCGAATGTTGAAGAGCATGAACCTACAGGATCGGGTCACCGCCTTGATGTTAGCGGAGAACGGCAGGGTGTTGTCCAGGGTCACGCCAAGGCTCTTAGCACTCTGGGAGGAGGACACAATGGAGTTGTCAACCGTGATGGCGAGATCATGGAAAGGGCAGTCCTTCCCCGGGAGGAAGAGCAGCTCCGTCTTGCCGAGGTTCAGCTTGAGGTGGTGATCCGTCATCCACACTGATATGTCTGCCAGACATGCGATTCGCCACCTGGTTATCAGAAGGGTGAAAGGAGAAGATTAATTGTGTGTCGTCTGCGTAGCAATGATAGGAGAGACCATGTGAGGATATGACAGAGCCAAGTGACTTGGTGTATAGCGAGAATAGGAGAGGGCATAGAACTGAGCCCTGGGGGACACCAGTGGTGAGAGCACATGGTGCGGAGACGGATTCTCCCCATGCCACCTGGTAGGAGCGACCTGTCAGGTAGGACGCAATCCAAGAGTGAGCCGCGCCGGAGATGCCCAACTCGGAGAGGGTGGAGAGGAGGATCTGATGGTTCACAGTATCAAAGGCAGCAGATAGGTCTAGAAGGATGAGAGCAGAGGAGAGAGTGTTAGATTTAGCAGTGCGGAGAGCCTCCGTGACACAGAGAAGAGCAGTCTCAGTTGAATGACCAGTCTTGAAACCTGACTGATTTGGATCAAAAAGGTCATTCTGAGAGAGATAGCAAGAGAGCTGGCCAAGGACGGCACGCTCAAGAGTTTTGGAGAGGAAAGAAAGAAGGGATACTGGTCTGTAGTTGTTGACATCGGAGGGATCGAGTGTAGGTTTTTTGAGAAGGGGTGCAACTCTCGCTCTCTTGAAGATGGAAGGGACGTAGCCAGCGGTCAAGGATGAGTTGATGAGCGAGGTAGGGGAGAAGGTCTCCGGAAATGGTCTGGAGAAGAGAGGAGGGGATAGGGTCAAGCGGGCAGGTTGTAGTGCGGCCGGCTGTCACAAGTCGCAAGATTTCATCTGGAGAGATAGGGGAGAAAGAGGTCAAAGCATAGGGTAGGGCAATGTGAGCAGGACCAGCGGTGTCGTTTGACTTAACAAACGAGGATCGGATGTCGTCAACCTTCTTTTTAAAATGGTTGACAAAGTCGTCCGCAGAGAGGGAGGAGGGGGGGAGGGGGAGGAGGATTCAGGAGGGAGGAGAAGGTGGCAAAGAGCTTCCTAGGGTTAGAGGCAGATGCTTGGAATTTAAAGTGGTAGAAAGTGGCTTTAGCAGCAGAAACAGAGGAAGAAAATGTGGAGAGGGAGTAAAAGATGCCAGGTCCGCAGGGAGGCTAGTTTTCCTCCATTTCCGCTCGGCTGCCCGGTGCCCTGTTCTGTGAGCTCGCATTGAGTCGTCAAGCCACGGAGCAGGAGGGGAGGACCGAGCCGGCCGGGAGGATAGGGGACATAGAGAGTCAAAGGATGCAGAAAGGGAGGAGAGGAGGGTTGAGGAGGCAGAATCAGGAGATTGGTTGGAGAAGGATTGAGCAGAGGGAAGAGATGATAGGATGGAAGAGGAGAGAGTAGCAGGAGAGAGAGAGCGAAGGTTGCGACGGCGCAATACCATCTGAGTAGGGGCAGAGTGAGTAGTGTTGGAGGAGAGCGAGAGGGAAAAGGATACAAGGTAGTGGTCGGAGACTTGGAGGGGAGTTGCAGTGAGATTGGTAGAAGAACAGCATCTAGGAAAGATGAGGTCAAGCGTATTGTCTGCCTTGTGAGTAGGGGAGGACGGTGAGAGGGTGAGGCCAAAAGAGGAGAGGAGTGGAAAGAAGGAGGCAGAGAGAAATGAGTCAAAGGTAGACATAGGGAGGTTAAAGTCTTCCAGAATTGTGAGGGGTGAGCCATCCTCAGGAAAGGAACTTATCAAGGCGTCAAGCTCATTGATGAACTCTCCAAGGGAACCTGGAGGGCGATAAATGATAAGGATGTTAAGCTTGAATGGGCTAGTGATTGTGACAGCATGGAATTCAAAGGAGGAGATAGACAGATGGGTCAGGGGAGAAAGAGAGAATGTCCACTTGGGAGAGATGAGGATTCCAGTCCCGCCACCCCGCTGACCAGATGCTCTCGGGGTATGCGAGAACACGTGGTCAGACGAGGAGAGAGCAGTAGGAGTAGCAGTGTTTTCTGTGGTAATCCATGTTTCTGTCAGCGCCAAGAAGTCGAGGGACTGGAGGGTAGCATAGGCTGAGATTAACTCTGCCTTGTTGGCCGCAGACCGGCAGTTCCAGAGGCTGCCGGAGACCTGGAACTCCATGTGGGTCGTGCGCACTGGGACCACCAGGTTAGAGTGGCAGCGGCCATGCGGTGTGAACCGTTTGTGTGGCCTGTGCAGAGAGGAGAGAACAGGGATAGACAGACACAGTTGACAGGCTACAGGAGAGGCTACGCTAATGCAAAGGAGATTGGAAAGAAAATTAACTAAACAACTGGGGAAGCGAGAGAGCAGGGCCTCCCTCACTAACCATTCGCTGAAACACTGAAATGTAACTATTCCAACTTCCACTTAGAAATTATAATTGATGTAAACTACAGTGGTTCAATGTTTCCAGGAATAGGCTCAAACTTAGTTTATTCAGCTAGATAACTTGGTACAGTATTCTTCCGTGAAACCCACCCAGTGCACCGTGTCCTATGACGCCGTAGCTAACTAGCATGCTAGCATCCAATAACACACGGTTAGCACCAATACTTGGTTACAACAAACTACCAATGGATCATTCGTGTGACAAAGAGCAAAGAGCAAGACAGAAACAGCGTCCCACCTGGGTTAGCCTGACGGGCCAGCCGAGGCGTGAGAGCCTAGTGAGCCGGCTGAGGCATAGGGGCCTGACGATCTGGCTGAGGCATGAAGGCCTGTCAATCCCGTTGAGGCGTGGGAGCCCGACGATCCGGCGGAGGCGTAGCAGCCTGACGAGCCGGCGGGGAATAAAAACCTGAATCCGGCTGAGGCCTGACGTGGGATGGGCGCTTTCCGAGACAACCGGGTTAAGAAACCTTGAGCCAGCTACATTTAATTAGGAACAGACAAAGAGCAAGACAGAAACAGCGTCAGCACACGGATACACAATGACAAATGACAATCAATGCAGCAGTGGGGAACCGAGCTGGGGAACTGCCAAATATAGGGGAGGTAATTAACCGGTGATTGAGTCCAGGTGAGTCCAATAATCGCTGATGCACGTGACGGGGGAAGGCAGGTGAGCGTAATGATGGTGGCAGGAGTGCGCAATGCTGGGGAGCCTGGCGCCCTCGAGCGCCGTGGGGGGGGGGGGGGGAGCGGGAGCAGGCGTGAAATAAATCTATGACTGGGCTCAGTTGGGCAGTGTTTGCCTGCATGAATATCATGTACAGTGTATCATTGTTAGCTCATTAGACACATTCATTTGTGTGATATGATTGATACTGCATGTACCAGCATCTCCCTTACTGAGTCTGTAGGCTGCTTCTCTCTCCTGAGAATGCAAGACATTCATTGTGACATCAGTTATCTTAATTGTCATGTGATTCAGACAAATCAATTAATTTAAAATCACGTTTTGACTAACGCATTATCTATTTATTCTGAATAGTGTTTTAACCAATTTAACAATTTGTTTTACCTGAACCTCCTGGACCATCTCTCGGGCTGAAGTTACCACCAGCGAAGGTAAATGTGCCTTGTCCAGAGTCTGCTGATGGTGTCCACTGCCTTGATGAAATCCTAATTTCATGAGATTCGGAAGATGACGCTTTGTTGGGGGGGTCCAGGTGATACTTAAAAAAATAAATACATCTGTAAAACCTGCATGACAGACAAACAGCTGCACCTGTGAAAACAGGGGGGAAAGTATAATACATGTCAGCCCCATGACAGCCTAGTAGTATGGCTACAGTGCCTTCAGAGAGTAGTCACACATTTTGTTGTGCTACAGCCTGAATTTAAAATTGCTTAAATTGAGATTAGTGTGTCACTGGTCTACACAGAATACTCCGTAATGTCAAAATGGAATGATTTTTTTAGAGTTTATTTTATATATTAATACAAATGAAAAGCTGAAATGTCTTGAGTGAACAAGTATTCAACCCCTTTGTTATGGCAAGCCTAAATAAATTCAGGATTAAAAATGTGCTTACAAAGTCACAATAAATTGCATGGACTTACTGTGTGCAATAGTGTTTAACATGATTTTTGAATGACTACCTCATCGCTGTACCCCACATACAGTTAATTGTAAGGTCTCTCAGATTCAACCACAAAGACCAGGTGTCACGTCCTGACCATAGTAAGATGTTATTTTCTATGGTAGAGTAGGTCAGGGCGTGACAGGGGGTGTTTTGTGTTTTCTATGTTTTGTATTTCTATGTTTAGTTCTAGTTTTCTATTTCTATGTTGTTTTTTGGGATGATCTCCAATTAGAGTTAGCTGGTCCTCGTTGTCTCTAATTGGAGATCATACTTAAGTAGGGTTATTTCCACCTGTGTTTGTGGGTAGTTATTTTCTGTTTAGTTATCTGTTACCTGACAGAACTGTTAGCTGTTTGTTTGTTATTTTGTCTTTAGTATTCTGAGTTAAAATAAATATTCACTATGAGCACTCAACATGCTGTGCCTTGGTCCCCTCTCTACGACAGCCGTTACAGAACTACCCACCACAACTGGATCAAGCAGCATGCCCGGGAGGAGATGGATACCTGGTCTCTGGAGGAGTGGCGAGAGAGGAAAGACTGGACTTGGGGCCAAGTATTGGACAGATATAGAAGCCTGCCGGGGAAGCACGAGAGGCAGCCCCCCCCAAAAAAATTGGGGGGCACATGGGTAGATTGGCAGAGTCAAGGGTGAGACCTGAGCCAACTCCCCGTGCTTATCGTGGTGAGCATGTGCCTGCTCCTCGCACTCTCCCTCCAGTGCACCTCCATGGCCCAGTATACCCTGTGTCAGCACTGCGCACCCGGTCTCCAGTGCGTTCCCCCAGTCCGGTGAGACCTGTTCCAGCTCCACGAAAGAAGCCTCCAGTGATGATCTATGGTCCGAAGCCTGTAGAGATGATCCATGGCACGAAGCCTCCAGTGATGATCCATGGCCCGGAGCCTGTAGGGATGATCCATGGCACGAAGCCTCCAGTGAATCCATGGCCCGGAGCCTGTAGGGATAATCCATGGCACGAAGCCTCCAGTGAATCCATGGCCCGGAGCCTGTAGAGATGATCCATGGCACGAAGCCTCCAGTGATAATCCATGGCCCGAAGCCTCCAGTGAATCCATGGCCCGGAGCCTGTAGGGATAATCCATGGCAAGAAGCCTGTAGGGATAATCCATGGCCCGGAGCCTGTAGAGATGATCCATGGCACGAAGTCTCCAGTGATAATCCATGGCCCGGAGCCTCCAGTGATGATCCATGGCACAAAGCCTCCAGTGATGATCCATGGTGCTGAACCTGTATTGATGATCCATTGCACAGAGCCTGCAGCAACGCTCCCCAGTCCGGAGCCTGCAGCGACGCTCCCCAGTCCGGAGCCTGCAGCGACGCTCCCCAGTCCGGAGCCTGCAGCGACGCTCCCAAGTACGGAGCCTCCAGCAATGCTCCCTAGTACGGAACCTCCTGAGGCGGCCTGCAGCCCGGAACCTCCTGAGGCGGCCTGCAGCCCGGAACCTCCTGAGGCGGCCTGCAGCCCGGAACCTCCTGAGGCGGCCTGCAGCCCGGAACCTCCAGCGATGATCCACGGTCCGGTGGTACTAAAGCAGAGGAATCATCGGGTGGAGCGCGGGTTACGCCCCGAACCGGAGCCGCCGCCTCTGCTGGAGGATAAGGTTATGTGGACTGCACTAGAGCCGCCATAGATAGGAGTTACCCACCCTACCCTCCCGTTTTTGTGTTTTGTTTAGTGGCATTCGGAGTCTGCACCTTTGGGGGGGGTACTGTCACATCCTGACCATAGTAAGATGTTATTTTCTATGGTAGAGTAGGTCAGGGCGTGACAGGGGGTGTTTTCTGTTTTTCTATGTTTTGTATTTCTATTTTTAGTTCTAGTTTTGTATTTCTATGTTGTTTTTTGGGGGGATGATCTCCAATTAGAGGCAGCTGGTCCTCGTTGTCTCTAACTGATCATACATAAGTAGGGTTTTTTTCCACCTGTGTTTGTGGGTAGTTATTTTCTGTTTAGTTATCTTTTACCTGACATAATTGTTGGCTGTTTGTTATTTTGTCTTTAGTATTCTGAGTTAAAATAAATATTCACTTTGAGCACTCAACACGCTGCGCCTTGGTCCCCTCTCCGACAGCCGTTACACCAGGGATGCTTGACAATGCCTCGCAAAGCAGAGCATTTATTATAAAGCAGACATTGAATATCCCTTTGAGCATGGTGAATTTATTAATTACCCTTTGGATGGTGTACCAATACACCCAGTCACTACAAAGATACAGGCATGCTTCCTAACTTATGGTCTCACTGTGGTTTCCTGATACTAGTATATGAACGGGCACAGTGCTATGTGTGACTCTTCCAATAGAGCAGCCGTCCATTGCCCAGGCATCCATAGCGACAGAGAGAGGTTGAGTGTGAATACCTAATTCAGAAACCATGGTAGCATCCATAAAACTTTCGTCAGCCCCAGAGTCAATGAGCACCCGGAGAGACTTAGACTGGTCTCCCCACAGCAGAATCACAAAAAAAGGTGTACGGGTGATGGACGTTAAGGGACTCCCAGTCTGGCTCACCAGAGTACTTGTACCCACTAAAAAGAGTTTCTTAACTGGACAAGTGGCTATATAATGTCCAGCCCCTCCACAGTACAGACAACAGTTAGAACTCAGCCTACGTGAGCGTTCCCCACAGATAATCTAGCTCTTCACAGTTGCATGGGCTCAGGAGTATCCAACTCACCCGTCGCTGATGATTCTCTGGGAGACTGTAATGTTTTCGGCTCTCCTCGAAAATACAAACTTTGGCGATTTCCGGATTCCTTCAGACGGGCACCAGCAGACGAACGAGTGTTCTTGAGACCCAACTTCTCACAACAGCGTTCTCGAAGGTGCCCACCAATCCTAATTGCCAGGGCGATGAGGGAATCGAGGTCCCGTGGTATTTCCCGAGCTGCGAGCTCATCCTTTATTCCCTCCGACAGTCCGTGGAGAAAGGTGTCAAACAGAGCCTCCGGATTCCAGGAACTCTTGGCAGCCAATGTGCGAAAATCTACTCCGTAGTCTGCCACACTGTGGGAGTTCTGATGAACCTGCAGTAGTTTGAGCCGCCTCCCTCCCGGGCACCGGAGAATTGAAAACATTCCAGACTTCTGCCATGAATTCCTCCAGGCAATGGCACACAGTGGATTGCTGCTCCCACATAGCCGTTGCCCAGGAGAGCGCCCTTCCGGACATTAGCATAATTAAATACGCTATCTTCGATCGGTCTGACAGGAACGAAGAGGGCTGGAGTTCGAAAATGAGGGCGCACTGGAAAAGGAACTCCCGGCAGGTACCAGGATCGCCTGCATAACACTCCGGAGGAGATAAGCTGGATTCTCGAGGAGCCAGGATAGGTTGAACAAATCCACAAGTACTAGAAAGGTTACTGGGTGGTTGGGAGGTCTCAGAGGTGGCAGGCTGCCTAGGAGCTAACTCACTGATTTGCTCCATTATAGCCTTGAACCCTTGGTCGTGGCGTTCCGTCAGGGAACGAAGCCCTTCCAAAAGGTCCAGCAGTAGCTCCTCATACGTCCCAATGGTGGCTCCCTGCAGGGAGACAGCGTGGCGGAGCTGGTCCCAGTCTGCTGGGTCTGTCATGGCCAGGTCGTACTATAAGGGCACAAGGCAAGACCCAAATGCAGACACAGGAGGCAAATGGTTGAGTTCTGATATTTTTTACACCAAAAGGGGTAGGCAAAAGGCAAGTCGTGGACAGGCGAGAGTTCATAAAACAGGTCAGAGTCCAAACAGTACAAAGGTATAGGCAGGCTCGAGGTCAGAACAGTCAGAGTGGTCAGGCAGGCAGATTCGGCGTCAGGACAGGCAAGGGTCAAAACCAGGAGGGCTAGGAGAAAACAGAGACTGGGTAAAATAGGAGCTAGAAGAAACGCTGGTTGACTTGGCAAAACAAGACAAACTGGCACAGAGAAACAGGAACCACAAGGATAAATACACAGGGGACTAATGGGGAAAACGGGAGACACCTGGAGGTGGGTGGAGACAATCACCGAGACAGGTGAAACAGATCAGGGCATGACAGTTGGAGTGGAAGGAAACCACCAATGGTGACTTTAAATCAATTTATTGAGTGTAATGGCTGTGAAAGGAGAAAAGTGAAGCTTGATCAACAACATTGTAGTTACTTCCCAATACTAATCTAGATTTTGTATAGGCATTTAGAATTATTATTGTTGATCTTTAGAAAATGTCTCCTATATCTGCCGTTTCCATTACACACTTTTTTGCGACATTGCTTTTGTCGAATGAACCTGGGTCAATGGAAACATGCCTAGTATCCCAAAGTAGTCTACAGAACTTTTTAAATTGTGTATCTCTCACCTTGTGAAAAACAAATCTGGTCAAATTCATGTTTGCCCGTAGGTTACAGTGTATGGGTATAAATAATATAATTTATTGAAACAGCAAGACAAATCCCAGATTGTGCCATTAATTAATGCATTTACAAACCACTAGCTTAATGTTTACTAACTAGTTATAAACATTTATATTTTTTATATACAGTATTTCTGGGGAAGGGTATAAAATATAAAATAATTATTTGAAATAATTTGTTGAAAGTTTCCAAGAGCAGTGGTCTCAATCAAAAATATGGGACTGCCCACTCCTGAGACAGAGGCACATGACAGCACACCTGGAGTTTGCCAAAGGCAAATGAAAGACTCCAAGACCAAGATTCTGTGGTCTGATGAGACAAAAATGTAAACCTGAATGCAAAGCGGTATGTCTGTAGAAAACCAGTCACAGCTCGTCACCCGTCTAACACCATCCCTACCTTGAAGCATGAATGTGGCAGCATCATCTCTCCCGGAAATAGGGCAACTCAAGCAATTTATTTGTTGTCTGAGTGAGGTAAATGCTATAAATTTAGAGGACTCTAAGTAATTTGAAAGATGAGACGTTGAGGATTATAATAAATACCGCTCTGATGTCATACAAGCAAGCCAAATACCCGTGAGTCCAAATTTGCACTTCCTAATCATAAAAATTGTCATATACATTGTCAATGTTTATGATCACTATGTTTAATGTTCATTTACAAGATGACATGGCATCATACCCTGAGTTTTTCTGAACTTAATGAGCCTACGTTTGTTTATTTAGAAAGAAATATCTGCGGCACACGCACCTGAAAGCACTCATGACTCCTTTCTATGCTTACCAAAATAAAGGTCTGTTTCTCTGAATTGCCTTGTGAAAGCCTAACACTGTAAGATCATATTTTATAACTTAGCTAGTCATGTTGGCAATAGAACAAGCTTTCAAATCATGCCCAACTGACCAAGATTGTGATTTATAATGGACCGTTTTGGGATTTTTGATTTGATTTGATTTACTAGGATCCCCATTAGCAATGGTAACAGCTAGTCTTACTGGGGTCCGACAGAACAAAAAAAACATTATAGACAAAAGACGTTACAATTTACATACATTTAAAAACATTAACATGTAGTGTGTGTATGCATCTACTGTATCAGTTATACATGTCAGTACATACAAATAACAAGTAGGACACATGGGGGAGAGGTGTTTTGCCGTGAGGGGTTGCTTTATTAGCTATTTCTTGAACAATATAAGATGGAAGTGTCATAATCCGTGTATGTAGGTGGCAGGGAAGTCAGGCGCAGGAGAAACCAAAGTGGTTAGAAAATGGAGTATTTAATAACCTCTCTAGGGTAGGGGGCAGTATTTTCACATCCGGATAAAAAACGTACCCAATTTAATCTGGTTATTACTACTGCCCAGAAACTAGAATATGCATATAATTGTTTGATTTGGATAGAAAACACCCTAAAGTTTCTAAAACTGTTTGAATGGTGTCTGTGAGTATAACAGAACTCATATGGCAGGCCAAAACCTGAGAAGATTCTGTACAGGAAGTGCCCTCTCTGACCATTTCTTGGCCTTCTACACTCTCTTTATTGAAAACAAAGGATCTCTGCTGTAACGTGACACTTTCTGAGGCTCCCATTGGCTCTCAGAAGGTGCCAGAACGTTGAATGATGACTCTGCTGTCCCAGGCTGAAAAACAGTAGCGCATTTGGTAAGTGGTCGATCTGAGAACAATGAGACGGGTGCGCGCATGCACGTGAAGAGTCAATTTTAGATTTTGAGTCTTTGAACGGAAAGGACGTCTCCCGGTCGGAATATTATCGCTTTTTTACGAGAAAAATCGCATAAAAATTGATTTTAAACAGCGTTTGACATGCTTCGAAGTACGGTAATGGAATATTTTGACATTTTTTGTCACGATACGCGTCCGCGCGTCACCGTTCGGATAGTGTAAGAACAAAACAGAGGATATTTGAACATAACTATGGATTATTTTGAACCAAAACAACATTTGTGGATGAAGTAGAAGTCCTGGGAGTGCATTCTGACGAAGAACAGCAAAGGTAATCCAATTTTTCTTATAGTAAATCTGAGTTTGGAGAGTGCCAAACTTGGTGGGTGTCAAAATAGCTAGCCTGTGATGGCGAGCTATCTACTCAGAATATTGCAAAATGTGCTTTTGCCGAAAAGCTATTTTAAAATCGGACACCGCGATTGCATAAAGGAGTTCTGTATCTATAGTTCTTAAAATAATTGTTGTTTCTTGTGAACGTTTATCGTGAGTAATTTGGTAAATTCACCGGAAGTTTGCGGTGGGTATGCTAGTTCTGAACATCACATGCTGTCACGAATCCCACTGAAGGTGGCTCCCCTGCCTGCTCGGGCGGCGCTCGGCGGTTGTCGTCACCGGCCTATTAGCCGCCGCTGATCCCTTTTTCCTTTTCGTTTGGTATGTCTTATTGTTTGCACCTGTTCCTCATTTGGTTCTTTTGATTTTTGGTTATTTAAGCCTGTTTAGCCCGCCCAGGTTTGTGCGGGATTATTTAGCGTCAGGTTGTGTTTTGTATTTGGATGTGCTGGCGATCGACTATTGTTATTTTTATGCATGCTGTGTACCTGTTGTTCTGGGCACTTTGCATTTTTCACGCCGGTTGTGTTGGCGTCGATCGTGTTGTGTTTTATTGAATAAACACACAGTTCCTTACCTCTGCTCTCTGCGCCTGACTCCTACCACCACTCCTAGCAACTACTGACAGAATCCCGCACCTGCTATGGAGTCAGCAGGAGCAGCCTCCCCTCCTCTCCCATCGATGGAGGAACGGGTCTTCCATCATACCACCATCCTCCACCGAATCGGCTCAGCGATGGACCAGATGATGGAGAGGATGGACCGATGGGAGAGGAGTGGCCTCCCTACCGCATCCCCAGCACCAATTCCCCCTCCACCATCTACCCCTCCACCAACGTCCGGACCCGGAGCCTTGCGCCTGGCTCTCCCCAGGGAGTACGATGGGGCGGTGGCTGGGTGCCAGGGGTTCCTGCTGCAGTTGGAGTTGTACCTGGCTACCGTTCGTCCGACTCCCTCGGGAGAGGAGAGCGTAAGCGTCCTTGTCTCCTGCTTAACGGGACGTGCCCTGGAGTGGGCCAACGCAGTGTGGTATGGCCCAGACTCGGCAAGGGATCACTACCCCGAGTTCACCCGCCGTTTCCAGGCCGTGTTCGACCACCCAGCAGAGGGTGAACGGCTGTTCCACCTGCGGCAGGAGACGAGGAGCGCACAGGACTTTGCTCTGGAGTTCCGGACCTTGGCTGCTGGAGCGGGGTGGAATGACAGGGCCCTGATGGACCACTATCGGTGTAGCCTCCGGGAGGACGTCCGCCGTGAGCTAGCCTGTCGGGACACAACCCTCTCACTAGATTAACTAATAGACATGTCCATTCGTCTCGACAACCTGCTGGCTGCGCGCGGGCATCCAGACAGGGCCCTGTTGGTTCCACCTCCAGGTCCTCCAGCTCCCATCCCTATGGAGCTAGGGGGGGTGCGTCCAGGGGAACCGGAGGAGGAGGCTCCTCTTGTACCCAGTGTGGTCGGAGAGGACACACTACCAACCGGTGCTGGGGGAGCTCCTCTGGGAATCGGGATGGCAGGCGGAGCACTCCTCGTTCACCTCAGGTGAGTAAGCACCAACCTCACCCAGAGCTCCCTGTTGGTCATATGTTCGTTTTAGTAACTTTCCCCTTGTTTTCTCCCTCTTTCCAGCATAAGGCGCTAGTCGATTCAGGCGCAGCTGGAAACTTTATGGATCGTGGGCTCGCGTTAAGGCTAGGGATTCCCCTGGTGTCGTTGGACCAACCTTTCCCCGTGCACTCCTTAGATAGCCGACCATTAGGGTCAGGACTGGTCAGGGAGGCCACGGTGCCACTGGACATGGTAACGCAGGGGGATCATGGGGAACGGATTAGTCTCTTCCTCATTGATTCTCCTGCGTTTCCGGTGGTGCTGGGGATCCCCTGGCTGGCCAATCACAATCCCAATATTTCGTGGAGACAGGGGGCTCTCAGAGGGTGGTCAGAGGAGTGCTCAGGCAGGTGTAAGGGAGTTTCCATCGGTGCGACGACGGTGGAGAGTCCAGACCAGGTTTCCACTGTGCGCATTCCCTCAGAATATGCTGATTTGGCTATCGCCTTCTGTAAAAAGAGGGCGACCCGATTACCACCTCAGCGATGAGGGGATTGCGTGATAAATCTCCAGGTCAACGCTACACTTCCCAGGAGTCACGTGTACCCATTGTCACAGGAGGAAACGTTGGCTATGGAGACATATGTCACGGAATCTCTGAGACAGGGGTACATTCGGCCCTCCATGTCACCCGTCTCCTCGAGTTTCTTTTTCGTGAAGAAAAAGGATGGAGGGTTGCGTCCGTGCATTGATTATCGAGGTCTAAATTCCATCACAGTAGGGTTCAGTTACCCGCTACCTCTCATCGCTACGGCGGTGGAATCATTTCACGGCGCGCGTTTTTTCACGAAACTGGACCTCAGGAGCGCTTACAATCTGGTGCGTATCCGGGGAGGAGACGAGTGGAAAACCGCATTCAGTACCACATCGGACCACTATGAGTACCTCGTCATGCCGTATGGGTTAAAGAATGCTCCAGCCATCTTTCAATCCTTTGTTGACGAGATTCTCAGGGACCTGCATGGGCAGGGGGTGGTGGTGTATATTGACGACATCCTGATCTATTCCGCCACCCGCGCCGCGCATGTCTCCCTGGTGCGCAAGTTGCTTGGGTGACTGCTGGAGAATTACCTGTACATTAAGGCTGAGAAATGTGAGTTTTTCAAACGAGCCGTTTCCTTCCTGGGGTATCGCATTTCCACCTCGGGGGTGGTGATGGAGGATGACCGCGTTAAAGCCGTGCGTAATTGGCCGACTCCGACCACGGTAAAGGAGGTGCAGCGGTTTTTAGGGTTTGCCAATTACTACCGGAGGTTTATCCGGGGCTTTGGTCAAGTTGCTGCTCCCATTACCTCACTGCTGAAGGGGGGTCCAGCGCGCTTGCGCTGGTCAGCAGAGGCGAACAGAGCGTTCAGTCGCCTGAAGGAGCTGTTTACCGACGCTCCAGTGCTGGCTCATCCGGATCCCTCTTTGGCATTCATAGTGGAGGTGGACGCGTCCGAGACTGGGGTGGGGGCCGTGCTATCACAGCGCTCGGGCACGCCACTCAAACTCCGCCCGTGCGCTTTCTTTTCTAGGAAGCTCGGGCCGGCGGAGCAGAACTATGACGTCGGGGACCGGGAGTTGTTAGCTGTGGTCAAGGCTCTGAAGGTGTGGAGACATTGGCTTGAGGGAGCTAAGCACCCTTTCCTCATCTGGACTGACCACCGTAATCTCGAGTACATCCGGGCAGCTAGGAGACTGAATCCGCGTCAGGCCAGGTGGGCCATGTTCTTTACCCGTTTCCGGGTCACGATCTCTTATAGGCCAGGTTCACAGAACACGAAGGCCGACGCACTGTCCCGCCTATATGACACCGAGGAGAGGGCCATCGATCCGTCTCCCATCCTTCCAGCGTCGTGCTTGGCAGCTCCGGTGGTATGGGAGTTGGACGCGGAGATCGAGCGGGCGTTATGGTTGGAACCTGCACCATCGCAGTGTCCGGCAGGTGTTCAGTACGTGCCGCTTGGTCTCCGTGATCGATTGATTCGATGGGCCCATAATCTCTTCGGGTCACCCTGGGATCGAGAGGACAGTGCGGAACCTGAGGGGGAAGTACTGGTGGCCCACCTTGGGTAAGGACGTGCGGTTTTATGTTTCCTCCTGCTCGGTGTGCGCTCAGAGTAAGGCTCCTCGACACCTGCCTAGAGGGAAATTACACCCCCTCTCCGTTCCACAGCGGCCGTGGTCACACTTGTCAGTGGACTTCCTCACTGACCTTCCCGTATCTCAGGAGAACACCACTATCCTGGTCATTGTGGATCCGTTCTCAAAGTCCTGTCGTCTCATCCCGTTGCCCGGTCTCCCTACAGCTCTGCAGACTGCGGAGGCCCTGTTTACCCATGTCTTCCGGCACTACGGGGTGCCCGAGGACATCATTTCTGATCGGGGTCCCCAGTTCACGTCCAGAGTTTGGAGGGCGTTCATGGAACGTTTGGGGGTCTCGGTCAGCCTGACCTCGGGTTTCCACCCCGAGAGTAATGGGCAGGTGGAGAGAGTGAACCAAGAGGTGGGTAGGTTTCTAAGGACTTATTGCCAGGACCGGCCCAGGGAATGGGCGAGATACGTTCCATGGGCAGAAATAGCCCAAAATTCTCTACGTCACTCATCAACCAACATGTCACCGTTCCAGTGCGTGTTGGGCTACCAGCCGGTCCTGGCTCCATGGCCAGACCGAGGCTCCTGCGGTGGAGGATTGGGTGCAGCGCTCAAAGGACACTTGGAGAGCTGTCCAAGACGCACTCACAAAGGCGAGTGGACGGCAGAAGAAGAGCGCTGACCAGCACCGCAGTGAGACCCCTGTGTTTGCACCAGGGGATCGAGTCTGGCTCTCGGCTAGAAACCTGCCCCTCCGCTTGCCCTGCCGGAAGCTGGGCCCGCAGTGTGTAGGGCCGTTTAAAGTCCTGAGGAGGATAAACGAGGTGTGTTACCGGTTACAACTTCCATCTTACTACCGTATTAACCCCTCGTTTCATGTGTCTCTCCTCAGGCCGGTGGTGGCTGGTCCCATGCAGGAAGGTGAGGTGCCGGAGGTTCCTCCACCCCCGCTGGACATTGGGGGGTCCCCGGCGTATAAGATACGTGCCATTCTGGACTCCAGACTTCGGGGGGGGGGGGCCTACAGTACCTCGTTGACTGGGAGGGGTACGGCGCGGAGGAGAGGTGCTGGGTACCCAGGAAGGACATTTTGGACCCCCCACTACTGAGGGAGTTCCACCGCCTTCATGGGGATCGCCCTGCGCCTCGTCCTCCAGATCGCCCTCGAGGTTGGTGGCGGCGCGCTGCGGGAGCCGCGCGTCAGGAGGGGGGTACTGTCACGAATCCCACCGAAGGTGGCTCCCCTGCCTGCTCGGGCGGCGCTCGGTGGTCGTCGTCACCGGCCTACTAGCCACCGCTGATCCCTTTTTCCTTTTCGTTTGGTATGTCTTATTGTTTGCACCTGTTCCTCATTTGGTTCTTTTGATTTTTGGTTATTTAAGCCTGTTTAGCCCGCCCAGGTTTGTGCGGGATTATTTAGCGTCAGGTTGTGTTTTGTATTTGGATGTGCTGGCGATCGACTATTGTTATTTTTATGCATGCTGTGTACCTGTTGTTCTGGGCACTTTGCATTTTTCACGCCGGTTGTGTTGGTGTCGATCGTGTTGTGTTTTATTGAATAAACACACAGTTCCTTACCTCTGCTCTCTGCGCCTGACTCCTACCACCACTCCTAGCAACTACTGACACATGCTAATGTAAAAAGCTGTTTTTTGATATAAATATGAACTTGATTGAACAAAACATGCATGTATTGTATAACATAATGTCCTAGGAGTGTCATCTGATGCTCGCATCCGCTACAAGACCATGGTGCTTGCCTACGGAGCTGTGAGGGGAACGGCACCTCCATACCTTCAGGCTCTGATCAGGCCCTACACCCAAACAAGGGCACTGCGTTCATCCACCTCTGGCCTGCTGGCCCCCCTACCTCTGAGGAAGCACGGTTCCCGCTCAGCCCAGTCCAAACTGTTCGCTGCTCTGGCACCCCAATGGTAGAACAAGCTCCCTCACGACGCCAGGACAGCGGAGTCAATCACCACCTTCCGGAGACACCTGAAACCCCACCTCTTTAAGGAATACCTGCGATAGGATAAAGTAATCCTTCTAACCCCCCCCCCCCCTTAAAAGATTTAGATGCACTATTGTAAAGTGGTTGTTCCACTGGATATCATAAGGTGAATGCACCAATTTGTAAGTCGCTCTGGATAAGAGCGTCTGCTAAATGACTTAAATGTAAATGTAAATGTAAAAGATCATCAAAGGTTAGTGCTGCATTTAGCTGTGGTTTTGTTTTTTGTGACATTATATGCTAGCTTGAAAAATGGGTGTCTGATTATTTCTGGCTGGGCACTCTCCTGACAATCTAATGTTTTGCTTTCGTTGTAAAGCCTTTTTGAAATCGGACAGTGTGGTTAGATTAACGAGAGTCTTGTCTTTAAATAGCTGTAAAATAGTCATATGTTTGAGAAATTGAAGTAATAGTATTTCAAACGTTTCAAAAATCGCGCCACTGGATTCAAGTGGCTGTTACGTAGGTGGGACGAATTCGTCCCACCTGCGCCAGAGAGGTTAAACAATCAAATATATTTAATATTTTAGATTCTTCAAAGTAGCCACCCTTTGCCTTGATGACAGCTTTGCACACTCTTGGCATTCTCTCAACCAGCCTCACCTGGAACGCTTTTCCAACAGTCTTGAAGTCATTCCCACATATGCTGAGCACTTGTTGGCTGCTTTTCCTTCACTCTGCGGTCCAACTCATCCCAAACCATCTCAATTTGGTTGAGGTCAGGTGATTGTGGAGGCCAGGTCATCTGATGCGGCACTCCATCACTCTCCTTCTTGGTCAAATAGCCCTTACACAGCCTGAAGGTGTCCTGTTGAAAAACAAATGATAGTCCTACTAAGCGCAAACCAGATGGGATGGTGTATCGCTGCAGAATGCAGTGGTAGCCATGCTGGTGAAGTGTGCCTTGAATTCTAAATAAATCACGACAGTGTCACCAGCAAAGCACCCCCACACCATGACACCTCCTCATCCATGCTTCACGGTGGAAATCACACATACGGAGATTATCCGTTCACCTACTCTGCGTCTCACAAAGAAACGGCGGTTAGAAACAAAAATCTCAAATGTGCCTGTCTAGTCCCCCTGCCGCAAGTGGAGTAGGCGCTCACCCCTCTCTCTGCCCTCCGGTGGATAATCAAAGATATATTGGAACAGAGCCATGAACCGCTCATATGAATCCTCTCCTCTCTCCCAGACGGCCGTGGCCCATTCCAACGTCCGCCAGTCAGCAGAGAAATAACAGTGGCAACCTTGGAGAGGGAGCACTGAAGTAGGATGCCACGGCATTTAGATGGGGTCCCGTCATATTTATCCGGGAGGGACAAATGGGCATCGCTGACCTGAGCGGGTTGCTGAATGGGCTGTTGTGCTGGCTTGCTGGGTTGACTGGTTGTAGACTATTCTCCGCTAGTTGATGGCAACGCCTCCCGGGTATGTTCAAGACATGGCACACTGCGAAGAACCTCTTCCATAGCCGTCCCCAGTTGTGCCAGCTGGAAGTGTTAACGTGGTGTTAACGAAGAAGGTATCCCTGCTCGTCGACCGTCTGGGAGATATTCTGTTTTCCTGCTGCTTCCATTGTTTGAGTCAGTATTCTGTAACGAAGACGCTGAGAGTCGAGTAGCAAGTACAGGTGGTACTTTTTATAAAACAACAAACATGTAATGAGACAACATAGCAGTGGCATCTTCACATAAACACATAAACATTACTGACTGAGGAAAGAACTTAATGGATTAATAAGTAGTAATAAGTGAGGTAAAGAACCTAAGGGAGTAATAATGGTAATAAGTGAGGTAATGGAGTCCAGGTGTGCCTCATGATGAAGTGCAGGTGTGCGTAATGATTGGTGCCAGCTGTGTGTAATGATGGATGCCAGGACTGGTGGTTAGTATACCGGCGACGTCGAACGCCCAAGGGGAGGAGCACAATTCTTCAGCCATTCCTGAACCTGAGACCAAAAACAACCTACATATAGACAATACCAAAACAAATAATCTCATGATTATATCTCTTCGCAGCAAAATCTGCAAAGTTGGGATGGTTATGTATATACTGTATATATATAACATTCTGTTGGTTGCAAGAAGTTTGTATAATAATTTATAGAGAAGGGCACTCAACATGTACTGCACTGACACAAGTGACTGATGATTGGTTGAAGGAAATTGATAATAAGAAGATTGTGGGAGCTGTACTGTTAGATTTCAGTGCAGCCTTTGATATTATTGACCATAATCTGTTGTTGAAAAAACGTATGTGTTATGGTTTTTCAACCTCTGCCATATTGTGGATTCAGAGCTATCTATCAAATATAACTCAAAGGGTTTTCTTTAACCTGTTGGGACAAGGGGACAGTAATTTCACGGCCGGATAAAAAACGTACCCAATTTAAACTGGTTACTACTCTTACCCAGAAACGAGAATATGCATATAATTAGTGGATTTGGATGGAAAACACATTTTTGTTGAAGTAGAAGCGGTGTCCGATTTTAAAATAGCTTTTCGGTGAAAGCACATTTTGCAATATTCTGAGTAGATAGCCCGGCCATCACGGCTAGCTATTTTGACACCCACCAAGTTTGGCACTCACCAAACTCAGATTTACTATAAGAAAAATTGGATTACCTTTGCTGTTCTTTGTCAGAATGCACTCCCAGGACTTCTACCTCAACAACAAATGTTGTTTTGGTTCCAAATAATCCATAGTTATATCCAAATAGCTCCGTTTTGTTCATGCGTTCAAGTCACTATCCGAACGGTGACGCGCTGGCGCGTTTCGTGACAAAAAAATTCTAAATATTCCATTACCGTACTTCGAAGCATGTCAAGCGCTGTTTAAAATCAATTTTTATGCGATTTTTCTCGTAAAATAGTGATAATATTCCAACCGGGAGACGTTGTATCCGTTCAAACACTGAAAGAAAAACATGGAGTCGTCACATGCATGCGCGCGCCAGTGTCATTGTCTTCAGAAGGACCACTCTCCAAAACCCCTGCTGTTTTTCGCCCAGAGACTGCAGAGCTATCATTCCACGTTCTGGCACCTTCCTAGAGCCAATGAAAGCCTTAGAAAATGTCACGTTACAGCAGAGATCCTGTATTTTCGATAAAGAGGCTATAGAAGGTCAAGAAATGGTCAGACAGGGTACTTCCCATATAGAATCTTATTAGGTTTTGGCCTGCCATATGAGTTCTGTTATACTCACAGACACCATTCAAACAGTTTTGGAAACTTTAGAGTCTTTTCTATCCAAACCTACTAATTATATGCATATTCTAGTTACTGGGCAGGAGAAGTAACCAGATTAAATCGGTACGTTTTTTATCCAGCCGTGAAAATACTGCCCCCTATCCCAAACAGGTTAACGAGAGTCTTATCTTTCAAATGGTGTAAAATAGTCCTATGTTTGAGAACTTTGAATTATGACATTTTGTGGTTTTAAATTTGGCGCTCTGATGTGTCACTGGCTGTTGAATAGTGTGGGACGATTTCGTCCCACCTACCCTAGAGAGGTTAAAGGAAGCTTCTCTAATTTCAAACAAGTAAAGTGTGGTGTACCGCAGGGCAGCTCTCTAGGCCCTCTACTCTTTTCTATTTTTATTAATGACCTGCCACTGGCATTAAACAAAGCATGTGTGTTCATGTATGCTGATAATTCAACTATATATGCATCAGCAAGCACAGCTAATCTGTTTTGGAATGGGTGGCCAGTAATAAACCGGTCCTGAACATCTCTAAAACGAAGAGCATTGTATTTGGTACAAATCATTCCTTAAGTTCTAGACCTCAGCTGAATCTGGTAATGAATGGTATGGCTGTTGAAAAAGTTGTGAAGACTAAACTACTTGGCGTTACCTTAGACTGTAAACTGTCATGGTCAAAACATATAGGTGCAATGGTTGTAAAGATGGGGAGAGGTCTGGCCATAATAAAGAGATGCTCTGCTTTTTTTGAGACCACACTCCAAAAAGCAAATTCTGCAGGCTCTAGTTTTGTCTAATCTTGATTATTGTCCAGTCGTGTGGTCCAGTGCTGCAAGAAAAGACCTAGTTAAGCTGCAGCTGGCCCAGAACAGAGCGTCATGTTCTGCTCTTCATAGTAATCGGATGGATAATATAAATACTATGCATGCCAGTCTCTCTTGGCTAAGAGTTGAGGAGAGAGTGACTATATCAGTTCTTATTTTTATAAGAAACATTAATGTGTTGAACATCCCAAATTGTTTACATAGTCAACTTACACACAGCTCTGACACACACACTTATCCCACCAGACATGCCACCAGGGGTCTTTTCACAGTTCCCAAATCCAGAATAAATTAAAGAAAGCGTACAGTATTATATAGAGCCCTTATTGCATGGAATTTCCTTCCATCTTATTTTGCTCAAAGAAACAGCAAACCTGGTTTCAAAAAACACCTCACGGCACAACGCCTCTCCCCTATTTAACCTAGATAGTTTGTGTGTATGCATTGATATGTAGGCTATGTGTGCCTTTTGAAAAAATGTATGTAGTTCTGTCCTTGAGCTGTTCTTGTCTATTGATGTTCTGTATTATGTCATTCTGTATTATGTTTCATGTTTTGGAAGAGTAACCCCAGGAAGAGTAGCTGCTGCTTTTTCAACAGCTAATGGGGACCTAATAAAATACCAAATACCAAATAGATAATATACACTGAGTTTACAAAACATTTCCATGATATAGACTGACTAGGTCAAAGCTATGATCCGTTCTATAGACGAACGCACAAACAGGCAGTTTGTTTACTCGTCAACGTAGTCTCGTCAGGGAACCCATTCAAGTTTGCCTCTCTTGAGCCGTGTCTCTCTTTCGAGTCCTGGGGATTAGGGCCTGGTCCGGGATGAGCAGTACATCCACAGTAGCCGACTCGCTGAAGCAGAAATGTTCATCCAAATCAAGGTTAGTGATCGCTGTTGTCCAGAAGCTATTTTCAGGTCATAGGAAATGATGGCGGAAATATCATGCACAAAAAAAGTTGAGACCAGCGTAAACAAAAAAAATATGGTAGTAGGTGCCATGCGCACCGGTTTGTGTCAAGAACTGTAACGCTACTGTTTTCCGGTCAACGGTTTCCCTTGTGTATCAAGACATCCAGTCAACTTGACACAACTGTGGGCCAGCATCCCTGTGGAACGCTTTAGACACCTTGTAGAGTCCATGCCCTGACGAATTGAGGCTGTTCTGAGGGCAAAAGAGGGTGCAACTCAATATTATGAAGGTGTTCTTAATGTTTTGTCCGCTCAGTACACATTTGAGCACATTTTTGAGGACATTTATTTGTCTTTAGGGGGAGAGCAAAAGCCCTCGGTCTTTCTAATATCTTTCTCTTTACTCTTGACAGCACTGCTCAGATGACACAGTGACCTCACCTATGGTCCTGCTCCGGCCTCCCAGCTTTGTATTACCCAACTTTCCAGGGATTCTTCTCCAGTTAGAATTTTGAACGGGTGACCCATAGAAAACAAAGCCCTTGTGTTTACTGCCTGGCCCATTGAACAGCTTCCTCTGTTCAGATGGTCAGCCATCCTCTTTCTCACAGCATTCCTACGTCAGGCACGGGGAGGGTGTTGAGGGAGATGCTCTTTCTCTGTCACTCTCCTGCGCTGCCCGGCCATGTTGTTGTAATGCTTCTTTTACGAGTGGAGTGGTCCTTGAACCTTGTGTGCTGACATCACTCACCAGGCCCATTTTACAGCTACTAAGCATTGTTTACATGGCTGGAATGTTTTACTATCAAAACCCACTATTAGATGAGAAAGAGGCCCTTGGTGGACTGGTGTTTTACAAGTTGTTATTTAAGTTTTCAGCGATTTGGGGGAGAGAATTAATTATGTTTCAAATGGGCAGAAATGAGCGGTAATGGTAAGGTTTGGAGGGGCCTGGTGAGATGGAGTAGGTGGGGGCGGTTCATTGTCCTCTTCGGGAGCAGTATTGTCAGGCATAAGTGTTGGGGAGCTATTGCTACTGCCTTAAAGAGTCAGATGGGACACTCAATGAAAACCAGGCTGCTGCAATAAAACAGTTCCAAAACAAAGAGCCACTGAACAGCGCTGGCCCCCTACTAAGACTCCAACAGCACAACATTTTACATTTTAGTCATTTAGCAGACACTCTTATCCAGTGCATTATTGTTAAAGGTACAATGCAGCAATTTCTATCTCAATATCAAAACAATTTTGGGGTTGCAATTAAGTACCTTACTGTGATTGTTTTCATTCCTTTATTTTACCAGGGAAGACATATTGAGACCTAGGTCTCTTTTTCAAATGTGCCCTGATACCAAATACTAATTGAGTGTATGTAAACTTCGGACCCACTGGGAATGTGATGAAAGAAATGAATGCTGAAATAAATCTCCGACATTTCACATTCTTTAAATAAAGTGGTGATCCTAACTGACCTAAGACAGGGAATTTTTACTAGGATTAAAGGTCAGGAATTGTGAAAAACTGAGTTTAAATGTATTTGGCTAAGGTGTATGTAAACTTCCGACTTCAACTGTATACGGAACCAGTCAAAAGTTTGGACACACCTACTCATTCAAGGGCTTTTCTTAATTTTTTACTATTTTCTACATTGTAGAATAAAAGTGAAGACATCAAAACGATGCAATAACGCATATGGAATCATGTAGTAACTAAAAAAAGTGTTAAACAAATCAAAATATAGTTCATATTTTAGATTCTTCAAAGTAGCGACCCTTTGCCTTGATGATAGCTTTGCATTTCAACCAGCTTCATGAGTTAGTCACCTGGAATGCTTTTCCAACAGTCTTGAAGGAGTTCCCAAATATGCTGAGCACTTGTTGGCTGCTTTTCCTTCACTCTGCGATCCAACTAATCCCAAACCATCTCAATTGGGTTGATTTCGGATGGTAGTGGAGGCCAGGTCATCTGATGCAGCACTCCATCACTCTTCTTCTTGGTCAAATAGCCCTTACACAGCCTGGAGGTGTGTTTTGGGTCATTGTCCTGTTGAAAAACAAATGATAGTTCCACTAAGCGCAAACCAGATGGGATGGTGTATCACTGCAGAATGCAGTGGTAGCCATGTTGGTTAAGTATGCCTTGAATTCTAGATAAATCACTGACAGTGTCACCAGCAAAGCACCCCCATACCATCACACCTACCACACATGCGGAGATCATCCATTCACCTGCTCTGCATCTCACAAAGACACAGCGATTGGAACCAAAATATCTCACATTTGGATTCACCAGACCAAAGGACAGATTTCCACCGGAAATCTGCTAGTGTTTCTTGGCCCAAGCAAATATCTTCTTCTTATTGGTGTACTTTAGTAGTGGTTCCTTTGCAGCAATTCGACCATGAAGGCCTGATTCACAAAGTCCCCCCTAAAAAGTTTATATTTAGCGACTATACTTGAAGAAACTTTAAAAGTTCTTCAAAATGTTCAGAGCAGTTAACTGTTGACGTTGAGACTGGTGTTTTGCGGGTACTATTTCATGAAGCTGCCAGTCGAGGACTTGTGAGGCATCTGCTTCTCAAACTAGACACTCTAATGTACTTGTCCTCTTGCTCAGTTGTGCACTGGGGCCTCCCACTCCTCTTTCTATTCTGGTTAGAGCCAGTTTGCGCTGTTCTGTGAAGGGAGTAGTACACAGCGTTGTACCAGATCTTCAGTTTCTTGGCAATTTCTCGCATGGAATAGCCTTCATTTCTCAGAACAAGAATAGACTTTGTTTCTGGCCATTTTGAGCCTGTAATCGAACCCACAAATGCTGATGCTCTAGATACTCAACTAGCCTAAAGAAGGACAGTTTTATTGCTTCTTTAACCTCTCTAGGGCAGGTGGCACCAAATCGTCCCACCTACGTAACAGCCAGTTGAATCCTGTGGCGCGATATTCAAATACCTTAGAAATGCTATTACTTCAATTTCTCAAACATATGACTATTTTACAGCTATTTAAAGACAAGACTCTCGTTAATCTAACCACACTGTCCGATTTCAAAAAGGCTTTACAGCGAAATCAAAACATTAGATTATGTCAGCAGAGTACCCAGCCAGAAATAATCAGACACCCATTTTTCAAGCTAGCATATAATGTCACAAAAACCCAGAAGACAGCTAAATGCAGCACTAACCTTTGATGATCTTCATCAGATGACACACCTAGGACATTATGTTATACAATACATGCATGTCTGTTCAATCAAGTTCATATTTATATCAAAAACCAGCTTTTTACATTAGCATGTGACGTTCAGAACTAGCATACCCCCCGCAAACTTCCGATGAATTTACTAACAATTTACTAAATTACTCACGATAAACGTTCACAAAAAGCATAACAATTATTTTAAGAATTATAGATACAGAACTCCTCTATGCACTCGATATGTCCGATTTTAAAATAGCTTTTCGGTGAAAGCACATTTTGCAATATTCTAAGTAGATAGCCCGGCATCACAGGGCTAGCTATTTAGACACCCAGCAAGTTTAGCCTTCACCAAACTCCGATTTACTATTAGAAAAGTTTGATTACCTTTCCTGTTCTTCGTCAGAATGCACTCCCAGGACTTCTACTTCAATAACAAATGTTGGTTTGGTCCAAAATAATCCATAGTTATGTTCCAACAGCGACGTTTTGTTCGTGCGTTCAAGACACTATCCCAATGGTAAATAAGGGTCACGCGCACGGCGCATTTCGTGACAAAAGATTTCTAAATATTTCATTACCGTACTTCGAAGCATGTCAACCGCTGTTTAAAATCAATTTTTATGCCATTTTTCTCATAAAAAAGCGATAATATTCCGACCGGGAATCTGCAATTAGGTAAACAGCCGAAAGAAAATACAGCACGGGGTCGACTCGGACACGCGCCTAATTCCTTTGTCCTCTTATCGGCCACTTGGCAAAGGCGATAATGTGTTTCAGCCTGGGGCTGCCTCGTCATCGTTCAGCTTTTTCCCGGGCTCTGAGAGCCTATGGAAGCCGTAGGAAGTGTCACGTTACAGCTAAGATCCCCACTCTTCAATAAACAGAGACAAGAAGAACGACTCCTTGTCAGACAGGCCACTTCCTGCATGAAATCTTATCAGGTTTTTGCCTGCCATATGAGTTCTGTTATACTCACAGACACCATTCAAACAGTTTTAGAAACTTTAGGGTGTTTTCTATCCAAAGCCAATAATTATATGCATATTCTAGTTACTGGGAAGGAGTAGTAACCAGATTAAATCGGGTACGTTTTTTATCCGGCCGTGTAAATACTGCCCCCAGCCCTAACAGGTTAATCAGAACAACAGTTTTCAGCTGTGCTAACATAATTGCAAAAGGGTTTTCTAATCATCAATTAGCCTTTTAAAATGCTAAACTTGGGTTAGCTAACACAACGTGCCATTGAAACACATGAGTGATGGTTGCTGATAATGGCCTCTGTACGCCGATATAGATATACAAAAACAGTCATTTACAACATTAACAATGTCTACGCTGTATTTCTGATCAATTTGATGTTATTTTAATGGACAAAAAAAAAGTGATTTTCTTTCAAAAATAAGAAAATGTCTAAGTGTTCCCAAAACTTTGAACGGTAGTGTGTATATCTATATATATATATATATATATATATATATATATAGATAGATAGATAGATAGATAGATAGATAGATAGATAGATAGATAGATAGATATATATATATACACAGCTCAAAAAAATAAAGGGAACACTTAAACAACACAATGTAATTCCAAGTCAATCACACTTCTGTGAAATCAAACTGTCCACTTAGGAAGCAACCCTGATTGACAATACATTTCACATGCTGTTGTGCAAATGGAATAGACAACAGGTGGAAATTATAGGCAATTAGCAAGACACCCCCAATAAAGGAGTGGTTCTGTAGGTGGTGACCACAGACCACTTCTCAGTTCCTATGCTTCCTGGCTGATGTTTTGGTCACTTTTGAATGCTGGCGGTGCTTTCACTCTAGTGGTAGCATGAGACAGAGTCTACAACCCACACAAGTGGCTCAGGTAGTGCAGCTCATCCAGGATGGCACATCAATGTGAGCTGTGGCAAGAAGGTTTGCTGTGTCTGTCAGCGTAGTGTCCAGAGCATGGAGGCGCTACCAGGAGACAGGCCAGTACATCAGGAGACGTGGAGGAGGCCGTAGGAGGGCAACAACCCAGCAGCAGGACCGCTACCTCCGCCTTTGTGCAAGGAGGAGCAGGAGGAGCACTGCCAGAGCCCTGCAAAATGACCTCCAGCAGGCCACAAATATGCATGTGTCTGCTCAAATGGTCAGAAACAGACTCCATGAGGGTGGTATGAGGGCACGACGTCCACAGGTGGGGGTTGTGCTTACAGCCCAACACCGTGCAGGACGTTTGGCATTTGCCAGAGAACACCAAGATTGGCAAATTCGCCACTGGCGCCCTGTGCTCTTCACAGATGAAAGCAGGTTCACACTGAGCACATGTGACAGACGTGACAGAGTCTGGAGACGCCGTGGAGAACGTTCTGCTGCCTGCAACATCCTCCAGCATGACCGGTTTGGCGGTGGGTGAGTCATGGTGTGGAGTAGCATTTCTTTGGGGGGCCGCACAGCCCTCCATGTGTAGCCTGACTGCCATTAGGTACCGAGATGAGATTCTCAGACCCCTTGTGAGACCATATGCTAGTGTGGTTGGCCCTGGGTTCCTCCTAATGCAAGACAATGCTAGACCTCATGTGGCTGGAGTGTGTCAGCAGTTCCTACAAGAGGAAGGCATTGATGCTATGGACTGGCCCGCCTGTTCCCCAGACCTGAATCCAATTGAGCACATCTGGGACATCATGTCTCGCTCCATCCACCAACGCCACGTTGCACCACAGACTGTCCAGGAGTTGGCGGATGCTTTAGTCCAGGTCTGGGAGGAGATCCCTCAGGAGACCATCCGCCACCTCATCAGGAGCATGCCCAGGCATTGTAGAGAGGTCATACAGGCATGTGGAGGCCACACACACTACTGAGCCTCATTTTGACTTGTTTTAAGGACATTACATCAAAGTTGGATCAGCCCGTGGTGTGATTTTCCACTTTAATTTTGAGTGTGACTCCAAATCCAGACCTCCATGGGTTGATAAATTGGATTTCCATTGATTATTTTTGTGTAATTTTGTTGTCAGCACATTCAACTATGTAAAGAAAAAAGTATTTAATAAGATTATTTCATTCATTCAGATCTAGGATGTGTTATTTTAGTGTTCCCTTTATTTTTTTGAGCAGTATATATATATATATAGTCAACAGCAACTTTTGATAAGACGGAAGTTTATGAAATAGGGAGTAAAGTAGAAATCTAAAGGGTCTTTAGCAAAGTCCAGCCAACCTGTTGATACAGGATGCAGAGATGAGTATTAAAACTGTCACCTGTAACAAAATGAAGGGCACTATGGTAAAAGGCATCCAAAAGTTTAATCAAATCAAATCAAATTTATTTATATAGCCCTTCGTACATCAGCTGAAATCTCAAAGTGCTGTACAGAAACCCAGCCTAAAACCCCAAACAGCAAGCAATGCATGTGAAAGAAGCACGGTGGCTGGGAAAAACTCCCTAGGAAAAACTCCTGAGAAAGGCCAAAAACCTAGGAAGAAACCTAGAGAGGAACCAGGCTATGAGGGGTGGCCAGTCCTCTTCTGGCTGTGCCGGGTGGATATTATAACAGAACATGGTCAAGATGTTAAAATGTTCGTAAATGACCAGCATGGTCAAATAATAATAATCATAGTAATTGTCGAGGGTGCAACAAGCACGTCCGGTGAACAGGTCAGGGTTCCGTAGCCGCAGGCAGAACAGTTGAAACTGGAGCAGCAGCATGGCCAGGTGGACTGGGGACAGCAAGGAGTCATCATGCCAGGTAGTCCTGAGGCATGGTCCTAGGGCTCAGGTCCTCCGAGAGAAAGAAAGAAAGAGAGAATTAGAGAGAGCATATTTACATTCACACAGGACACCGGATAAGACAAGAGAATACTCCAGATGTAACAGACTGACCCTAGCCCCCCGACACATAAACTACTTCAGCATAAATACTGGAGGCTGAGACAGGAGGGATCAGAAGACACTGTGGCCCCATCCGATGATACCCCCGGACAGGGCCAAACAGGCAGGATATAACCCCACCCACTTTGCCAAAGCACAGCCCCCACACCACTAGAGGGATATCTACAACCACCAACTTACCGTCCGAAGACAAGGCCGAGTATAGCCCACAATAGTAGTAATAGTAATAGTATTAGTAGTAGCAGCTGCATTTTGATTAATAATTTCACCATAATCAAGAAAAGATAAAAAAGATTGACTGAATAATTTGCTTCCTAGAGAAACACACAATCTGTTTCTGTAGAAAAAGCCAACTTTAAATCTTATCTTCTTAACGAGCTCGTCTATATGTTTGTTATACATCCAATCCATATCATTCCAAATTCCTAAGTATTTACACTGCATTCGGAAAGTATTCAGACCCTTGACTTTCCCTCATCAATCTGCACACAATACCCCATAATGACAAAGCAAAAACAGGTTTTTAGAAATGTTTGCACATTTATTAAAAATAATAACTGAAATGTCACATTTTCATGAGTATTCAGACCCTTTACTCAGTAGTTTTTTGAAGCACCTTTGGCAGCGATTACAGCCTCAAGTCTTCTTGGGTATGACGCTACAAGGTTGGCACACCTGTATTTGGGGAATATCTGCCATTCTTCTCTGCTTGTCCTCTCAAGCTCTTTCAGGTTGAATGGGGAGCATCGCTGCACAGCAATTTTCAGGTCTCTCCAGAGATGTTCGATCGGGTTCAAGTCCGGGCTCTGGCTGGGCCACTAAAGGACATTCAGAGACTTGTCCCAAAGCCACTCCTGCGTTGTCTTGGTTGTGTGCTTAGGGTCGTTGTCCTGTTGGAAAGTGAACCTTCACCCCCGATCTCTGTTCTTTGCTCCGTTCATCTTTCCCTCGATCTTGACTAGTCTCCCAGTCCCTTCCGCTGAAAAACGTCCCCACAGTATGATGCTGCCACCACCATGCTTCACCTTAGGGATGGTGCCAGGTTTCCTCCAGACGTGACGCTTGGCATTCAGGCCAAAGAGTTCAATCTTGATTTCATGAGACTAGAGACTCTTGTATCTTATGGTCTGAGAGTCCTTTAGCTGCCTTTTGGCAAACTCCAAGTGGGCTGGCATGTGCTTTTAACTGAGGATTGGCTTCTGTCTGGCCACTCTACCACAAAGGCCTGATTGGTGGAGTGCTGCAGAGATGGTTGTCCTTCTAGAAGATTCTCCCATCTCCACAGAGGAACTCTGAAGCTCTGTCAGAGTGACCATCGGGTTCTTAGTCATCTCCCTGATCAAGACCCTTCTCCCCCAATTACTCAGTTTGGCTGGGCGGCCAGCTCTAGGAAGAGTCTTGGTGGTTCCAAACTTCTTCCATTTAAGAATGATGCAGGCCACTGTATTCTTGGGGGCCTTCAATGCTGCAGAAATGTTTTGGTACCCTTCCCCAGAGCTATGCCTCGACACAATCATATGGACAATTCCTTCAACCTCATGGATTGGTTTTTGTTCTGACTAGCATTGTGGGACCTTATATAGACAGGTGTGTGCTTTCCCAAATCATGTCCAATCAATTGAATTTACCACATGTGGCCTCTAATCAAGTTGTAGAAACTTCTCAAGGATGATCCATGGAAACAGGGTGCACCTGAGCTCGAGTCTCTGGGTCTGAATATTTATCTAGTTGTGATATTTCTGGTTTTTATTTTTAATTCATTTGAAAAGTTATGTAAAAACCTGTTTTTGCTTCGTCGTTATGGGGTGTTGTGTGTAGAATGATGAGAATTATAATTTTTTTAATCCATTTTAGAATAAGGCTGTAATGTTGCAAAATGTTGAAAAAGGGAAGGGGTCTGAATACTTTCGAATGCACTGTATATGCGTCCAGATTGATCCTCTCGTGTAGCACCATGTGTGGCGAGTAGTTGATCTTCGGCACGAAGATGGCTGCATTGGGGAAGGCCTGGGTGGCCGTGCTGGGTGGTAGGTTAAGGCCCTTGTAGTATGTCATGGCCTCGCTGGCTCCATTCACGGTTGAGGCCGAAGGAGAGGATGACTTTGACCACCTCCGGGCAGCTTTTGGGCAGCAGGTAGTTGAGGAGACGGAGGGCGTGGCAGAGGGGGGCACCAGGGTAGGCCTCCACTTGCACCAAGTTTGAGTGGATCTGTGGTAGTCATTTTATGTTGGAGTCAACCAGAATGAGGATGGGTTGGTGGGGTTGCATTCTCCACTCTGGCTTGTAGGTCGCACCTGAGGAAGCTGGCCTCTGTCTCCCACGAGGGACCCGGCGTTTGTGGGTCTGGAGCTGTCGGTGTGGCAAGGGCCCTTCCCGTTGGGGGAGGGAGTTGGGGTGGCTGGGTGGGCGGTGGCGGTCCGCGCCTCTCCTTTTGGGATTCTGCTGGCTGGTAGCGGGTTTCCCATGAGTTGCTGTTTGATGCTCTCCATTAGCGTTGAGGACACCAATGGGTGTCTCTCCAAGTTGAACATTGGGTTGAGGTGGAGGAGTTGTTGGTGCTTCGGAGGCAGGGACCCAGTTCGCCGCTGCTGTTCCAGCTGTAATGACTTGACTCTAACATTAATCTGAAGACTGTTATTTATCTAATTAACCAACTATGTTTAATTGTTACCTGATTAAATTAATCATGTAACAATTGACTCATTAGGATCTGGGAGCGGTTCTTTAAAGAGATACCATCTCCCGAATTAAACTTTTAAAGGTCTTACCTATCACATCTATGTGTAAACAGTCACAACCTTGTATCATATCACCATTCTGAACAGTCGTAACCTCCTTGAATCTGCAAAAACTCAAGCCTTACTTATGATTCAGTACTTTACAAATTGGTTTAATTATTTCTTTACTAGCTAATTAAATGGGAACAGGATAAACATACACACTCTGCACCGGTTATTGACTGGAGACGTAATATGCTGAAAACAGGTCCCTTGAGGAATGACAACAACATTGATGCTTGTTAAAGAAGAGAGGGAGAGAGAGAGAGAGGGACAGAGAGACTTAACATTAGTACTTTCAGAAACTACTCTCACGTACAGTAACTATATACTTTGGACACGATCCTGCACCAGCTTTCAGTAAGAAATCATGACTGTATTTACGTGAAATGTCTGGGTTGGCCGGGGGTCTCTCGGTGAACAGGGCAGCCTTGGAAAGGGGGTTGGGCCTTTTCGCAGCACGCTTGTAAAGCTCTCATTGTCTGAAATGGTTCCAACAAGTCTTCTATTGTTGTCTTTCTTTGAAGTTTTCCGGTATTCGGGGACTTGTCGTGTAGTCCTGAACAAAACTACAGAGTTGATTTTCCTTCCATTCTCACTTGAAGATGCTTCTTTGAAGATTGGCCGTATCGATTGTTCTCCTGTGGGGTGATGAGAGTCGCGTAACACAGTGGTTTGAGCAGAGTAACAGAATGGTCCATCTTCGCTTTCGAAGATAATTTACTTAGGACAGTTAATCAGCCGTACCAGTGATTGTCCGGGAGGTGAATTTATTGTCAAACCACTTTAAACGCGCAGCTGCAGCTTCACGCTTTTCTGATCTGATGTGTTTTTTACTTAACCCATCATTTCTACCTTTTGCTCGAAAGGGACGGTTCTACAGGCTGGCACGCTCCCTGACCTACTCCGGGGTGGTGATTTGTCACTGTGAAAAGTTATGAAAAACAATTATTTCTTATAGCTTCTCAAATCACATCCCTCTCTTAACAAAACAGTTTCATACATTTACATTTACGTCATTTAGCAGACGCTCTTATCCAGAGCGACTTACAAATTGGTGCATTCACCTTATGATATCCAGTGGAACAACCACTTTACAATAGTACATCTAGATCTTTTTTTTGGGGGGGGGTAGAAGGATTACTTTATCCTATCCCAGGTATTTCTAAAAGAGGTGGGGTTTCAGGTGTCTCCGGAAGGTGGTGATTGACTCCGCTGTCCTGGCGTCGTGAGGGAGCTTGTTCCACCATTGGGGTGCCAGAGCAGTGAACAGTTTTGACTGGGCTGAGCGGGAACTGTGCTTCCGCAGAGGTAGGGAGGCGAGCAGGCCAGAGGTGGATGAATGCAGTGCCCTTCTTTGGGTGTAGGGACTGATCAGAGCCTGAAGGTACGGAGGTGCCGTTCCCCTCACAGCTCCGTAGGCAGGCACCATGGTCTTGTAGCAGATGCGAGCTTCAACTGGAAGCCAGTGGAGTGTGCGGAGGAGCGGGGTGACGTGAGAGAACTTGGGAAGGTTGAACACCAGACGGGCTGCGGCGTTCTGGATGAGTTGTAAGGGTTTAATGGCACAGGCAGGGAGCCCCGCCAGCAGCGAGTTGCAGTAATCCAGACGGGAGATGACAAGTGCCTGGATTAGGACCTGCGCCGCTTCCTGTGTAAGGCAGGGTCGTACTCTGCGAATGTTGTAGAGCATGAACCTACAGGATCGGGTCACCGCCTTGATATTAGCTGAGAATGACAGGGTGTTGTCCAGGGTCACGCCAAGGCTCTTAGCACTCTGGGAGGAGGACACAATGGAGTTGTGAACCGTGATGGCGAGATCATGGAACGGGCAGTCCTTCCCCGGGAGGAAGAGCAGCTCCGTCTTGCCGAGGTTCAGCTTGAGGTGGTAATCCGTCATCCACACTGATATGTCTACCAGACATGCAGAGATGCGATTCGCCACCTGGTTATCAGAAGGGGGAAAGGAGAATATTAATTGTGTGTCGTCTGCGTAGCAATGATAGGAGAGGCCATGTGAGGATATGACAGAGCCAAGTGACTTGGTGTATAGCGAGAATAGGAGAGGGCCTAGAACTGAGCCCTGGGGGACACCAGTGGTGAGAGCATGTGGTGCAGAGATGGATTCTCGCCATGCCACCTGGTAGGAGCGACCTGTCAGGTAGGACGCAATCCAAGAGTGAGCCGCGCCGGAGATGCCCAACTCAGAGAGGGTGGAGAGGAGGATCTGATGGTTCACAGTATCAAAGGCAGCAGATAGGTCTAGAAGGATGAGAGCAGAGGAGAGAGAGTTAGCTTTAGCAGTGTGGAGAGCCTAAGTGACACAGAGAAGAGCGGTCTCAGTTGATTGGCCAGTCTTGAAACCTGACTGATTTGGATCAAGAAGGTAATTCTGAGAGAGACAGCAAGAGAGCTGGCCAAGGACGGCACGCTCAAGAGTTTTGGAGAGAAAAGAAAGAAGGGATACTGGTCTTTAGTTGTTGACATCGAAGGGATCGAGTGTAGGTTTTTTGAGAAGGGGTGCAACTCTCGCTCTCTTGAAGACGAGGATGAGTTGATGAGCGAGGTGAGGTAGGGGAGAAGGTCTCCGGAAATGGTCTGGAGAAGAGAGGAGGGGATAGGGTCAAGCGGGCAGGTTGTTGGGCGGCCGGCCGTCACAAGTCGCAAGATTTCATCTGGGGAGAGAGGGGAGAAAGAGGTCAAAGCATAGGGTAGGGCAATGTGAACAGGACCAGCGGTGTCGTTTGATTTAACAAACGAGGATCGAATGTCGTCAACCTTCTTTTCAAAATGGTTAGTATGCATAGTATAGAAACTTTCCAAGTTACAGTACTTCCTTCATACATTTTTTTAGGACATCACAAAATGACAAACAAAATGACCTTAGTGTCCTATACAACATTCTACGTTAGAAATATTGTTCCAGTATTCGCTTTTGAACATGTAAGATTTTCAGCGGGAAAACGTCTTTTGAGACAAAGAACATTCCTTTGGTGAATCTTGAGAGCGCAAGCCTGGATCTTCTCCCTTGATTTACAACAGGACGTGCGTTGTTTATCCCCACTAGTTATTTCCTTCCCCCTCTACGTGTGAAAGGGGGTCTGATTGAAGTTATTCATTCCAAACCTGATCGGACCTATTTGGATTCTCGTGGACAGTCATGACACAGTCCTCATGAGTTGTGAGAGTTCCGTCACCGCACTCATGAAGACCGTCCCGCGGGGGACCCACCGATCCTGTAGAGGATTTATATTGAACAATACATTTTGAATCTGGCGTTGTTTTTTGTATCAGTTCATAAACCATGTGCCATTGAATCGGTACATCAAAAATCTCTTCCCAACTATTTTGCAATATATATGGCACAGCTGTCAATTTATTGGTCCTTAAATTAAACTAGTATACTTTTTTATTTATCACAATTTTCATTAACCAATTTCAGTCTTTAATGCAGGGCAGACAGACAAGTTCCTTACTTTTTCCCTCTTGAATTACTTTTTCGCTCAATTAGTTGGTTGTTTGTCCTACATAATAGTTTACATTTCTATCTGAAATTTGGCCAACTTTGTGTCTGTCCTCCTGTTGAACCCGGCCCTGGTACCTACTTGTCCCTACCTATGTGAAGCTAGCCACAAAATGATTAACCATAATCGTAGAATTTGTGGCTCGCCTTCAAAATAAAAGTCCCTCATTGAAAGTGATGCAAATGGATACAAATAGAGGAATCATGCCATATGTAGACTTGATAATGCTAAACAAGGTTGGAATGTTGTTACATAATTTAGAATGAAATACAAGAATTAATTGGTTTGACAATAAACAATAAAAACTGTTGAAATCCCACCGTGGATGTAGTAGACCACATAAGCACATTGGGAGAATACTTATATGCACTGTACAGCCTTACCTATGGATTGTGCACCCATGAAACGGGGTATCAGCTTATTCAGTGACACCCACAGAAAACAATTATCAAGAGTTTACACAAATATTAGCATCTTAGCTCTTATAACATGACTGACTGTAGGAAATCACCTTCCCAATTAGCCTATTGTGCATATCGAATATTCAAATTGCACTGAACAGACTGTCCTCGTGCTCCTAGATCTTAGTGCCGCTTTTGATACCATCGATCACCACATTCTTTTGGAGAGATTGGAAACCCAAATTGGTCTACATGGACAAGTTCTGGCCTGGTTTAGATCTTATCTGTCGGAAAGATATCAGTTTGTCTCTGTGAATGGTTCGTCCTCTGACAAATCAATTGTAAATTTCGGTGTTCCTCAAGGTTCCGTTCTAGGACCACTATTGTTTTCGCTATATATTTTACCTCTTGGGGATGTCATTCGAAAACATAATGTTAAATTTCACTGCTATGCGGACGACACACAGCTGTACATTTCAATGAAACATGGTGAAGCCCCAAAATTGCCCTCGCTAGAAGCCTGTGTTTCAGACATAAGGAAGTGGATGGCTGCAAATTTTCTACTTTTAAACTCGGACAAAACAGAGATGCTTGTCCTAGGTCCCAAGAAACAAAGAGATCTTCTGTTGAATCTGACAATTAATCTGGATGGTTGTACAGTCGTCTCAAATAAAACTGTGAAGGACCTCGGCGTTACTCTGGACCCTGATCTCTCTTTTGAAGAACATATCAAGACTGCTTCAAGGACAGCTTTTTTCCATCTACGTAACATTGCAAAAATCAGAAACTTTCTGTCCAAAAATGACGCAGAAAAATTAATCCATGCTTTTGTTACTTCTAGGCTCGACTACTGCAATGCTCTACTTTCCGGCTACCCGGATAAAGCACTAAACAAACTTCAGTTAGTGCTAAATACGGCTGCTAGAATCCTGACTAGAACCAAAAAATTTGATCATATTACTCCAGTGCTAGCTTCCCTACACTGGCTTCCTGTTAAGGCAAGGGCTGATTTCAAGGTTTTACTGCTAACCTACAAAGCATTACATGGGCTTGCTCCTTCCTATCTTTCCGATTTGGTCCTGCCGTACATACCTACACGTACGCTACGGTCACAAGACGCAGGCCTCCTAATTGTCCCTAGAATTTCTAAGCAAACGGCTGGAGGTAGGGCTTTCTCCTATAGAGCTCCATTTTTATGGAATGGTCTGCCTACCCATGTGAGAGACGCAGACTCAGTCTCAACCTTTAAGTCTTTACTGAAGACTTATCTCTTCAGTAGGTCCTATGATTAAGTATAGTCTGGCCCAGGAGTGTGAAGGTGAACGGAAAGGCTGGAGCAACGAACCGCCCTTGCTGTCTCTGCCTTGTCGGTTCCCCTCTTCCCACTGGGATTCTCTGCCTCTAACCCTTTTACAGGGGCTGAGTCACTGACTTACTGGTGTTCTTCCATGCCGTCCATGGGAGGGGTGCGTCACTTGAGTAGGTTGAGCCACTGACGTGGTCTTCCTGTCTGGGTTGGCGCCCCCCCCCCTTGGGTTGTGCCGTGGCAGACATCTTTGTGGGCTATACTCGGCCTTGTCTTCGGACGGTAAGTTGGTGGTTGTAGATATCCCTCTAGTGGTGTGGGGGCTGTGCTTTGGCAAAGTGGGTGGGGTTATATCCTGCCTGTTTGGCCCTGTCCGGGGGTATCATCGGATGGGGCCACAGTGTCTTCTGATCCCTCCTGTCTCAGCCTCCAGTATTTATGCTGCAGTAGTTTATGTGTCGGGGGGCTAGGGTCAGTCTGTTACATCTGGAGTATTCTCTTGTCTTATCCAGTGTCCTGTGTGAATGTAAATATGCTCTCTCTAATTCTCTCTTTCTTTCTCTCTTTCTCTCGGAGGACCTGAGCCCTAGGACTACCTGGCATGATGACTCCTTGCTGTCCCCAGTCCACCTGGCCATGCTGCTGCTCCAGTTTCAACTGTTCTGCCTGCGGCTACGGAACCCTGACCTGTTCACCGGACGTGCTTGTTGCACCCTCGACAATTACTATGATTATTATTATTTGACCATGCTGGTCATTTACGAACATTTTAACATCTTGACCATGTTCTGTTATAATATCCACCCGGCACAGCCAGAAGAGGACTGGCCACCCCTCATAGCCTGGTTCCTCTCTAGGTTTCTTCCTAGGTTTTTGGCCTTTCTCAGGAGTTTTTCCTAGGGAGTTTTTCCCAGCCACCGTGCTTCTTTCACATGCATTGCTTGCTGTTTGGGGTTTTAGGCTGGGTTTCTGTACAGCACTTTGAGATTTCAGCTGATGTACGAAGGGCTATATAAATAAATTTGATTTGATTTGATTTGATTTGTGCACCCATGAAATGGGGTATCAGCCTACGCAGTGACACCCACAGAAGACAATTCTCAAGAATTTACACAATTATTAACGTCACTGTACAGGCTAATCTATGGATTGTGCACCCATGAAATGGGGTATCATCATACTCAGTGACACCCACAGAAAATAACTATTTTGAGTTTACACAAATATTTGTGGCGAGTGGTACATGGGTCAAGCTGGTCTGCAAAACCACACCCATCATTATCATATTCCCCAGCATGCTCAATTGCAGTTCGATTTGTAGAATTGTTTGCTTCAATATCTGTGTTGTTGCATGTAAAAAAAAATGCACCTTTATTTAACCAGGTAGGCCAGTTGAGAACAAGTTCTCATTTACAACTGCGACCTGGCCAAGATAACGCAAAGCAGTGCGACAAAAACAACAACACAGAGTTACACATGGGATAAACAAACGTACAGTCAATAACACAACAGAAAAATCTGTATGCAGTGTGTGCAAATGAAGTAAAGAGGTAAGGCAAAAAATAGGCCAATAGTGGCAAAGGAATTACAGTTTTGCAATTTACACTGGAGTGATATATGTGCAAATGAGGATGTGCAAGTAGAAATACTGGTGTGCAAAAGAGCAGAAAAACTAAAACAAATATGGGGTCGAGGTAGGTAGTTGGTTGGATGGGCTATTTACAAATGGGCTGTGTACAGCTGCAGCGATTGGTAAGTTGCGCTGACAGCTGACGCTTAAAGTTAGTGAGGGAGATATAAGTCTCCAACTTCAGTGATATTTGCAATTCATTCCAGTCATTGACAGCAGAGAACTGGAAGAAAAGGCAGCCAAACGAGGTGTTGGCTTTGGGGATGACCAATGAAATATACCTGCTGGAGCGCGTGCTACGGGTGGGTGTTGCTATGGTGGCCAGTGAGCTGAGATAAGGCGAGACTTTACCTAGCGAAGACTTATAGATGACCTGGAGCCAGTGGGTTTGGTGACGAATATGTAGCGAGGACCAGCCAACGAGAGCAAACAGGTCGCAGTGGTGGGTAGTATATGGGGCTTTGGTGACAAAACGGATGGCACTGTGATAGACTGCATCCAATTTGCTGAGTAGAGTGTTGGAGGCTATTTTGTAAATGACATCGCCGAAGTCAAGGATCGGTAGGATAGTCAGTTTTACGAGGATTTGTTTGGCAGCATGAGCGAAGGAGGCTTTGTTGCAAAATAGGAAGCCGATTCTAGATTTAACTTTGGATTGGAGATGCTTAATGTCCAAGATGGCATAGCAGTCAGACGTCTGCTGTCCTCCTCTTGTCGTGTCCCGTGTATATATATTTACATCTTTTCTTCGCACATCTTTTTATATATTTTTTTCTCAACCTCAAAACACTGTTATTGCAACCCGCCTCACCAATTTAAAAAAAAAGTATTATTTACATCAAATCTGAAATCCACAACAGAAGCTAGCCAGAGGTTAGCCAGAGGCTGGCCAGTACACTGGCTAATGTTGAAGTTCAGCTAGCCACGGTTGGCGGTCATCAGCTATCCCTTAGCTCGAAAAGCTATCGCCAGTTTTGTACAGCGTGACTCAGACCAGAGCATACCGGACCTATTTTTCTCTCCATATCTCCGGATTTCTACAGCAGGCTCTGGACATTTACACCTGGATCTTGCAGCTAGCTAGCTGCTACCCGAGTGACTATTGGCTAACGTCGGTCCCGAAGCTAACATCAATTATTCCGGAGCTAGCCAGTTGAAGAGTTCCATCAGCCACTCCTGGGCTACAATCACCTATCCGGACCCGTTTTACTGCCGATGCGGAGCCCCATCGGGCCTTCACGACTGGACTATCGAAGTTATCTGCCCGAGGGAGTTATCCAACTGGCCCCTCCATCGCGATGTAACCTGAACGCCCATCTGCGGCCCGCTAATCGTTAGCTGTCTTATCGGCTGCTATCTTAATAGGTCTATTGGACAATTTTCTTGGGCCACTATAACTATTTTGCCAATTGGACTGGTCCCCCCCACCACACGGAACCCCACTAATCTACAGACGGAAATTCACGAGGTGGCTAAAAACAGACCTCCCTCCATCTTCTGCTGACTTGCTACCTATGGCCCGGCTAGCTGTCTGAATCTCACTTGGACATTTATGATCACTCGGCTAAGCATGCCTCTCCTCAATGTCAATATGCCTTGTCCATTGGTCTTCTGGTTAGTGTTTATTGGCTTAATTCACTGTAGAGCCTCTAGCCCTGCTCATTATACCTTATCCAAACGTTCAGTTCCACCCCCCACACATGCTATGACATCTTCTGGTTTCAATGATGTTTCTAGAGACGATATCTCTCTCATTATTACTCAATGCCTAGGTTAACCTCCACTGTATTCACATCCTACCATACCTTTGTCTGTACATTATACCTTGAAGCTATTTTATCGCACCCAGAAACCTGCTCCTTTTACTCTCTATTCCGGATGTCATAAACAACCAATTCTCATAGCTTTGAGCTGTACCCTTATCCTACTCCTCCTTTGTTCCTCTGGTAATGTAGAGGTGAAACCAGGCCCTGCAGTGCCTAGCTCCACTCCTATTCCCCAGCCTCTCTCTTTTGATGACTTCTGTAACCGTAATAGCCTTGGTTTCATGCATGTTAACATTAGAAGCCTCCTCCCTAAGTTTGTTTTGTTCACTGCTTTAGCACACTCCCGGATGTCCTAGCCGTGTCTGAATCCTGGCTTAGGAAGTCCACCAAAAACTCTGAAATCTTCATCCCTAATTACAACATTTTCAGACAAGATAGAACGGCCAAAGGGGGCAGTGTTGCAATCTACTGCAGAGATAGCCTGCAGAGTTCTGTCCTACTATCCAGGTCTGTACCCAAACAATTTGAACTTCTACTTTTAAAAATCCATCTCTCTAAAAACAAGTCTCTCACCGTTGCCGCCTGCTATAGACCATCTTCTGTCCCCAGCTGTGCTCTGGACACCATATGTGAACTGATTGCCCCCATCTATCTTCAGAGCTTGTGCTGCAAGGTGACCTAAACTGGGACATGTTTAACACACCAGCCATCCTACAATCTAACCTTGATGCCCTAAATCTCACACAAACGATCAATGAACCTACCAGGTACCACCCCAAAACCGTAAACACGGGCACCCTCATAGATATCATCCTAACAAACTTGCCCTCTAAATACACCTCTGCTGTTTTCAACCAAGATCTCAGCGATCACTGCCTCATTGCCTGCATCCGTAATGGGTCAGCAGTCAAACGACCTCCACTCATCACTGTCAAACGCTCCCTGAAACATTTCAGTGAGCAAGCCTTTCTAATTGACCTGGCCCGGGTGTCCTGGAAGGATATTGACCTCATCCCGTCAGTAGAGGATGCCTGGTTATTTTTAAAAAATGCCTTCCTCACCATCTTAAATAAGCATGCCCCATTCAAGAAATGTAGAACCAGGAACAGATACAGCCCTTAGTTCTCTCCAGACCTGACTGCCCTTAACCAACACAAAAATATCCTGTGGCGTTCTGCATTAGCATCGAACAGCCCCCGTGATATGCAACTTTTCATGGAAGTTAGAAACCAATATACACAGGCAGTTAGAAAAGCCAAGGCTAGATTTTTCAAACAGAAATTTGCTTCCTGCAACACAAACTCAAAAAAGTTCTGGGACACTGTAAAGTCCATGGAGAATAAGAACACCTCCTCCCAGCTGCCCACTGCACTGAGGATAGGAAACTCTGTCACCTCTGATAAATCCACTATAATTGAGAATTTCAATATGCATTTTTCTACGGCTGGCCATGCTTTCCACCTGGCTACCCCTACCGCAGTCAACAGCACTGCACCCCTCACAGCTACTCGCCCAAGCCTTCCCCATTTCTCCTTCTCCCAAATCCAGTCAGCTGATGTTCTGAAAGAGCTGCAATATCTGGACCCCTACAAATCAGCCGGGCTAGACAATCTGGACCCTTTCTTTCTAAAATTATCTGCCGAAATTTTTGCAACCCCTATTACTAGCCTGTTCAACCTCTCTTTCGTGTCGTCTGAGATTTCAAAAGATTGGAAAGCAGCTTCTTTCATCCCCCTTCTTCAAAGGAGGGGACACTCTTGACCCAAAATGCTACAGACCTATATCAATCCTACCCTGCCTTTCTAAGGTCTTCAAAAGCCAAGTCAACAAACAGATTACAGATCATTTCGAATTCCACCGCACCTTCTCCGCTATGCAATCTGGTTTCAGAGCTGGTCATGGGTGCACCTCAGCCACGCTCAAGGTCCTAAACGATATCGTAACCGCCATCGATAATAAACAATACTGTGCTGCCGTATTCATTGACCTGGCCAAGGCTTTCGACTCTGTCAATCACCACATCCTCATCGGCAGACTCAATAGCCTTGGTTTCTCAAATGATTGCCTCGCCTGGTTCACCAACTACTTCTCTGATAGAGTTAAATGTGTCAAATCGGATGGCCTGTTGTCCGGGCCACTGGTAGTCGCTATAGGGGTGCCACAAGGTTCAATTCTTGGGCCAACTCTTTTCTCTGCATACATCAATGATGTCGCTCTTGCTGCTGGTGAGTCTCTGATCCACCTCTACGCAGATGACACCATTCTGTATACTTCTGGCCCTTCTTTGGACACTGTGTTAACAACCCTCCAGACAAGCTTCAATGACATACAACTCTCCTTCCGTGGCCTCCAACTGCTCTTAAATACAAGTAAAACTAAATGCATGCTCTTCAACCAATCGCTGCCTGCACCTGCCCGCCTGTACAGTATCACTACTCTGGACGGTTCTGACTTAGAATATGTGGACAACTACAAATACCTAGGTATCTGGTTAGACTGTAAGCTCTCCTTCCAGACTCAAATCAAACATCTCCAATCCAAAGTTAAATCTAGAATTGGCTTCCTATTTCGCAACAAAGCGTCCTTCACTCATGCTGCCAAACATACCCTCGTAAAACTGACCATACTACCAATCCTCGACTTCGGCGATGTCATTTACAAAATAGCCTCCAGTACCCTACTCAATAAACTGGATGCAGTCTATCACAGTGCCATCCCTTTTGTAACCAAAGCCCCATATACTACCCACCACTGCGACCTGTACGCTCTCGTTGGCTGGCCCTCGCTTCATACTCGTCGCCAAACCCACTGGCTCCAGGTCATCTACAAGACCCTGCTAGGTAAAGTTCCCCCTTATCTCCGCTCACTGGTCACCATAGCAGCACCCACCTGTAGCACGTGCTCCAGCAGATATATCTCTCTGGTCACCCCCAAAGCCAATTCCTCCTTTGGCCGCCTCTCCTTCCAGTTCTCTGCTGCCAATGACTGGAACGAACTACAAAAATCTCTGAAACTGGAAACACTTTTCTCCCTCACTAGCTTTAAGCACCAGCTGTCAGAGCAGCTCACAGATCACTGCACCTGTACATAGCCCATCTATAATTTAGCCCATAAACTACCTCTTCCCCTACTGTATTTATTTATTTAGCTCCTTTGCACCCCATTATTTATATTTCTACTTTGCACTTTCTTCCACTGCAAATCTACCATTCCAGTGTTTTACTTGCTATATTGTATTTACTTTGCCACCAGGGCCTTTTTTTGCCTTTACCTCCCTTATTTCACCTCATTTGCTCACATTGTATATAGACTTATTTTTCTACTGTATTATTGACTGTATGTTTGTTTTACTCCATGTGTAACTCTGTGTTGTTATATGTGTCGAACTGCTTTGCTTTATCTTGGCCAGGTCGCAATTGTAAATGAGAACTTCTTCTCAACTTGCCTACCTGGTTAAATAAAGGTTAAATAAATAAATAAAAATGTGAATCTGGAAGGAGAGTTTATAGTCTAGCCAGACACCTTGGCATTTGTAGTTGTCCACATATTCTAAGTTAGAACCATCCAGAGTAGTGATGCTAGTTGGGCGGGCGGGTGTGGGCAGCAATCGGTTGAAGAGCATGCATTTCGTTTTTCTAGCAATTAAGAACAGTTGGAGGCCACGGAAGGAGTGGTGTATGGCTTTGAAACTCATTTGGAGGTTTGTTAATAACACAGTGTCCAAAGAAGGGCCAGATGTGTACAGAATGGTGTCGTCTGCCTGGAGGTGGATCAAAGAATCACCCGCAGCAAGAGCGACATCATTGATATATACAATCAATACATTGATTGATGAATTATGTTACACAAAGATAAATAACATAAATTTTTTCAAAACAAATCCAATCTGTTAGTTTGACTTATTGCACCCATTACTGAAATAGTTGTTCCAGTTAATATGGTTTAGGTAGTCTATTTCTAACCCTGGCAGTAATTCTGAATGCAGATTGTGGGTGAATAAAAGTTCTAATTGTTGGCTATCCTGCAAAATGTTCTACTTTGAAAAACTATGTTGTGTGTGAAAATGTATTGGATTTCGGGTTTGAAATTGAAGACTTCACCGGCATTGTAGTGGAAATTCACATTTCATCAAAATGCAGAAAGTCATTCAAATGCAGTCCAAAATGTGGGTCACATCAGTCTGATTAAACTTTATGTCTATCTGATCAAGCATTATGTCTGGAGATTTTAGTGAGAGATGCTGGTTACATATTAAATATCATGCTATTGTTCCATTGCAAAGCTTTGTAAGGACATACAGTAGCATAGCCTGTGTCTTCTTTATTCAGAACTTATCTTCAAAAGCAGTTAATTTGTTGTTGCAAGAATCCACCATGTACTTGTGGTTGGGAGTGGGTAATTATTGAATTGCAGTAACATTTGGGCATGGCATAAATGTGGGTATTTGGGTACATTTGACGTATTTGGGTACATCTTCCTATTCCAAATCAACCATTATGATAACAATTTGCCACCAGTAACACCAATGATGGTAAAATCAATGACACATTTGAAGATTTTTTATTAACAATTTTATTAAATGGAGGTCACAGATGCTCCAATCTAAGGTCATTAACCATTTAAAAATAATTTACTAAAGTGATATGATGAATAATTTTGCTCACAATGAAATTTCCATTCATTTAAATTCAGTAACACCAAATACGCTTTTTATTTATAAACACCAGATTATCAATGGAATCCTCAAATTTATGACATACTTAAAGTATGTGATTAGCTAATAAATAATTACCTTTAATATATACCCCTCCCCCGATAACAATGACCTCTGAAGGGAATGGTCAAGTTCACTGAATATATTTGTATTGAGTGATTTTCAAGGCGGTAACACCAAAACAATATAGATATATCAATAGCCTTCTTTGTTTTATTGATCTATAGAATTTAGTAAATACATTTGTTTACTTTCTAGCATTCAAATTAATAGAAAGATAGATCTCTAAACCCCCAAAACATGTCACAACAACTCCACTCATTACAACTGGTACACCCCAATTTGCTTGCCCTAATGTTGCATTATGTTTTTTCATTGATCATCAAAAACATGTATGATGTGTAACTATTTGTCATTGTAAAGTGTTTTCATGGTTTAAAAGGCAAGTGACCTAAATGTCACCTGAATTCAAGAATGACCCAGGTGGAGTTCAAGCTACAAAATAGCCACTAGAGAGCAGCATCTATCTTTATTGTCTTTGACTAGCTTACTCTACGTGTACTGTATGTCTTGGGAATGAACTGAAGGTTCTAAAGTTGACAAAAGCATGACCTAGAATGATTCACAAGGGTGTGCCTCACTCTTTAGGTTGGCATGACCTAGAATGATTCACAAGGGTGTGCCTCACTCTGTAGCACTCAGGGAGAAAGAGCTCGCTCATATTTGCCAAATAACATGTAGTGAAAGCCCAAAGTAATCAAACCATTTAAACTGCGTTAGGCAAACACTAAAGCGAAAGACATCTTTATGTTATGAAAGCAGATCTGTTTGCTTTTATTTGCCCTTTCGCGATCCCATATACCCTTAGAAATGTGCAGAGTTTCTACATGTAGGGTCTTTTGTTGTGTGGGCTTTGTGGTTTTGTGAATACAACGTAATAGATCCGAACTGGTTTTGTCTAACCAGAGGCTTTCCTAGTTCATTGATAGTGTTATTTAAAACACAGCATTACATAAATGTGTCTATTCTATTTATCTTTCCTCTTATTATCTAAGCAACCTAATCATTTTGCAACCTAATCAGGTTATAGAACCACTCTCAAATGGATCACAACTGTTTTATATTTTAATCCGCTCTCCTTAATCTCCTTTCGCATCACATCAAACACTAAAAAGCCATTGCAGACCTCCTTAAATTACCTCCCATGTATTTCAAAGTCACTCTGGACACGTTAAATAAGTTACAGTGATCACATTAGCTATGTGCACAGCACATAATCATAATCTGCATTAGCTCATATTAAATAACTTTGGTGCCAGAACCTGTCCCTTTCATGAAAACATGAAGTTAAATGCAGTCCTTTCACCTATCTCTGAGAGAAAATAATCAACCTTTGTTGTCTAAAGTGAGGTAGCTCTTGTCTCCTGCCCTCAACTCTATATTTCACCACATGTTTTCACAGATCAAAACAAATACACAATTATCATCTGCTTGTTTGTAACAAGGGCATTTTTCACATGATAAGGCCAATGAAAAAAAGTTAGTGGGTGTTTAAATTGGAAAGTCCTCTCCCAAACTAATGACTGTTTCCTGTAATGTGAGCCGGCAGGTCTTTTTCAGGCTTGTTTGGCTCACCTGCAGCTGCTTCCCTCCTCCCTCTGGGCTATATTGGGGCTATATTTAGCCCTGTGACCTTTGACCCCTCATAGCTGGGATCATGCCCCACTGAGGGTGGCTCTTGGCTGACTGGCGACAGGGTTGTTTGGGGCCACATGGCTTAAGTGCTTCAATATGACACTGTGGGAACCAAGCTTGTGGGAGAGAGAGGGCTTAGACAATGACCGTAAGATCACTACCGAGCAAGTGTGTCTTGCAAGCACCCTAACCTACTGTGTTGTATATGAAGGGTATTTACATGATTTTGCATATTTGAAAGTTGTATGGTTATTTATGTTTATTGGTGGTTGTAGTACTGCCAAAGCTATAGGGTAAATACATTTGAATTCCATCCCATTTTTGACAGGGCCCCTTTTGATTTGAAAGAAACCTTCCATACATATTTAACCATTGTAGTAGTGCTCAGAAATGTACTTTTTGGACCTGAATGCTAAAACATTAAAGAGATAAATGTGCTCAAAGTTAACCCATTTTTCGTAACCCACCATACCTTTAGACATCCATGTCTTCATCACTGGAAAAGATAAACGATTGAAATTTATATAATTTAAAAGCTTACTAACAGGTTGTCAAACTATTTTATAATTTCTGGAAAAAAAAGTATTTAAAAAAAGATTCTTTACTTTTTTAACCTTTAACACTCTTTTGCATCACCTAAGGTTGCTGTGTTGTGCCCTCCATCGGTTGAGACACAACATGTTCTTGAATACAGGGTGGGGGTCATGTTTTAGCTGATAAGTGTACTAAAATGGGAATAAAATTGAAATGCCAACTTACCAAAGGTACAACAATGTTGGTTGGAGATCCACACATCAGAGAATGTTGACTTGAATGGGAATATCTGCTGATATTATACTGTCAAGCCTTCATAGAAAACCTTTTGAAATCATAGAAATATAGATGATAGAATAAACATGACCATTTAAGTTGACATTCAAAATGGGTGGACTGGCGGTCATCTTTGTGGTAGTAATTAGAAGTTAAAATGTCAATTCAATTAAAATGTCAATGGAGTACCAGCTAAATTGCAGTGGTCTAAAGGGATAGGTCCATTCTATGAATCCTATTTCTATGATTGAAATGACACCCACCCTGTATTCAAGAGTATGTTGTGTCTCAATCAATGGTGGGCACAACACAAAAACCTCAGATGATATGAAATAGGGTTTAAGCTACAACATATATGAAGTCCACGCATTTTTTGAAAATTGACATTAAAGGTTTAAAAATGATATCATTTTATTACATTGTATTGTATTTTTTCAATAAATAAAAAACAACTGCATGCTTTTAAATTATATCAAACTCAACCGTTTATCTTTTCCAGTGATGAAGACATGAATGTCACATGGTATGGTGGGGTATATGAAATGGGTTAATTTTGAGCACCTTTTAAACCTTTGAACACATTTATCTCCTGATTGTTTTGGCATTCAAACAAAAGTTTATTTAAACAAAAAGTCACTTTCTGACCACTTCTTCCATGGGCAAACATGTAGGGAAAATGTTGTTTAAATCAAAAAGGATGCTGTCAAAAAGTGATTGAATTCAAGTGGATATACCCTATGGCCATAAAATATTGCCTGTGTTATTTTGGAGTGTTCTTCTTGATATGTCAATCTGTACAAAAATAAAAGCCAATGAATGTCCTTAGGCCCATATACAGTGGTTTGCGAAAGTATTCACCCCCTTGGCATTTTTCCTATTTTGTAGCCTTACAACCTGGAATTAAAATATATTTTTGATTGACACAACATGGCTACCACTTTGAAGATGCTAAATCATTTTTATTATGAAACAAACAAGACATAAGACAAAAAAACAGAAAACTTGAGAGTGCATAACTATTCATCCCCCCAAAGTCAATACTTTGTACAGCCACCTTTTGCAGCAATTACAGCTGCAAGTCTCTTGGGGTATGTTTCTATAAGCTTGGCACATCTAGCCACTGGGATTTTTGCCCATTCTTCAAGGCAAAACTGCTCCAGCTCTTTCAAGTTTGATGGGTTCCGCTGGTGTACAGCAATCTTTAAACCACTCGAGTGTTGCTTTAGCAGTATGCTTAGGGTCATTGGTCATTGTCCTGCTGGAAGGTGAACCTCCATCCCAGTCTCAAATCTTTGAAAGATGGAAACAGGTTTCCCTCAAGAATTTCTCTGTATTTAGCACTATCCATCATTCCTTCAATTCTGACCAGTTTCCCAGTCCCAGCCGATGAAAAACATCCCCACAGCATGATGCTGCCACCACTATGCTTCATCGTGGGGATGGTGTTCTCGGGGTGATGAGAAGTGTTGGGTTTGCGCCAAACATAGCTTTTTCCTTGATGGCCAAAAAGCTCAATTTTAGTCTCATCTGACCAGAGTACCTTCTTCCATATGTTTGGGGAGTCTCCCACATGTCTTTTGGTGAACACCAATTTTTTTCTTTAAGCAATGTCTCTTTCTGGCCACTCTTCTGTAAAGCCCAGCTCTGTGGAGTGTATGGCTTAAGGTGGTCCTATGGACAGATACTCCAATCTCCGCTGTGGAGTTTTGCAGCTCCTTCAGGGTTATCTTTGGTCTTTTTGTTGCCTCTGATTAATACCTTCCTTGCCTGTTTCGTGAGTTTTGGTGGGTGGCCCTCTCTTGGCATGTTTGTTGTGGTGCCATATTCTTTACATTTTTTAATAATGGATTTAATGGTGCTCCGTGGGATGTTCAAAGTTTCAGATATTTTTTTACAACTCAACCCTGATCTGTACTTCTCCACAACTTTGTCCCTGACCTGTTTGGAGAGCTCCTTGGTCTTCATGGTGCCGCTTGCTTGGTGGTGCCCCTTGTTTAGTGGTATTGCAGACTCTGGGGCCTTTCAGAACAGGTGTAGATATACTGAGATCATGTGATACTTAGATTGCACATAGGTGGACTTTATTTAACTAATTATGTGACTTCTGAAGGTAAGTGGTTGCACCAGATCTTATTTCAGGGCTTCATAGCAAAGGGGGTGAATATATATGCACACACCACTTTTCCGTTTTTCGAAACAAGTTATTTTTTTCATTTCACTTCACCAATTTGGACAATTTTGTGTATGTCTATTACATGAAATCCAAATAAAAATCAATTTAAATTACAGATTGTAATGCAACAAAATAGGAAAAACGCCAAGGGGGATGAATACTTTTGCAAGGCACCGTAATTCCCTGTTGAGTAGATTATCTTAGATTATCATGTCCAACTGTTCTTAGTACTCAAGTTATATGTCCCTTTGAGATTGCACCAAAGTGTAACAACGGAGCTACACTGGGGCATCATGAAAGCAGTAGGTTTTTACACTGGGAGAAGTCGGCATGAAAAGCGAAAGCCACTTCATCAAGTGTTCTTGGGTGTGAACCCTGCGTCCAGTATAGAAGCCATGTCATTTTGAAGTGGTTCTGGTCAATCAGACATTGTGAGGATCACATTTTGTTTACTAAAGCACTTAGAGCCCAATGTGTGAGTGTCAGGACCATCTCACCCAGATGAGCACATATACTCTCTCTCTCACACACACACACACACACACACACACACACACACACACACACACACACACACACACACACACACACACATACATACATACATACATACACACACACACACACACACACACACACACACACACACACACACACACACACACACACACACACACACACTGGCTCCAGGTCATCTATAAGTCTTTGCTAGGTAAAGCTCCGCCTTATCTCAGCTCACTGGTCAAGATAACAACACCCACCCGTAGCACGCGCCCCAGCAGGTATATCTCACTGGTCATCCCCAAAGCCAACACCTCCTTTGGCCGCCTTTCCTTCCAGTTCTCTGCTGCCAATGACTGGAACAAATTGCAAAAATCACTGAAGCTGGAGACTTATATTTCCCTCAATAACTTTAAACATCAGCTATCCAAGCAGCTAACCGATCGCTGCAACTGTACATAGCCCATCTGTAAATAGCCCATCCAATCTACCTACTTCATTCCCATATTGTTTTTATTTACCTTTCTGCTCTTTTGCACACCAGTATTTCTACTTGCACATCATCATCTGCACATCTATCACTCCAGTGTTAATTTGCTAAATTACAATTACTTGCTACAATGGCCTATTTATTGCATTGCCTCCTCACTCCATTTGCACACACTGTATATAGACTTTCTTTTTTTCTATTGTGCTATTGATTGTACCCTTGTTTATTCCATGTGTAACTCTGTGTTGTTGTTTGTGTCGCACTGCTTTGCTTTATCTTGGCCAGGTCGCAGTTGTAAATGACAACTTGTTCTCAACTAGCCTACCTGGTTAAATAAAGTGAAATAAAAAAATATATTAAAAAATAATGATTATGATTTACAGCTACTCACAGATATTGCACCTGGTATAGGCCTGATTACCAACTATGACGAGACAGCCTACAGGGAGGAGGTGAGGGCCCTGGCGGAGTGGGGCCAGGAAAAAACCTCTCCCTCAACGTCAACAAAACAAATGAGCTGATCGTGGACTTCAGGAAACAGCAGAGGGAACACGCCTCTATCCACATCGACGAAACCGCAGTAGAGAAGGTGGAAAGCTTCAAGTTCCTCGGTGTACACATCACAGTGTGGTGACGAAGGCGCAACAGAGCCTCTTCAACCTCAGGAGGCTGAAGAAATTTGGCTTGGCCCCTAAGACCCTCAGAAACTTTTGCAGATGCACAATTGAGAACATCCTGTCGAGCTGTATCATCGGCTGGTACGGAAACTGCACCGCCCGCAACAAGAGGGCTCTCCAGAGGGTGGTACGGTCTGCCCAACGCATTACCAGGAGAACACTACTTGCCCTCCAGGACATCTACAGGAAGGCCAAAAAGATCATCAAGGACAACAACCACCCGAGCCACTGCCTGTTCACCCCGCTATCATCAAGAAGGCGAGGTGCATCAAAGCTGGGACCGAGAGACTGAAAAACAGCTTTTATCTCAAGGCCATCCGACTGTTAAATAGCCATCACTAGCCGGCTACCGCCCGGCTACTCAACCCTACACCTTAGAGGCTGCTGCCCTATATACATAGATTTGGAATCACTGGCCACTTTAATAATGAAACACTAGTCACTTTAATCATGTTTACATAATGCTTTACTCATCTCATATGTATATACTGTGTTCTATTCTATTGTATTTTAGTCAATGCCAATCCGACATTGCTCGTCGTAATATTTATATATTTCTTTATTAGATTATTTTACTTTTAGATTTGTGTATTGCTGTGAATTGTTAGATACTTAGTTGTAATATTGCAATGTTGGAGCTAGGAACACAAGCCTTCGCTACACCCGCAATAATATCTGCTAAATATGTGTATGTGACCAATAACATTTTATTTTATTTTATTTGATATGTTTTTATCACTCTTCAAGGTACAGCCTAACTCTAAGTCTTAGTCACAGTAACAAATCCAAACAGGCAAAGCATTTACGAGTAGAAAAGTAAACATTTTAAATAGTTATAATGGTGCTGATATCGGTGCTCTATGTTTGTCCATCATGCATGTTGTTGTTTGTTTGTCCGTCATGCATAGTTCAGGGCCCAGTTTCCATATAGTGATGGAACTTAGGCTTAGGAGTGTTTTAATGATACATCGTTCTTACAACGGCCGAAGATGTAACATGCGTTTCCCAAAACACCATGCAGTGAGAACGTTTGCTAAGTGTGTCGTTGAGGCATAGTGTTGAAACTGATAGGATCGAAAGAAAACCAGTGCTGCTCTTGGATCAGCTTTCTCCATTCAAATCTTACCTTACCATTATAATTACTCCATAATACTGATGACGGATCAGCTCCTAGAGAGATATTACCACCTATTGCTGCAAATATGGATGTGGCTTATTATGCTTAGACTACCCATCAATAATGCACAAAATCACAGATTGGGCACAATCTGTAGCCTATTAACAAATTAGGACTCAATTGAATGAACATGAAATTGAATTAAATATGATTGAAATGTGCTATATACATGTACAGTTGAAGTCAGAAGTTTACATACACCTTAGCCAAATACATTTAAACTCAGTTTTCACAATTCCTGACATTTAATCCTAGTAAAACATCCCTGTTTTAGGTCAGTTAGGATCACCAATTTATTTTAAGAATGTGAAATGTCTGAATAATTGTAGAGAGAATGATTTATTTCAGCTTTCATTTCTTTCATCACATTCCCAGTGGGTCAGAAGTTTACATACACTATTTGGTAGCATTGCCTTTAAATTGTTTAACTTGGGTCAAACCTGTCAGGTAGCCTTCCACAAGCTTCCCACAATAAGTTGGGTGCATTCCTCCTGACAGAGCTGGTGTAACTGAGTCAGTTTTGTAGGACTCCAAATGGTCATTGTCCATTTGGAAGACCCATTTGCAACCAAGCTTTAATTCCTGACTGATGTCTTGAGATATTGCTTGAATATATTCACATCATTTTCCCTTCCTCATGATTCCATCTATTTTGTGAAGTGCACAAGTCCCTCCTGCAGCAAAGCACCCCACAACATGATGCTGCCAACCCGTGCTTCACGGTTGGGATGGTGTTCTTTGGCTTGCAAGCATCCCCCTTTTTCCTCCAAACATAACAATGGTCATTATGGCCAAACAGTTCTATTTTTGTTTCATCAGACCAGAGGACATTTCTCCAAAAAGTACGATCTTTGTCCCCATGTGCAGTTTTGGAGCACTGGCTTCTTCCTTGCTGAGCGGCCTTTCAGGATATGTCGATATAGGTCTTGTTTTACTGTGGATATAGATACTTTTGTACCTGTTTCCTCCAGCATCTTCACAAGGTCCTTTGCTGTTGTTCTGGGATGGATTTGCACTTTTCGCACAAAAGTACGTTCATTTCTAGGAGACAGAATGTGTCTCCTTCCTGAGTGGTATGACGGCTACGTGGTCCCATGGTGTTTATACTTGTGTACTATTGTTTGTACAGATGAACGTGGTACCTTCAGGAATTTGGAAATTGCTCTCAAGGATCAACCAGACTTGTGGAGGTCCACAATTTTTTTCTGAGGTCTTGGCTGATTTATTTTGATTTTCCCATGATGTCAAGTAAAGAGGCACTGAGTTTGAAGGCAGGCCTTGAAATACATCCACAGGTACATCTCCAATTGACTCAAATGCTATCAATTAGCCTATCAGAAGCTTCTAAAGCCATGACATAATTTTCTGGAATTTTCCAAGCTGTTTAAAGGCACAGTCAACTTAGTGTATGTAAACCTCTGACCCACTGGAATTGTGATACAGTGAATTATAAGTGAAATAATCTGCCTGTAAACAATTGTTGGAAAAATGACTTGTGTTATGTACAAAGTAGATGTCCTAACCGACTTGACAAAACTATAGTTTGTTAACAAGAATTTTGTGGAATGGTTAAAAAACGAGTTTTAATGATTCCAACCTACAGTGAGGGAAGAAAGTATTTTATCCCCTGCTGATTTTGTACGTTTGCCCATTGACAAAGTAATTATAAGTCTATAATTTTAATGGTAGGTTTATTTGAACAGTGAGAGACAGAATAACAACAAAAAAGTCCAGAAAAACTAATGTCAAAAATGTTAGAAATTGATTTGCATTTTAATAAGGGAAATAAGTATTTGGCCATGACTTAGTACTTGGTGGCAAAACCCTTGTTGGCAATCACAAAGGTTTCTTGTAGTTGGCCATCAGGTTTGCACACATCTCAGGAGGGATTTTGTCCCACTCCTCTTTGCAGATCTTCTCCAAGTCATTAAGGTTTCGAGGCTGACGTTTGGCAACTCGAACCTTCAGCTCCCTCCACAGATTTTCTATGGGATTAAGGTCTGGAGACTGGCTAGGCCACTCCAGGACCTTAATGTGCCACTCCTTTGTTGCCTTGGCCATGTGTTTTGGGTCATTGTCATGCTGGAATACCCATCCACGACCCATTTTCAATGCCCTGGCTGAGGGAAGAAGGTTTTCAACCAAGATTTGATGGTACATGGCCCTGTCCATCGTCCCTTTGATGCGGTGAAGTTGTCCTGTTCCCTTAGCAGAAAAACTCCCCCAAAGCATAATGTTTCCACCTCCATGTTTGACGCTGGAGATGGTGTTCTTGGGGTCAGAGGCAGCATTCCTCCTCCAAACACGGCGAGTTGAGTTCATGTCAAAGAGCTCCATTTTGGTCTCATCTGACCACAACACTTTCACCAGTTGTCCTCTGAGTCATTCAGATGTTTATTGGCAGACTTCAGACGGGCCTGTATATGTATTCTTGAGCAGGGGGACCTTGCAGACGCTGCAGGATTGCAGTCCTTCACGGTGTAGTGTGTTACCAATTGTTTTCTTGGTGACTATGGTCCCAGCTGCCTTGAGATCATTGACAAGATCCTCCCGTGTAGTTCTGGGCTGATTCCTCACCGTTCTGATGATCATTGCAATTCCACGAGGTGAGATCTTGCATGGAGCCCCAGGCCGAAGGAGATTGACAGTTATTTTGTGTTTCTTCCATCTGCAAATAATTGCCCCAACTGTTGTCACCTTCTCACCAAGCTGCTTGGCGATGGCCTTGTAGCCCATTCCGGCCTTGTGTAGGTCTACAATCTTGTCCCTGACATTTACATTTACATTTACGTCATTTAGCACTGTTCAAATAAACTTACCATTAAAATTATAGACTGATAATTTCTTTGTCAGTGGGCAAACGTACAAAATCAGCAGGGGATCAAATACTTTTTTTCCCTCACTGTAAAAAGACAATAGGAGGGGGGATGAAAAGGAAAATAATTAGGAAAAGAGAAGATGGTAATCTTCCGACTTCAACTGTATACAAAAGTATGTGGACACCACTTCAAATGTGTTAATTCGGCTATTTCAGCCACACCGTTGCTGACAGGTGTATAAAATCGAGCACACAGCCATGCAATCTCAGTAGACAAACATTGGCAGTAGCATGGCCTTAATGAAGAGTTCAGTGACTTTCAATGTGGAATAATGGTTTGGGGCTGTTTTTCATGGTTCGGACTAGGCCCTTTAGTTCCAGTGAGAGGAAATCTTAATGTTACAGCATACAATGTCATTCTTTATGATTTTGTGCTTCCAACTTTGTGGCAATAGTTTGGGGATGGCCTTTTCCTGTTTCAGCATGACAATGCCCCCGTGCACAAAGCGAGATCCATACAGAAATGGTTTGTCGAGATCGGTGTGGAAGAACTTCACTGGCCTGCACAGAGCCTTGACCTCAACCATATCGAACAACTTTGGGATGAATTGGAACGCCGACTACAAGCCAGGCCTAATCGCCCAACATCAGTGCCCGACCTCACTAATGCTCTTGTGGCTGAATGGAAGCAAGTCCCCGCAGCAATGTTCCGACATCTAATGGAAAACCTTTCCAGAAGAGTGGAGGCTGTTATAGCAGTAAAGGGGGGACCAACTCCATATTAATGCTCATGATTTTGGAATGAAATGTTCGATAAGCAGGTGTCCACATACGTGTAGTGAATCTCGTTTTTTTATTTGAAGCATCTTTTCATCCATCACTTGTTTGTAACAAGTGTAAAGACATTTTGTAGTCAACTTTGATCTGAAGTTATCGCTAATCTCAGTCAGACAGATAATCATCTAGATTATATGTTTAGCGGATATCTGAGGCAGTCGGTAAATAACAAGTGTTTTCAAGTGCAACTTTAGTGACGATGGTTTTGGGAAACAACTCAGAGATTTAACAATAATCCTACAAAAGTTCTAACGATGAATTTAGCCTTAAAATGCTTTTGGGAAACAGGTCCTGGTCAGTTATGATTGAATCCTTACCACCAGCATAGCCAAATATTATTAGAACGTGTGCCAACATCTGACTACAACAGCAGACTATTACTGTACAATGAATATAGGTTCCACGTTTGGGACTACCTCTATTTTCTCACCAGAGATTTCTATGTGTGATACTATTTTGTCCCTGTAAGTGACAGCATCCGATATTCGTAGCCAGGGGAAAGGGCAAACAAAGTGCATAGCGCCGCTCCAAATTTATTTTGGGCTCAACGAGACACCTTTTCCCAATCTCAAAAAATGTGGCGCAATAATAGGACGATTCAAAACGTTATGAAAATCTTGAACCACTTCCTTTAGTCTGGGTGGATTTTCGGGGCGGTGGAAAATATTTGCGAAAGCTTGAGGAGGGTCTCTGAAGAGGTGGGTTTGCGTGCTGCACAGGTGTGGACTTTAGAGAGGTACCTAATCCTGCCCCTCTCATGTTTTTAGCCCTCTCAGCCCTCTCATCCTGCTTCTCAACCGCTGACTCCAGGACTCCCAGGATCCCTCATTGCTCGGGAAATCACTTTACATGTGATAATGATACTATTAAATAGCCATCACTAGCACATTAGAGGCTGCTGCCCTATATACATAGAGTTGGAATCACTGGCCACTTTAATAATGGAACACTAGGCATTACTCATCTCATATGTATATACTGTATTCTATTCCATTCTACTGTATCTTAGTCTATGCCGCTCTGACATTGCTCGCCCCAAATATTTACAACTTCTTAATTCCATTCCTTTATTTTAGATTTGTGTGTATTGTTGTGAAATTGTTAGATATTATTGTTATATATTACTGCACTGTTGGTGTTAGAAACACAAGCATTTCGCTACACATGCAATACACATGTTTAGAAGATGTTATGTGACAAATACCTTTTAATTTATTTTATTTGATGGCAGCCATAACACATAATTCTTTCCAGCAGCAGACTATGATCGATAATGTCAAAAGCACCACTGAAGTCTAACAAAATAGCCCCCTCAATCCTTTTATCATATAAACAGCAACACCTCCACCAATGGGATTTCTGTATTTTCTGTAAATACAACCTTGTATTGCTACCACTGTATCATCAAAGCTATTGTCTAACTGAGTTTCAGAGATAGTCAGAATATGAATGTCATCTGTTACTAGCAAGTTATTAATTTCATGAACCTTGTTTCTTAAGCTGCATATGTTAACGTAGGTTATTTTGAGCACTTTTCTGGGATGATTGCTTGTTTTCATTGTTTTATGAGGAAGCTTAGCAGAAGTAGATATATTCATGTTATTTATGTTAGTGCAGAGTGAGCTGTAAACAGTGGACTTTCTACTAGGGAACACCGACTCAGTGCTGACAGCATATATCTGGTTCATAGGCACATGATTGCTGCATACAATAGCTGTAGGATCAGCAGAGGCATTTAGGGCAGTTAGAGGGACATGCATTAGGTTACTTACATTGTGTCTACCAATGCCCCTGGTATAATGTACATTTGCTAAAGCATTATGATGACTCAGCGACACAATGGTAGGGATTACCTGAGCTGGGCTTGAGTCATTGATAAGTTATTGTCTCAATGCAGCCTTATAATGCTGTGAAAGGATCCAGGAACGCAAATTATTTGGGTGGTTCCCATCCTCCTTATAAAACGTGTATTGTTTCCAAAAGGCATCAAAATTGTCAACAATAGCTGCAATAATCACGTAGCCAAGTGAACAGAATGGATCCTGCTAAAGCATTCAATGCCATGATTCAGAGAGGGCAGAGATGATGGGTCTTTTGTTAGTGTCCAGCAGAGAGTCAGAGACAGCCTAGGAACAATGGGTTAACTGCCTTGTTCAGGGACAGAATGACAGATTTTTACCTCGTCAGCTCAGGGATATGATCTAGCAACCTTTTGGTTACTGGCCCAACGCGCTAACCACTAGGCTACCTGCCACCCCTAAATACAGGAGAACTATCGCCTTAACGTGAGGATAGCCGAGTTGCAAGCCCGGCTTCAGATGCAATTGTTAGGCAAGGGCAATTTAAGTGTGCCACCAGTAAATACAGGTAGTAGTATTAATCCCCCCTGCACAGTCCCCGCAGCCGGACAATGTTCTCACAGCTTCTGGAAAGAAACGCTATCAACATGCTCAACCGGTGTTGCTCATTCAGCTGATAGAAACTTTTAACCAGTTTTCTCCAATAAGCAACGAGTCGGAGTCAGAGCCCGAGCCTTCCCAGGTCTCTCCTCCACCCGTTATTGGGTCTGAGCCACTGCCGCCTCCCACCATTAGCTCTGACAAATGGAAAACCCTAGTCATTGGCAACTTCATTACCCGCAATATTAGATTTAAAAATAATCATCCAGCGATCATACATTGTTTAACAGGGGGGAGGGCTAATCTGAAGGTGGCGCTGGCTGAAGCTAAAACTGGCGAGAGCAGATGGTATTAGGATATTGTTATCCACGTCGGCACCGACAATGTTAGGATGAAACAGTCAAAGATCACCAAGTGCAACATCGCTTCAGCGTGTAACTTCGAAAGAAAGATGTGTTGGCATTGAGTAATTTTCTCTGTCCCCCTCCCAGTTAGGGGGAGTAATGAGCTTTACAGCACATTCACACAACTCAATCGCTGGTTGAAATTTGTTTTCTGTCCCTTCCAAAATATAGAATTTGTCCCTCTTTCTGGGACTCACCCACAAACAGGACCAGGCCTGTCCTGCTGAGGAGTGACGGACTCCACCCTAGCTGAAATCTTATCTATCAACATAGACAGGGCTCTAACTCCTCTTGCTCCACAATGAGATAGGGTGCAGGCCAGGCAGCAGGCTGTTAGCCAGCCAGTCTGCCAGCTTAGGGGAGTCTGCCCCTAGCACAGTCAATGTAGTCAGCTCAGTTTTCTCCATTGAGACTGTTTCTGTGCCAAAATCTAGGTCGGGCAAAACTAAACATGGTGGTGTTCGCCTTAACAAAATCCCTGGAATAAAGACCTCCTCCATTCATGTCATTATTGAAAGAAATTGTGATAATACCTCACATCTCAAAATAGGACCACTTAATGTTAGATCTCTCACTTCCAAGGCAGTCATAGTCAATGAACAAATCACTGATAATAAACTTGATGTGATTGGCCTGACTGAAACATGGTTCAAGCCTGATGAATGTACTGTGTTAAATGAGGCATCTCCTTCTGGTTACACTATTGACCATACCCCCAAACATTCCGCAAAGGCGGAGGTGTTGCTAACATTTATGACAGTAAATTTGAATTTCCCATTAAGAAAAATCCTACGTTTTCATATTTTGAGCTTTTAGTCATGCCATCTGTGCAGCCTACTCAATCAGTTTTTATAGCAACTGTTTACAGGCCTTCTAGGCCTTATACAGCGTTCCTCACTGAGTTCCCGTCAGACCTCGTAGTTATGTCAGATAATAAACTCAGCAAAAAAAGAAACGTCCTCACTGTCAACTGCGTTTATTTTCAGCAAACTTAACATGTGTAAATATTTGTATGAACATAACAAGATTCAACAACTGAGACATAAACTGAACAAGTTCCACAGACATGTGACTAACAGAAATGGAATAATGTGTCCCTGAACAAAGGGGGGGTCAAAATCAAAAGCAACAGTCAGTATCTGGTGTGGCCACCAGCTGCATTAAGTACTGCAGTGCAGCTCCTCCTCATGGACTGCACCAGATTTGCCAGTTCTTGCTGTGAGATGTTACCCCACTCTTCCGCCAAGGCACCTGCAAGTTCCCGGACATTTCTAGGGGGAATGGCCCTAGCCCTCACCCTCCGATCCAACAGGTCCCAGACGTGCTCAATGGGATTAAGATCCGGGCTCCTCGCTGGCCATGGCAGAACACTGACATTCCTGTCTTGCAGGAAATCACGCACAGAACAAGCAGTATGGCTGGTGGCATTGTCATGCTGGAGGGTCATGTCAGGATGAGCCTGCAGGAAAGGTACCACATGAGGGAGGAGGATGTCTTCCCTGTAACGTTGAGATTACCTGCAATGACAACAAGCTCAGTCCGATTATGCAGTGACACACCGCCCCAGACCATGAAGGACCCTCCACCTCCAAATCGATCCCGCTCCAGAGTACAGGCCCCAGTGTAACGCTCATTCTTTCAACGATAAATGCGAAACCGACCATCACCCCTGGCGAGACAAAACTGTGACTCGTCGGTGAAGAACAATTTTTGCCAGTCCTGTCTGGTCCAGCAACGGTGGGTTTGTGCCCATAGGCGACATTGTTGCCAGTGATGTCTGGTGAGGACCTGCCTTACAACAGGCCTACAAGCCCTCAGTCCAGCCTCTCGCATCCGATTGCAGAAAGTCTGAGCACTGATGGAGAGACTGTGCGTTCCTGGTGTAACCGGGGCAGTTGTTGTTGCCATCCTGTATCTGTCCCGCAGGTGTGATGTTCGGATTTACCAATCCTGTGCAGGTGTTGTTACACGTGGTCTGCAACTGCGAGGACAATCAACAGTCCGTCCTGTCTCCCTGTGGCACTGCGCTGTCTTAGGCGTCTCACAGTACAGCCATTGCAATTTATTGCCCTGGCCACATCTGCAGTCCTTATGCCTCCTTGCAGCATGCCAAAGGCACGTTCACACAGATGAGCAGGGACCCTGTGCATCTTTCTTTTGGTGTTTTTGAGAGTCAGTAGAAAGGCCTCTTTAGTGTCCTAAGTTTTCATAACTGTGACCTTATTTGCCTACTGTCTATAAGCTGTTAGTGTCTTAATGACCGTTCCACAGCTGCATGTTCATTAATTGTTCATGGTTCATTGAACAAGCATGGGATCAGTGTTTAAACCCTTTTCAATGAAGATCTGTGAAGTTATTTGGATATTTACGAATTATCTTTGAAAGACAGGGTCCTGAGAAAGGAACGTTTCTTTTTTTTGCTGAGTTTACTCTTATTTTTGGTGAATTCAATATTCACATGGAGACGTCCACAGACCCACTCCAAGAGGCTTTCCGAGCCATCATCGACTCAGTGGGTTTTGTCCAAAATGTCTCGGGACCTAAGCAGTGCCGTTATCATACCCTGGATCTAGTTTTGTCCCATGGAATATGAGGAATGTTTATCCACATAGTTGGACCACCATCTTATTAGGTTCGTAATCACAAGTAATTCACTCAGACCCCAACCAAGGATTATCAAAAGCACCACCATAAATTCTCAGACAACCCAAAGACCAGGATTCTAGCAGCTGTATTTAGCACTAACTGAAGTTTATTTAGTGCTTTATCCGGGTAGCCGGAAAGTAGAGCATTGCAGTAGTCTAACCTAGAAGTGACAAAAGCATGGATTCATTTTTCTGCATCATTTCTGGACAGAAAGTTTCTGATTTTTGCAATGTTACGTAGATGGAAAAAGCAGTCCTTGAAACAGTCTTGATATGTTCGTCAAAAGAGAGATCAGGGTCCAGAGTAACGCCGAGGTCCTTCACAGTTTTATTTGAGACGACTGTACAACCATCAAGTTTAATTGTCAGATTCAACAGAAGATCTCTTTGTTTCTTGGGACAAGAACAAGCATCTCTGTTTTGTCCGAGTTTAAAAGTAAAAAGTTTGCAGCCATCCACTTCCGTATGTCTGAAACACAGGCTTCTAGCGAGGGCAATTTTAGGGCTTCACTATGTTTCATTGAAATGTACAGCTGTGTGTCATCCGCATAGCAGTGAAATTTAACATTATGTTTTCGAATGACATCCCCAAGAGGTAAAATATATAGTGAAAACAATAGTGGTCCTAAAACGGAACCTTGAGAAACACCAACATTTACAGTTGATTTGTCAGAGGACAAACCATTCACAGAAACAAATTGATATCTTTCCGACAGATAAGATCTAAACCAGGCCAGAACTTGTCCGTGTAGACTAATTTGGGTTTCCAATCTCTCCAAAAGAATGTGGTGATCGATGGTATCAAAAGCAGCACTAAGGTCTAGGAGCACGAGGACAGATGCAGAGCCTCGGTCTGACGCCATCAACGATCCCGTAACCGGGACTGAGTTTGACAACAGCCAGTGAAAAATCAGAGCGCCAGATTCAAAACCACAAATCTAATAATTGCAATTTCTCAAACATAGGACTATTTTACACCATTTTATAGATACACTTCTCCTGAATCGAACCACATTGTCCGATTTGAAAAAGGCTTTACAACGAAAGCAAAACATTAGATTATGTTAGGAGAGTACATAGACACAAATAACCACACAGCCATTTCCAAGCAACTAGCATGCATCACAAATACCCAAAACACAGCTAAATGAAGCACTAACCATTGACGATCTTCATCAGATGACACTCCTAGGACATCATGTTACACAATACATGCATTTTTTGTTCGATAAAGTTCATATTTATATCTAAAAACAACATTTTACATTGGTGCATGACGTTCAGAAAATATTTTCCCTCAAATACTGCCGGTGAATCAGCACTACAATTTACAAAAATACTCGTCATAAACGTTGATAAAATATTAAACTGTCATTTAAAGAATTATAGATGAACATCTCCTTTATGCAATCGCATTGACAGATTTCAAAATAACTTTACTGGGAAAGCACACTTTGCAATAATCTGAGTACTGCGCTCAGAAAAATACACTAGGAAATACAGATAGCCACCATTTTGGAGTCGTCTGAAATATTAAATAGCATTAGAAATATTCACTTACCTTTAATAATCTTCATCAGAAGGCACTTCCAGGAATCCCAGGTCCACAATACATTTTGCTTTGTTCGATAAACTCCATAATTTATGTCCAAATACCTCCTTGTTGTTCACGCGTTCAGTTCAGCTACTCCAAATGTAGGAAGCACGCGGATAATTTCACGACGAAAAGTTTAAAAAAAATCTATTTACGTTCGTTCAAACATGTCAAACGTTGTAAAGCATCAATCTTTAGGGCCTTTAGAACGTGAAAATTCAGTAATATTCCAACCGGACGGTTCCAGTGTCTTGAAAAACGTTTTGGAACACAGCAACCTCCTCACGTGAATGCGCGCCAATGAACTGATATCCTTCCCTGGGTTTACAACTTCCCAGCCTTCTCATTCGGTCTCTGTTCATCGTAGACACCTCAAACAACTTTCTAAAGACTGTTGACATCTAGTGGAAGCCTTAGGAAGTGCACAATTATTACTATGTCACTGTGTGTTTGATAGGCAATGACTTGAAAAGAGCCCACGCATCAGAACTCCACTTCCTGGTAGGATTGTTCGTCACGTTTATGCCTGCCATATGAGTTATGTTATACTCACATACATCATTCAAACAGTTTTAGAAACTTCAGAGTGTTTTCTATCCAAATCTACTAATAATATGCATAGCCTAGCTTCTGAGTTTGAGTAGGAGGCAGTTTAATATGGGCATGTATTTTTTCCGAAAGTGACAATACTGCCCCCTATGTGATTGGTGTTGTAAGAGGTTAAAAGGTCATTTACCACCTTCACAAGTGCAGTCTCAGTGCTATGATGGGGTCTAAAACCAGATTGAAGCATTTCGTATACATTGTTTGTCTTCAGGAAGGTAATGAGTTGCTGCGCAACAGGTTTTTCAAATTTTTTTAGAGAGGAATGGAAGATTCGATACAGGCCGATAGTTTTTTATATTTTCTGTGTCAAGGTTTGGCTTTTTCAAGAGAGGCTTTATTAATGCCACTTTTAGTGAGTTTGGTACACATCCGGTGGATAGAGAGCCGTTTATTATGTTCAACATAGGAGGGCCAAGCACAGGAAGCAGCTCTTTCAGTAGTTTAGTTGGAGTATGCAGCTAAACTACAGTATGCAGTTTGAAGGTTTAGAGGCCATGATTATTTTCATCATTATGTCAAGAGATATAGTACTAAAACACTTGAGTGTCTCCCTTGATCCTAGGTCCTGGCAGAGTTGTGCAGACTCCGGACAACTGAGCTTTGGAGAAATACGCAGATTTAAAGAGGAGTCCGTAATTTTCTTTCTAATGATCATGGTCTTTTCCTCAAAGAAGTTCATTAATTTATTACTGCTGAAGTGAAAGCCATCCTCTCTTGGGGAATGCTGCTTTTTAGTTAGCTTTGTGACAGTATCAAAAATACATACATTTTGGATTGTTCTTATTTTCCTCAATTAAGTTGGAAAAATAGGAGGATCGAGCAGCAGTGAGGGCTCTTCGATACTGCACGGTACTGTCTTTCCAAGCTAGTCGGAAGGCTTCCAGTTTGGTGTGGCGACATTTCCGTTCCAATTTTCTGGAAGCTTGCTTCAGAGCTCGGGTATTTTCAGTATACCAGGGAGCTAGTTTCTTATGACAAATGTTTTTAGTTTTTAGGGGTGCAAGTGCATCTAGGGTATTGCGCAAGGTTAAATTGAGTTCCTCAGTTAGGTGGTTAACTGATATTTGTCCTCTGATGTCCTTGGGTAGGCAGAGGGAGTCTGGAAGGGCATCAAGGAATCTTTGGGTTGTCTGAGAATTTATAGCACGACTTTTGATGCTCCTTGGTTGGGGTCTGAGCAGATTATTTGTTGCAATTGCAAACGTAATAAAATGGTGGTCCGATAGTCCAGGGTTATGAGGAAAAACATTAGATCCACAACATTTATTCCATGGGACAAAACTAGGTCCAGAGTATGACTGTGGCAGTGAGTAGGTCCAGAGACATGTTGGACAAAACCCATTGAGTCGATGATGGCTCTGAAAGCCTTTTGGAGTGGGTCTGTGGACTTTTCCATGTGAATATTAAAGTCACCAAAAATTTGAATATTATCTGCTATGACTACAAGGTCCGATAGGAATTCAGGGAACTCAGTGAGGAACGCTGTATATGTCCCAGGAGGCCTGTAAACAGTAGCTATAAAAAGTGATTGGGTAGGCTGTATAGATTTCATGACTAGAAGCTCAAAAGACGAAAAGGTTTTTTGTTTTTTTTGTAACTTGAAATTTGCTATCGTAAATGTTAGCAACACCTCCGCCTTTGCGGGATACACGCGGGATATGGTCACTAGTGTAACCAGGAGGTGAGGCCTTATTTAACACAGTAAATTCATCAGGCTTAAGCCATGTTTCAGTCAGGCCAATCACATCAAGATTATGATCAGTGATTAGTTCATTGACTATAACTGCCTTTGAAGTGAGGGATCTAACATTAAGTAGCCCTATTTTGAGATGTGAGGTATCACGATCTCTTTCAATAATGGCAGGAATGCTATTATTGCCACAATCATACCCTGGATCTAGTTTTGTCCCGTGGAATAGTACCGTGCAATATCGAAAAGCACTCACTGCTGCTCAATCAGCCTACTTTTTCAACCTGATTGCCTACTTTGTCAACAATCCTCCCCCAAAAAATATATGTTGTTGCAAAGCTAACTAAAAAGCAGCATTCCCCAAGTGAAGATGGCCTTCACTTCAGCAGTGATGAATTCATGAACTTCATAGACAAAAAAATGATGATCATTATAAAGCAAATTTTGGACCTCTCTTCAAATATGCATATTTCTCCAAAACTCACTTGTCCTGAGTTTACGCAGAAATGCCAGGAACTTGGATCAAGTTTTTTAATCCTGTATCTCAACACATTCATTACTGGACCCTATTCCAATTAATATTTCAAAAGAGCTACTTCATCTGCTTGGCCTTCCTATATTGAACATAATAAATGGCTCCCTATCCTCTGGATGTGTACGAAACTCACTAAGAGTGGCAGTAATAAAGCCGGGAAAAGCCAAACCGTGAGCCAGAAATGTTTTAAAACTATCGGCCTATATAAAATCTCTCATTCCTCTCAATTTTGGGGGAAAAAGCTGTTGCTCAGCAACTCACTGCCTTCCTGAATACAAATAATGTATACAAAACGCTCAAGTCTGCTTTTAGACACCATCATACTACTGAGACTACACTTGTTAAGGTGTTAGAGTACCTTTAAATGGCGTCAGACCATGGCTCTGCATCTGTCCTTGTGCTCTTAGACCTTAGTGCCTCTTTTGACACCATCAATCACCAGATTGTTTTGGAGAGATTGGAAACCCTAATTGTTCTACGTGGATAAGTTCTTGCCTGATTTAGATCTTATCTGTTGGAAATATATCAGAAATGTACATTCAAATGTATACAAAATAAAAAACTGAAATACCTTAATTACATTAGTATTCAGACCCTTTGCTATGAGAATCAAAATTGAGCTCAGGTGCATCCTGTTTCCATTGATCATCCTTGAGATGTTTCTACAACTTGATTGGAGTCCACCTGTGGTAAATTCAATTGATTGGACATGATTTGGAAAGGCACACACCTGTCTATAAAAGATCCCACAGTTGACAGTGCATGTTAGAGCAAAAACCAAGCCATGAGGTCGAAGGAATTGTCCGTAGAGCTCCGAGACAGGATTGTGTCGAGGCACAGATCTGGGTTAGGGTACTAAAAGATTACCAAAAGATTCAACAGCATTGAATGTCCCCAAGAACACAGTGGCCTCCATCATTCTTAAATGGAAGAAGTTTGGAACCACCAAGACTCTTCCTAGAGCTGGCCACCTGGCCAAACTGAGTAATCAGGGGAGAAGGGCCTTGGTCAGAGAGGTGACCATGACAGAGCTCCAGAGTTCCTCTGTGGACATGGGAGAACCTTCCAGAAGGTCAACCATCTATGCAGCACCTTACCAATCAGGCCAGGTAGAGTGGCCAGATGAAAGACACTCAATAAAAGGCACATGACAGCCCACTTAGAGTTTGCCAAAAGGCACCTAAAGGAGTCTCAGACAATGAGAAACAAGATTCTCGGGACTGATGATAACTAGATTGAACTTTTCGGCCTGAATGCCAAGCGTCACGTCTGGAGGAAACCTTGCACCATCCCTACGGTGAAGCACGGTGGTGGCATCATCATGCTGTGGGGATGTTTTTCAGCGGCAGGGACTGGGAGACTAGTCAGGATCAAGGGAATTTGGCTTGTCACCTGAAGCCCTCAGAAACTTTTACAGATGCACAATTGAGAGCATCCTGTGGGCTGTATCACCGCATGGTACAGCAACTGCACCGCCCTCAACCGCAAGGCTCTCCAGAGGGTGGTGCGGTCTGCACAGCACATCACCGGGGACAAACGACCTGCCCTCCAGGACACCTACAGCACCCGATGTCACAGGAAAGCCAAAAAGATCATCAAGAACAACAACCACCCGAGCCACTGCCTGTTCACCCCGCTACCATCCAGAAGGCGAGGTCAGTACAGGTGCATCAAAGCTGGGACCAAGAGACTAAAAAACAGCTTCTATCTCAAGGCCATCAGACTGTTAAACAGCCATCTTCTGAGAAATCATTCCCTCATTGACCTTCTCTCACCTAGGCTAGCCTATTTATACCAAGTAAACCTTGACTATAGCATTTGAAGGTACAACAGCCATTTGTTTTGCATTTGGCCCACATTTGAATGCTTGTGCTCTATATAGTGAGAGCATCAATTGTGCTTGAAAAGGTTACACCTCATTGAACAAAAGACTCCCTCAGCCCAGGCCAATTTGGTGACTGTGGGAGGTGTAATGTGTTGGCATTGTTTCTCCAGGATAAACAACACTTCAGAATACTGCAGAGATGTTGAAATGATTTTTGCTGACAGGCTTCCATCACCCACAAAAGTCATACCTGTGAATTTCAGACTAAAACGTGAGAGACCAGTAAACCCTCTATTCATACAATGTCTGTACCCCCACCCCTCAAACAAATACAGTATTTGTATATACCACACACCCTGAATGGTCCAAACAAAACAGTGTATGGCAACTGGTGGACTCAATGTTAAAACTACAGCATGATAAATAAAGATAATAAAGGTTAAAGAAAAAAAGATAAGAGCTTAAAGGCTCACTCCACAATCTGAGTAATTCCCTCATACATGCATTCTGATTATCCATTCAGTATTACTAAAAGTATTATTGACTTTTCAAAACAAGTAGGATCTTCACTCCCTATTGGCTATTTTGTAATCACTCAAACAATTCTAAACCGTAAAAAATAGGAGCAAAAGTAATACTGGCATCAGCTTGTCCAAAACAATAACAATGTTAAAAGAACAGTCATTTCAAACTCTTTTTACATTGATTTGATCACATCAATGTTTCAGCCACAGCACACCATCAATTGACATCACTGATTTATTGATTTACAATCAAAGCTGGCCCCCTCTACATTAGACAGTGTAGCGAGTGCCTTCTACAGTGACTGTTCAGGAAATTCCAGTCATTCCTCAGTCATTTCCTTATCATTCCTTTTTTCTCTCCAGTTGTCATTCAGTGTTACCTGTCTCCTCTCCCCTAGGATGGTCATTGAACAAAAACCTCTGCAGTATCTGTCAATTCCCACTCTCCATCCCGTCAACACTTCCCCCTGAGCCCTGCTTCACAGGAAATCATGGAAATACTCGAGCATACAGCCACATTCTGTACCGACAAGACCATTGGGGGACCTTCTAGTCATTTAACTCTGAATGACCTCATGAGAGATGTTGTTGTAACTCATACTAAGGAGCCCTGAGTTGTATACATTGGGGCACACTGTAGAAAAATGTTCTGTAACAGAAACAAAAAATTGTTTTTTGGGGGGTAAGTTTTGGTTGTCCCTCTGTTTCAGTCAGTTTTCTTCCATTTTGTGCCTAATGAATACAACCCAGGACCAGCCATTTAGGATTTCCTCTGTATTGTGACCCTGCTGTGTGATCTCAGCATAAAGTTTGAGCTGTGTCCTGATATATGTGTTTATTCAGTGTGTCAGTGAATGGGTGAGCACGTCCAAAGTTCAGGTGGGTGGAACTGTTTCGTACTGGTGTATGACTCAGTGTGGGGAATGAGAAAATGGCATTGCCGTAGACAGAAAACAATTGGGAGAGCGAGTCATATGGAAAGGAGAGCTGAAGAGACAGAGAGAAAGAATGACATAGCGAGAGAATGAGTCAAACAGGTGTAGTAGTTGAGTAGTAGTATTGTTTCAGTCTGGCTTCAGAGACAGCTCATTCCCTCCATCAGATTTCAATGAGAGGCTACGTGAGTACCACTCCCTAGCTGTGCTATTGAAACTGCCTCCAAACACAGTCCAGTCCCCTCTTGAAATGAGACATACCAATTACAATGGCCTCTTAATCCAGGGTAAGGATCTCTCTGTCTTTACATTTCAAGATAGTTTGGCTAAGGTGGGATTGGTTAAGGTGGGGGGGACAGTTAACTTCCTGCAATTCTACACACTTTGCAATGGGGCAGTGAGGAAAAATGTGCAGTTTTATAGCTAATCTCATGCTATTCTACACATGTCATGCTGAGAGAAAATGTTAGGGTTTTAAAGCAAATTTCCTGCAATTCTACACATTTTGGAGGTCGGGGCCCCAGGGCACGTGTAATCAAGCCCTGTTTTTAGGCCTAGATTAATCTAGGTAATAGCATGCATGACATTTAAAGGGGCAATCTGCAATTGCTACATCCATTTTGGGACTTTTAAATTCATGATATACAGTATATACCCATTGATTCTTTAAGAAAATAACATATATGCCTCATGAGCTGAGTTCAATTGTATGACCCCATCAGAAACCCCCAAAAATATACAGTACATATATATCCTTGCTTTAAATATATACAATGCATTCGAAAAGTATTCAGACCCTTTGTTTCTTTTTACATTTTGTTTTGTTACAGCCTTATTCTGAAATGGATTAACTTGTTTTTTCCGCCTCATCAATCTACACTCAATACCCCATAATGACAAAGCAAAAACAGGTATTTAGACATTTTTGTAAATGTATTATAAATAAACAACTGAAATATCACATTTACATAAGTATTCAGACCCTTTACTCAGTACTTTGTTAAAGCACCTATGGCAGCAATTACAGCCTCGAGTCTTCTTGGGCATGACGCTACAAGTTTGACACACCTTGGCACACATGTATTTGGGGAGTTTCTCCCATTCTTCTCTGCAGATCCTCTCAAGCTCTGTCAGGTTGGATGAGGAGCGTCGCTACACAGTAATTTTCAGGTCTCTCCAGTGATGTTCGATCAGGTTCAATCCGGGCTCTGGCTTGTCCACTCAAGGACATTCAGAGACTTGTCCCAAAGCCACTCCTGCGTTGTATTGGCTGTGTACTTAAGGTTGTTGTCCTGTTGGAAGGTGAACGTTCGCCCCAGTCTGATGTCCTGAGCGTTGTGGAGCAGGTTTCTCATAAAGAATCTCTCTGTTCTTTGCGCCGTTCGTCTTTCCCTCGATCCTGACTAGTTTCCCAGTCCCTGCCGCTGAAAAACATCCCCACAGCCTGATGCTGCCACCACCATTCTTCACCGTAGGGATGGTGCCATATATCCTCCAGATGTAAGCCTTGGCATTCAGGCCAAAGAGCTCAATCTTGGTTTCTTCAGACCAGAGAATCTTGTTTCTCATGGTCTGAGAATCCTTTAGGTGCCTTTTGGCAAACTCCAAGCCTGTTTTATGTTCTTAATAAATTTGCCCAAAATCATAAAAAAATTGTTTTTCCTTTGTCATTATGGGGTATTGTGTGTAGATTGATGAGGAAAAACAACATTTAAATCCACTTTAGAATAAGGCTGTAACGTAACACAATGTGGAAAAAGTCCAAGTGTCTGAATACTTTCCCGACTGTACTGTAATTGTTTTACTCCTTTGTTTGTAAACAATATAATTGTAAACAAACACCGTATAGCCTGAAAATATGATTAAAACTATCATTTTTGAACTCATGGATGCATCCATAGCTCTGTCTATGAATTTGAGAGTAGTTACGTTTCTCCAGCCCCGTCCCTTAGTTATTTACCAAATCAATGGTGGGGTGCCCGCTTTGTTATTGTTTGTTTAAGGTAACTTCCGATTGAGCCGACATATGCAGTGTTTACCGTGAACGTGGTTTCGGCGAATGTGGGAACATTGCCTTTAAAAGGTGCATATAAGACAAAAAGTATGATCGGATTGAATCTCGGCCTTTGAGCTCTATTCAATCTGTATCGCTGAAGCTACCCTAACCATAAACCGTGGATAGATGGCGGTATTCGATCAAAACTGAAAGTGCGAACCACCACATTTAACCATGGGAAGATGACTGGGAATATGGCCGAATATAAACAGTGTAGTTATTCCCTCTGCAAGGCAATCAAACAAGTGAAATGTCGATATATGGACAAAGTGGAGTCGCAATTCAACGGCTCAGACACGAGACGTATGTGGCAGGGTCTACAGCCAATTACGGACTACAAAAAGAAAACCAGCCACGACACGGACACAGATGTCTTGCTTCCAGACAAACTAAACAGCTTCTTTGCCCATTTTGAGGATATTACAGTGCCACCAACGCGGCCCGCTACCAAGGACTGCAGGCCCCCCTCTCCATCTCCGTGGCCGACGTGAGTAAGACATTTAATCGTGTTAACCCTGACAAGGCTGCTGGCCCAGACGGCATCCTTAGTCACGTCCTCAGAGCATGTGCAGACCAGCAGGCTGGTGTGTTAACGGACATATTCAATCGCTCCCTATCCCAGTCTGCTGTCCCCACATGCTTCAAGATGGCCACCATTGTTCCTGTACCCAAGAAGGCAAAGATAACTGAACAAAATGACTATCTCCCTGTAGCACTCACTTCTGTCATCATGAAGTGCTTTGAGAGACTAGTCAAGGATAATATCACCTCCACCTTACCTGCCACCCTAGACCCCCTTCAGTTTGCATACCTCCACAACAGGCCCACAGACGATGCAATCGCCATCACACTGTACACTGCCCTATCCCATCTGTACAAAAGGAATACCTATGTAAGAATGCTGTTCATTGACTCCAGCTCAGCATTTAACACCACAGTACCCTCCAAGCTCCTCATTTGCTCACCTGGGTCTCAACCCCGCCCTGTGCAACTGGGTCAAGAACTATCTGACGGGCCGCCCCCAGGTGGTGAAGGTAGGAAACAACATCTCCACTTCGCTGATCCTCAACACTGGGGCCCCACAAGGGTGCATACTCAGCCCCCCCCATCGTGGACTTCAGAAAACAGCAGAAGGAGCACCCCTCTATCCACATCGATGGGACAGTAGTGTAGAGGGTGTAAAGTGTTATGTTCCTTGGTGTGTACGTCATGGACAAACTGAAATGGTCCAACCACACCCACACAGACAGTGTGGTGAAGAAGGCGCAACAGCTCCTCTTCAACCTCAGGAGGCTGAAGAAATGTGGCTTGTCACCTAAAACCCTCACAACCTTTTACAGATGCACAATTGAGAGTATCCAGTAGGGTTGTATCACCGCCTGGTATGGCAACTGCACCACCCTCAACCGCAAGGCTCTCCAGAGTGTGGTGCGGTCTGCACAGTGCATCACCGGGGGAAAACTACTTGCCCTCCAGGACACCTACAGCACCCGATGTCACAGGAAGGCCAAAAAGATCATCAAGTACAACAGCCACTACCTGTTCACCCCGCTACCATCCAGAAGGCGAGGTCAGTAGAGGTGCATCAAAGCTGGGACCGAGAGACTGAAAAACAGCTTCTATCTCAAGGCTAACACAGAGAGGCTGCTGCCTACATACAGACTCAAATCATTGGCAACTTTAATAAATGGATCACTAGTCACTTTAAATAGTGACACATTAATAATGTTTACATATCTTACATTACTCATCTCATATGTATATACTGTACCTTATACCATCTATTGCATCTTGCCTATGCCGCTCGGTCAAGGACAGGCTCATCCATAAATGTATATGTACATATTCTTATTCCATCCCTTTAGATTTGTGTGTATTAGGTAGTTGTTGTGGAATTGTTAGTTTACTTGTTATTACAGCACTGTCGAAACTAGAAGCGCAAGCATTTCGCTACACTCACATTAACATCTGCTAACCATGTGTATGTGACAAAATAACATTTGATTCGATTTGATTGCGTGCTAGAAATGTAAAGGTAATTTCCAATTGAGCCAACATATGCTGAGCTTGCTGTGAATGTGGTCTCCGCTAAGGTTGGAACATTGCCTTTAAATTTGAATCACGCTATAATGCAGAATTTTCACGATAGGGATTGAATAGATCCCTTAATTTCATTTGCTGTTTTTTTGTGAAATTAATTGTGTGGTTGTAAGTATTTGTGCTGTAAACACATCAACTTGATCAATTAAAAGGCATAAATAATTAGTGAGGAGGAGCAGGGTCCTCCCCAAAGAATGTAAAAGGGGTGCTGCACCACCTTGGGAACGGACTGTGCCACTATGTCGGCAGAGGGTGGTGCGGTCAGCCCAACACATCACCGTGAGCATCCCAGCACCCGGTATCACAGGAAGGACAAAAAGATCATCAAGGACCTCAGTCACCCGACCTGCGGCTTGTTCACCCCGCTATCTAGATAGAAGACAGAGACAGAACAGGTGCATCAAAGCCCCCCCCCCCATTGTCATATTCTTTATTTGTTCTCTCATTGTAAAAAAAATATTATGTAGAAGCAGGGTTCCTTCATATTCATTCTATCTAAGATGTATTTCTTGTCTGCTCTATTTAGAACACACATCAAGAGTCCAAATAGTAGCTGAAATAGTGGCTTCATTGGGGCTTCTGTATAGCTTACCCTTTGGGAAATTCTTGAGTCTTTTCATATTTTCACCATCAACAACCCCCAGGCATTAAACAAATAATGATAGGACTTCAACAAAAGATAACATCACATGCCTCAAAGCATTTTGTTCTTTTGTCCTTGACTTCTGGGGGAAGACACACTAGTACAGCTGCGATCAAATGGAGCAAAACCACCCGAGAGATTATACAATTTTCCATGCAAAAAGTTCCAAAGCAATAAAAATGAAAAGAAAACACAGGGCGGCCTGCACACAAAAGCCCTCATTGTTGTGTGGGAAAGGAATGTGTCTCTGACTGTGTCAGAGGTTGTGTGGAATTTGTTTATGCATGGAGACAAAAGGCTGCCTATGACTGTGGGAGAACTGCACCCAGCACCCAGGCAACCTGCTCCTACACTGGGAGGAAAGGCTAGCTAGCTCACTAATTTCGGCCATGTGGATCTCATTTGTTTAATTTCCATTAGACCAGCTGACGCACTGCCCAATTTCGGACCTCTAGTAAAACAAAAGGTGTATCATCCCCTTGGCCCCACTCCAGTTGGTTGTTGCCATGGAAACTACATCACCCTCGATCCAAAATGGCTCTACTATCATGTGGGCAGTGGAGGCGAACCACAAGAAAGAAAATAAACAGATAATGCATTCAGTGAGTGACTAGATTGAAATGATGTAATCATGTGTAGTTCAATGAGAGATTGTGGCAACCCTTGATTAATATCATTTCAGTTGAGAATCAAACCCCCACAAAGCGCTCCAATTTCGGTGTAATTCCCGAATCCATCTTAATTTGCCCTTTGACCCTGGTGTGTGAAGGGAAGCCTTTTATATCATCCTTTATCACTGACTTCCTGTGTATATATCAGACAGCACCAGCTTTCAGGACAAATGATGGCCTGGGTGACAATTTGTTTTAAAACAGCTGGTGAAACGTAATGATAACGAAAAACATAAATGAGACCAGGGTGTTATGTTATGTCAGAGTAGTTTATAATTCTAACTGTATTTCATTTTAGGAGGCAAATAAGCAAAATGTTATTCTAAACATTGATATAATGATATGTAGTACAAGTACCTGTACATAATAGTGCATATTTAAAATCCTTCCATGTCACCCACCACATCTTCCTTAAAAAAATGTAAATGTACAAGGATACAGATGTCACTGACTTTGAGGAAATTATAAATTAAAGAAATACAAGGAACTTGATTGTGGCATCAAATTCGGTCAGGTTCAAATGATTTTATATCGGTAGAGCTGTACTTTAGTCATGACAAGTTAAAACCTGTCTACTTCAACAAGTTAAAACCTGTTCAAATCTTTGGTAAAGATGTTGAAACACTCTTATGCAATTACAGGTAACTGCCAAAATAAAGGAAATACTAACATTAAGCGTCTTAATAGGGCGTTTGGACTGCACTAGCCAGAACAGCTTTAATGCACCTTAGCATAGATCCTAGAAATGTCTGGAACTCTATTGGAGGGATGCAACCCCCTTCTTCCACCAGAAATTCCATCATTTGGTGTTTTGTTGATGGTGGCACATCTCCAGAATCTCAAATAAGTGTTCAATTGTGTTGAGATCTGGTGACTGTATTTACACAGGCAGCCCAATTCTGATATTTCTTTCCACTGATTGTTCTTTTGACCGATCACATCAGATCTTTTCAAATCAGATATTTTTCAGAGATGATCTGATTGGTCAAAATTCAAATTAGTGAAAAAACTGCTCATTTGAGACCTCTCTTTCAAGTCACTGAGATCTCTCCTTGCCATGGTAGCCAAAATAATGGTCAACTAGGCATTTTTATACAGTGCATTTGGAAAGTATTCAGACCCTTGAGTTTATCCACATTTTGATACGTTACAGCCTTATTCTGAAATGGATTCACTTGTTTTTTCCCCTCACCAATCTACACACAATACCCCATAATGACAAAGCAAAACCAGGAATGTAGTTTTTTTTTTTTTATTCAGACCCTTTGCTCAGTACTTTGTTGAAACACCTTTGGCAGTGATTAGAGCCTCGAGTCTTCTTGGGTATGACGCTACAAGGAACTATGGAGCTCTGTCAGAGTGACCATCGGGTTCTTGGTCACCTCCCTGACCAAGGCCCTTCTCCCTCAATTGATCAGTTTGGCCAGCTCTAGGAAAAGTCTTGGTGGTTCCAAACTTCGATTTAAGAATTATGGAGGCCACTGTGTTCTTGGGTGCCATCAATGCTGAAGAAATGTTTTGGTACCCTTCCCCAGATCTGTGCCTCGATACAATTCTGTCTCGGAGCTCTACGGACAATTCCTTCGACCTCATGGCTTGGTTTTTGCTCTGACATGCACTGTCAACTGTGGGACCTTATATAGACAGGTGTGTGCCTTTCCAAATCATGTCCAATCAATTGAATTTACCACAGGTTGACTCCAATCAAGATATAAAAACATCTCAAGGATGATCAATGGAAACAGGATGCACCTGAGCTCAATTTCGAGTCTCATAGCGAAGGGTCTGAATACTTACGTAAATATGTTTATGGAGTATTGTTGAGGATTTTTTTTAATCCATTTTAGATTAAGGCTGTAACGTAACAAAATGTGGAAAAGGTCAAGGGGTCTGAATACTTTCCGAAGCGATATACATGACGGGATGTTAATTGCTAAATTAACTCAGCAACCACACCTGTGTGGAAGTACATACTTTCTATCCCTCATTTACTCAAGTGTTTCCTTTAGTCAGTTACCTGTATATTTATTATAATATAATGGTTCAGTGATTAAGACTGATTGATATGATCGCAATGTGTCTTGCAGTATGGCCTTTGGAAATTCCCATAACAATTTAGCACGTTTTTAATGTTTGCTTTAATATTGGGGGGTTTAATGCAACCTTCTACCCATGACTTATTCCCCCTCTACAAATCAAGATAATCATGTATTAAACTTTATATTAAATGGTTTTACTATTTCAAAGGGTGAGTACATGAAAGTTCTGCACTTTTTGACATCACTAGCTTTTGTTTTTTTCAGCAGCACACAGAAGCAGGAACAGGTGTGCCACTCATTCTGTCTGGGTGTCAGCACAGCTACTCACAATCCACTGTGCTAGGAGTGCCATACAAAACCATCCAGCAGCAAGGAAAGAACATGGGTCAGTTTGGGGTTGTCTTATCTAGTTCCAAAACCTGCCGACTAGGGTTACCTAAAATGGCTCAACTACCAGACTACGCCAGCTCCTGTTTAATGAGGAGCACCTCAACCAGTAGAAGACGGGTTTGTGACAGGCCACATATTGGATTAGGTCATGAGCAATGCAATGGACCAGGTAACGCTTTATAAAAAAAATATTTTATTACAAAGATCTTTTCAGTTACAATATTTTAAACCAACTGGCAATTTTGTTTAAACTTCAGAAACACGAATAGCAATGTTCATTAAACACCCGGATGGTGACTTGAGCACGGCTCAGACAAATACCTAGGACTTCAAATCATGTACTGTCACTTTAAGAGCATTAAATTACATTGCACACCATATAACAAATCTACCTGGTGAAGCCACCATCGTCACAAACATGGGGAAGCACGGGGAGTGACACTGAGCAAGACCTACAAACAATAGCCGACAACCCTGAACGCAGGGCAAACTGTGTTTAGGATGGACACCACAACGTGCTTGCTCCAACCAGAGCTCTGCAGGTCAAACCTTTATAGTTAGGACCGACAACTTCCATCTTATACTCCAGTGACTCGAACCACAGGCTATAAAAAGAGGCAGAGAGCAGAGTTAGGGGATGCTCCAATTACAGAAGGGTGGTTAAAAAAAAGTTAATACGATTAAGCACAGCAAATTGCCAAGTCACAGCACACACATGCAATTAAGATCAATAATTTGTGAGAGAATGCAAAGATCCATGATAATACAACTCATAGAAGAGCTAAAGTCCACCCTATGACGTATAGACCAACTTCAGAACAACTAGTGTCCTGTGGTGGAAGTACATCAGTGTCTACACCGGTGCTGTACTAAAAAAATGTGACACTAAAGTTAAATATCAGGATGGTGAGGTCTCAAGATACAGACTATGCTGCTGGGAAGAGCATGCACCAGTTTGGGGTGAGCGCATTCGTCAATAGACTTCAAAACAGCTAGTGTTCTACAATACACCCATCATGTTCATATACTCAAAGATATAACAGGTACAGGGAAGTATCATGATGTTTAAGTTCTCTTGTCAGGGTACAGGCTGTGCTACACAAGCAAGCTCTGGTGTAATATAACTCCCATTACATTGTTGGGTTGATAATCAGGTTAAACTGCACTGGCAACAATAAGAGTAATGTATACAGGACAATAACAATGCATGGAGTTCTATGACAAAGACTGAGCTGGCAGACTATACACCTCATGCTGATCTTTGTGTAGATAGTAAATGTCACCGGAATACTGAAAAGACTGATCCAACCATTTTATTTTAGTTAATGTGCATAAAAATAGCTTTATTTACAAATAAATCAGAACATGCTTGCAGAAATCAATGATTCATTGACTTATACACTCAATTGGTGATTCACATATCTTGTGACAAAAGCAGCAGATTTTTCCCCATGCAAATGACATGGCTCAATTCAGTTCCCCTGAACAATTACATAGCAATCCTTCTACAAAACATAAATATATACGGCTTAAAAATGTCAAATTTAAAAAAAAAACAAATGTACAAAATAAAACACAATTTAAAACTATTTGCTTCTTGAACTAGTGTATACAAAACATTAAAATCAAATACAACAGCTAAGAGGGGGAAAAACCCCAACCTCAAAGACAATACAATTTGATAGTTAAATTGAACAAGTATTCTAAAACATTGGACAGAAAAAGTTAGTACTAGCATTGGTAGTTAAACGTGTTTCCCACTATAGGCTTCTTAGTAGCGATGTGGATCTTTCCCTTTCGCAACGATTCAATACGCATCTAGATAGTTGGGCTCCGATATGATACAGGAATGATGCGTTTTAGTTTGAAACGAGTCGGTACGATTCAGTTTGATTAGAGGAACAAATCGATGCGATTTGGTTCACTAACATTTGTTACATAAACACATTCATTTCCCATTCTAAATTCAAATCTGCTGCCGATAGAGCTCATGAGCTGGGTCTCTGAGCTGACGTGTGTGTAAATCGTATAAGTCTAGTGTATGTAGGCACCAGAACTGAGCCATAAGGAAAACTGGGCATCTACCACCCGGCTATCGGGTGGACATTGCCGCCCTCGATAGCTTTTTGTCAATTTAGTGATTTTCTGACTAATGCATGCATACTACTGTACATTTGGAACGGTTGTCAAACATTTGAACCAGGGCCAATCTGTATCAGTGAATCATTACATCCCTACTTCTTAGGTATGAAAAAACCGATTATTCCAAGCATTTACAGTAATGTTAGACAAAGTATAAAATATTTGGTAAATAAACATCTGCCAAGAAATGGCTAAGTTCCAAGTTCAGAATTTTATTAAAATGGCTATGTACAGATCCCTTGAAGAGTACAGTCCATGTGCAGTGAAAATTGTTTTATGTCAACAGCGATAAACCATAAGCTGTTCAAATAGCTTAGTTTACAAGCATTGTAATCACTGAGATGAAGTCTGACATAAAAAAACATGCATGTATGTAGCATGTATGTAACATGTATGCATGTAACATGTATGCATGTAAAAACATGTATGCATGTAAAAACATGTATGCATGCGTCGCTAGTTTTCACAAATAATTTTGTCTTGTGGATGGAGAGGGTGTATTCACACAGCGATTTGTCCTAGGAATAAAAGCATGTTGATTTCTGTACTGTCCAAACAAAACATAGCCTGGAGAATCAAGCTTGGCCCCTGCTATATTGATAGGGTAGCATGTATCAAGTTATTTTCATCAATCTGGAATTCACTTCAGACTTAATCTGTTTGACAAAATACATTTGAATCTAAACAGAACCTTTCATGATTTCCCTACACAGATTATTTTAAAAAATAATGTAAAAGAAAATGCTACAGTAACAGACTTCTGTAGCACCAGTATGAGTACCAAGATTCAGAGTAGGGGGGAGGAAAATAAATATCTGTACCATGTCACCCCACTGAGTGAAGTTGTCATTGCACCTTGTTAGTGTCATAAAACAGAGGGTGGGAGAGAAAAGTCAAGATTTCGCTGCAGTATTGATCTTTTTTTATAAAACAAATAAATGTTGTACTGCATTGTTTGGCAGCTGAAATGGTCCTCTCCCAATATCTTTCCTGTAGGGGAAAGAAAAGAAAAAAACAAAGGAAAACTGACAGTTAAAATGATGATTCCATTTCAAAATGAACCACTTTAGAACTTGTGGTGGAGTAGGAAAAGCAGTTTTTGTTTGATGGTTTCTCCCTCTGGGACTTCCTGGTTTTACAGTAAGCAGGCAAGAGGAGAGGTTTGCTTTCGAGAGGCACTGGAGAGCAGGCAGGTGGCCCGGCGAAGTTGGGCTTTAGGCGTAGATCTCTGTTGTCGGAGCCTTTTTGTAAATGGGCTTCTTTCCCAGGTCGTAGCTGCCTTCGTCCTTCTTCTTCATGCGATAGACGAGCAGAAGGATGAGGAAGACGGCAAAGAGCAACCCCACTGCTCCACCAGCAATCAGAGCTGAAAGAAAACACAGTGGAATTACAATTAGCCCCGTATTCTGGCAAATAACTTGGACAAGCTTCAAATGAAACTGTACATTTCTGACAGTGAAATTGAACTGCCACAAATACTTTAGTTGATCGCTTTGAAATAATTTAACCCTTTTCAAAGTTCAATAACAATTTCCCTAGTCCAAATAAAGTTTTTAGTGTGCTGTTGCCCCACCTGCTAGGACCTCTGTTCTGCTGAAGACGCTTTCCTCCCCTGCATGGGCCATCAGTACGTTTGATGGATACTCCTCGGGTTTGGGAGCACCCCGCAGTGACACTTCATTGTTCTTCTGGACCAGTTCAACCTCATTCGGTGTGGGTTTGGACCTCAGGGGTTTGTCCAGGTCTGGAATCTTGTTGTCGTTCATGTCAGGCTATGAGCAAAAAACAGAATTATACCTACTTGAACTATAAAAAGAGGAAACGTGGCTCTCATTTGGTACATGATAGCTAATTATGACAAACCTTACCTTTGTCATGGTATTGTCATTTTTGATTGTCATAGTAGTTGCTGAAGAGAGAAGAAAACAAGTTAACAATATTTCATTATATTCTAATCAGCTTGTTAAAGCAAATTAGCAGATCTTTGCAAACACCAACCTCCATCTCCAGAGCCAGAGAAGTCTTCATCATCCTCATTGTCAAATGTGTCGTGCTCCTCATCAGGGAAGCCAAAGTCGGAGCCGTTGGGGGCGTCACCAGACGCAACAAGCTCGTCATGCGACACGGCTTGGGTCATCTTCGTGGGCATCCATGTCTCAGTCTCCCGCACCTGTTGGCCCAAACACAGCACTTAGAGGCAGAAGACCACAGCAAGTAGAAAAACACAGATCCTAGCTGGCATAAGGCTACATTTCCAAAACCACTTTTCAACTGTGGAGAAAGTCTAAGCCTACATCTTGTAGCCTATATTCCAACAACCGCAGTATAGAGGGAATCAGACATCTATTTTACACATTAAATCTGCTTAAATAATTACTGTCACCTACAATGGTTAATTCTCATACACTGTGGGTTATATAATAAAATAAAAAAACTCCTGCAGTTGCAGTACACCTTTCCCTACCTGAGCTCTGCCAGTGACACTGAAAACTTTGTACAGCAAGTTCCCCTAAATCTTCCGCTTAACCTTTGTAAAAACTTTCACAAGTGTTAACAGGAAGTGAGTGGGCCTCTGACTAATCTTTTTGACAGGAAAGGTAAGACAGGATGTGACCAACTAAAGTAAAGAAGTCATCACTAATTTTCCCATTTAACCCTACACTTAAAGTTGGCCTTTCAAAACAGACACAGAACCAGTCACCAGTGACAGGGTCCACAAGAACCACACGTCTTTGACATTCAAACCTCAAGTTCCCCCTTAATTCCCTTAACCACCAAATGCTCTTAAAAGGGATAGGTCAAGCAAAATGTATATTTGGGTCAAGTTACCCTTACCTTGAGTTGTGTCTGAATGCCCATGGTGACAGAATCCACAATAATCCATTATTTAGTTAGCATTGTTAGGATACAGGACCAAAACAGCCAAAACAGATAATAGCAAAGCTGCACTACAAGCAGAAACTTCCCCCAAAACATGTTAAAAGTATTGAAGCAACCAAAGTTTTTCACAGCTCTGGTAAATCAATCTGCTTCTGGGTGCCCAATGGAATAAAATACTACTTTATTATCCACGTTACAGCGAACAGAAACAGCTGAGACTACATGAGGAAATAGTTCCAGTTGAGTGACGAAGTTCCAGTGACGAATGATTTCAGCATTTTGCGCGTAAACAATCCCTTTAAACTCGACCAACTACCGAACTTAGTTTGAAGTGTTTGAGGAACTTTGGGCTTGCAGTGCATCATTGCTAACATTAGTTTGGCCATTTACATGAAAGAATCTGGACAATGCTGTAGCCAGAAGTAAATAATGGATTGTCACCATGGGCCTTCAGACAACAAGGTAAGGGTAATTTGACCAAATATACATTATGCCTGAACTATCCCTTTAAAATTATTTGGCCAAAATTAAGCTAATTATGATGGGCTTGATTTGATTTAACATAATTGAAAGACAACTTTTGCTAATCACATTAGCACACTTAACTTCATTGCCCGTTTGCCGAGTAAGCACTGTGAATGCGATTAAACAGCAGAGCAATTGAATGGCCAGATCCAATTAAAACACAAGCAACAGGGCCAAGGTGCAAAAAGATTCCTAAAGTACATTTAGGCAGAACGTGTTTGGGGTTGAAGTCTTTGGCCCCTTGCACACCGGACCTTGTCAGATGTCATCACGCTAAGTTGGGTTAGCACTGATTGCTGAATGAGACACCAGAAAAATGCAGCCGGTTGGATAACACCTGGCTCGGCAAATATATGACCCATCTATGATTAATGAAACAGTCATGCATTATTCATTGTTCAGAGGCAAAGGAGCAGGAGGTCTAGGTTTTTTTTTTTTTTTTCTGTTCTGGATGGCTGCTCAGGGCTGCCTGGGATACTGGAAGCCTTGTTCCTCTTTTAGCCAGGTGGTTCCTTTCTCTATCCCCCCCAAAAACATGCATAAAAAAGGCTAAAATCAAATTAAGCATTTTTATTACATGTTACAGCATTCCATTGAACAAAGAAAGCAACTTGGGCACATTTGAAAGAGTTAATTTTAAGCGTTGCTTCTACGGTAATTCATTGACCATGGTGGGGGGGGGGGGCAGTTTAACCGTGCTCTGAAATTCTGTTTCAAATAGTGTGGTTTGAAGTTAATCCCCTCTAAATTACATTTGAGGGAGACCAGGGAATGCCATTGTTGCCGGCAGAATCTTCAAACAAGCAGCCATTTTCTCCTTGTGTTTGCACTGAGGTAGGGCTTGCACTCATGTCCTCAGCACTTTTGTGACAAAGGCCCTCTATGCTCAGAATTTTAACTAAGTCCGATGCATCACCATTTAAAGTGGCAATCAAAAATTTAAACAACAAAGTGCTCTCCCTGTTTTGGTAAAAAGCTGAGGAATGGGACTGGTGAAATGTAGCCACTCATTCATAGACAAAGCTATGGATGCAAGGACTGACCATCCATGATATCAAAATTAGAGTTTGAACCATGTTTTAGGCTAGTGTTTACATTTACTTTGTTTACAAACAGTAAAACAAGCTTATATTTTTGGTTCCGATAGGGTACGACAGTTGAACTAAGCTGAGGCATTAAGTAATAGGCTATTCCTCAAGAATGAATGGGTACATATCATTTATTTATAAGTAAAAACAAAATGTAGCAACTTCTGATTGCCCCTTTAAACTCACATGGGTCTCCACATGGCCACACGGGACTGATTTAGACTCCAGATCTCAAAAGGAGCCTATTTTTCTTCACTTCCTCATTGCGTTTCAAATCAAATTAATCTCACTGGCACATCAGGGCAAGCCTCTAGTCATACACATTCACCAGGCAATTCTCCCCCCCATTTCATACTGCGTCACATTTGGGATTAAAACTGTCCCAGCCCTGTTGGTGTTCCCGTTCTCAGATGTGACCACTCAAACTGATTAAACCACAAGTGGTCCATTTAGGAAAAAGACTAAAGGACTCTCCAATGTGACCTCACAGTCTACGCAAATGGAGGTCCGTTTTGGGCCATGTTCCAAAAATGTGGCCGTACATAGAACTACGTAGAGAGCTACGCAAGTGAAGCTTCGTCGGATCCTGGTGCATTTCCCAATGGAAACAAAACATGGTTCAAATTCGTTGTTTGGTTCAAAAGCAATCCCTGAGGCTTATATGGTACATTTCCCAAAGAAACCAAAACATTGTTAAAATTCAATGTTGTTTGGTGAATATCTAATTTATATACAGTATTTGACCACAAACCGCCAGATTTTTCCAAGTAGAACAACCCAGAAATGCACTACTTGAGCCCAACGTATGCTAAATGACATTCAACTGCCAGAGTTGGGGTAGAGGGGGAATTTTTCACACAAGCACTAGACAAAACCCCTTCTTTCAGTTCCAACATTCCATCCTCTAAAGGGATTTTATAGCCCAATGGACAGCAATGCAGAAACCATTATTAGCCTACATCCTGGTGAAAGTATTATGTTCTCGCCACAGCCTTTCACTGGGCATTCAATTCAGCCCACCAAGAAAGAAAAAAAGGCTCCTTCTAGTGAAAATGATCTCATGCTTAATTAAAAACATGCATTCCAACAAAAATAGCCATGTGCCCAATAATGCCAAAAGGAATAATTTTGATAGCAGATAAAGGCCTGAAAATACAGTGTGTAGGCCCAAGTCAGAATGGATAACAAGAAACAGAACATTGTTGACGTTTGTACTCACATGACACATTTTACAAATGTAACATAATAAGACGTTTCGTCTAAGTCAGCTCCAGAGAGTAATTTTAGTGTCTTAGAAAAACAATATGGTAGGCTATGCCAAAAATACGCTAGAATGATAAACTACAGAATGCTCATTAATCTGACAAGAAAAGACTGATGTAAATAGAGGTCAATTGGTATGACACATGGCACTGATTAAAATACACAATGAAAATGCATCAAAGTACTGTGCATAATGGTATAGGCCCATTGTTCTATTCTTCGGCTCGAAGTCCTGATGAGCTTAAGACTAAAAACAGACATTCGCCCATAAACTTAAGATGGATGAAAGGAATGAGGCTTGACATAGTTAGGCTTAGTAGCCATCAAAGTAATAACAAAAAGGCAGGCACACAAGTGATCAGAGGACTTTTTTGGTGAGAAAGCACAAGCAAGCTTCTGGTCCACTAGCTGGGAAGCTTGGCTAATGAAAGTACCCTGGCCATTTAGATCTGTCCAAATCCTGAAGAGGGCCGTTCAAGGTCCACAGAGGTCAAATTCCACAGGAAAACACAAAAGGGAAAATGAGAGGGGCAGCCTCTGCATGGTTTTGAGGAATGTAACAGATTCAACTTAGGCTGCACAAGTCTGCTAGGAACCTCATTGTGGAGACCAGCTTGTTTAATGTGTGCTACCACATTTAGAAACTTCTCCCCAGAGGGGTAGGCTAGGCTATCAAAACAATGGCCCAACTGGAAAAACTTGTAACAGAGCCCTGTTGTTGTTAAAGTGGAAAATTATTTATTAAAATGCAGCCTTAATTCTCCTTCAGTCTCCTTTTCACCTCAGTTAACACCCAATTTACTTAACAAAAAGGCACATGTCAATAGAGGGGGCTTTTACTGTTTTGTTCTCCATTACGCTTCAATGGTGCTGTGCAAATAACCAATGTTTCAGTTATTCTTCGCCTTTTTAAACAACAAAAAGGTTCAATCATTTCCATTTCATTCTGTTTTTCCCCCTGTGAGCTCAATGTGCAGTTTTTCTTGAGATAAATCAGATCAAGCCCAAACTGTGCGTTGTAGTAGGGAATTGTAGTTTCTAACAGGCCAATATTTTACATAGTCTAGCGTGGAAAACCTGGTAATTAACTATAATGACCATAATCCACTGCCTGTCTATTTGTCCGATCTGTGTGGGGCAGACACAGAGATAAGTGCGATAGAGTAGTTGCGTCTTGAGGTATCTCTACCTGAAAGTACATGATTTAAGTCAGGTATGGGCAGTCCTTGGGGAAAATGTATTTCAGAAGAACAGAATGAGTTGGTCTACTCAGTTATCTGGCTATGTTCCATGTGATAGGCTGTAGGCTTGTTCATTTAGCTGACAAGATATCCTTATAAGCCATTATTTTATAGTACGAAAAATATAACTGAATAAAATAGAAAATAAATGTTTCGCATTACGAAGCAAGTGCGATTATGAAATTAAGTGTAAAAGTGATCATTTGAAACAGGTCCCATATGCTAGATGTAGAGTTATTTGACAACTTTAGTTGTGAATGATACAAACCTTAGAATGTCTTAAATCAAAACATATGGGCTGCATGTAGCAAAAAAAGCTTGCACTGATCCTTGTGTCTCAGGCTGTCCTATCAAGTGATCATATTTTCACCCATCAGATTATTCACATTAATAATTAGGGACACACGATATAAAATCGGTGAACATATCGGAGTCAGCCGATATTAGCTAAAAATGCCAATATCAGCCGATGTCTAGTTTAACGCCCCGATGTGCAAAACTGATGTCAAAACTGACGTGCATACCTATAACATAGGCACATGACGTAATGGCGCCACGTAAAATGTTGCGCTATATGTGCAACACAGCATTCTTAAACTAGCCCACAATGTCTGCTGTGTGGATCTAGCAGTCAATGAGTCGAGCAGTCATTTGAAAGAGTAACAAAATTTCAGTGAGACAACGCAAAATCCATTAAAGCCAAGATAAATGTAATTCATTGCCCTTGACAATCAACCGTTCTCTGTCGCGGGTGATGTTGGCTTTCACTGACTGGCCGAGCACCGGTACACACTACCAAGTGCGCTATTTTTCAGATGTTGCCCTACCGGATTTACACAGTAACAGTGTCACTGCTATTAGCTTCACGACATACATACTATGGAACGCCATTTGGGTCTTTGCGTGTCAAAAAAGATACAGTAGCACTGTCAGAGCAGTACAAAGTCTGCAAACACCAGCCATGAACGATGTGTTTACAATACCACACTGTTAATAAAGCATCATTGGTACGACCGCAACTTCTGCGGTAGCTAGCTTTAGCTTGGTACCTAGCTAGCACCAATACAACCAGCCTGAAAACAATGACCAGTAGAACCTGCAGTCATTTTCATTATTCTTAGCAATGATTTAGGAATCCTTGTGAGTAAGTATTAGCTAGGTTGCCACTTGTTCGCCTGTTGAAATTGAACTTCAGTTCATGAAAATAGCTGGCCAGCAACTTAACCCTGTTGCCCAAAGCTAACATTATAAGCAGCCAGCTAGCTTCCTCTGGCTAGTGAGGCTCGACCGTACTGGGTTGTGTTGTGAGGCTAGCCACAATAGTGGAATTTGTACAGTTTAAAAAAAAAAAAAATGTACTTAACGGGTCTTAGGTGTTGGGCGTTGCAGTGAGTGTAGCCAATGGCAAGGTTGTTGACCAACATTTTGAAAGGCCCTCCTGTTGGCAGGAGTGACAGCATTTAGCAGTTCAAGCTAATTTCCTGCAATTCTACACATTTTGCCTATGCTGTTGGAGTGACTCAAAAGGAAGTTAGCCACAATAGTGGAATTTGCAGTTTGCCTTCAAAATAAGTGTCATTTGACAGTAATGAAAATTAATACAAATAGTAGAATTATGCCATACTTTTATTTTGAAGGCTAACCGCAAAGTCCACTACTGTGGCTAACTTCCGTTTGAGTCACTCCGACAGCATAGGCAAAATGTGTAGAATTGCAGGAAATTAGCTTGAACTGCTAAATGCTGTCACTCCTGCCAACAGGAGGGCCTTTCAAAATGTTGGTCAACAACCTTGCCATTGGCTACACTCACTGCAACGCCCAACACCTAAGACCCATTAAGTAAAAAAAAAAGTCTTCGACAATATTCATTTATAAATGTAACTTCATGACATGCAGTACTTTGGGGTGGACACTCCTGTGTCAATCAATGAGAGAATATTTTAAATAGACAAAATGATGGCGTACACATGTCGGGATTACTTCATGGAGAAAAATATTTATTTTAATAGTGCAGCATTTCCAAAAATGTAAATGAACCACCTGCAACTGGACATTTTTGAAGACATGTTCGACTGAATCGAGAATGAATATAGTATTGCCAAGTTAAGATTGGGGTAAACAAAAATAATCCTGGACCAAACAGTACCTATCCTGTAAAGGGTAATGGAGAATCACATTAGCCCTTTACAGTTCTGTATCTATGTATTCAGAAGACTAGGATCGACAATAAGCACCTATCCTTAGGGCTGCATTAGCATATTGCCCCCGTGTAGCCCAGTCAGTCTCACTGGATGGTGTCTAGTTAGCCTATAACCATTCTGTTTTAGCCCCCTTCCCGACATCTGACAATGGCAATTCTTTCCAATTAAGCCGACAGGACTGGACGCCGTCACGCAACTCTGACGTTTTGTCAGATTACATAAAACAGAACAAGGAAGTACAACTACATCCTGGTATGTGCACGATTGCTTAATTTGGGCTCCCAAGTGGCGCAGCGGTCTAAGGCACTGCATCTCAGTGCTAGAGGCTTCACTTTCATTCCAGGCTGCATTACAACTGCCCGTGATTGGGAGTCCCATAGGGCGGCGCATAATTGGCCCAGCGTCTTCCGGGTTAGGGTTTTCCCGGGGTAGGCAGTCATTGTAAATAAGACTATTTAACTATACAAGTCAGTTAAGAACAAAGGTTGAAACAAATAATAATCCACTTCCAAAAGCTATCAAACCAACTGTCCAAAAATGAAAACCATATTGAATTGAGTCTAAACAATTACATTTGTCATTTAGCAGACGCTCTTATCCAGAGGACTTAACAATGATAGTGTTGAGCCACGTTACATGAAGTGCTTAATTTGATAAATGATTGCAGTTTTTATTTGGCAACTGGTCAGCAATTAAACATTTAGTCACTGCTGTAATTGAATATAGCGAAATGGAAATAGGTCAACAGTAATGTTCAAATTACAAGAGCCCAGCTAAATATGGGTGAATGCTGATTGGCTGAGAGCGTGGTATATCAGACCGTATACCAGTGTATGACAAAACATTTATTTTTACTGCGCTAATTACGTTGGTAACCAGTTTATAACAGCAATAAGGCACCTCGGGGGGTTGTGGTATATGGCCAATATACCACGGCTAAGGGCTGTATCCAGGCACTCCATGTTGCGCAGAAGAACAGCTATTAGCCAAGGTATATTGGCTATATACCACACCCCCCCGGGCCTTATTGCTTAAACCTAGCTTGCCCTCTTTCTGAGCTACATGTGATGGATAGTCACTTGCATGATTATCATTCCACCTCACTCGCACACCAGACAAATTAATTTAGCTACGTTTGTCTGGCTAGCTAGATCTACCACAATTTAAACACCATTGCTTTCTCTTATGATGGAGGCCAGGGGCCACAAACCATATGCCTTACACTTTAGATTATTTTGGCCATTTAGCCGACTCTGCTAGGTAGCTGTACTGTAGCTAGTTATCCAGCTAGCTGACTAAGCACAATTAGCTAGTTAAAGTTAGACTGCTGTGTTTTGGTAAACAATCTGTAAATTGTGTAAACAAAGTTTAACAGCTAGCCAAAACAGTAGTTACCTTAATTACCATTACATTAACCAGGTCGAAAACACTGTAAAATAACCATGAAAAAGATTGTGTTGATGGCTAACGTTAGCTATCTACTTAATTAGCTAAGTTAACTAGCCGATTAGCAGCAATAACAGCTACAGTCGCTAACGTTAGCATTGTCTTGGCTTTAGCCAGATGAAGTAGTAAGGTTAGCTACACTAAAACAAATGTGGTAAAGTTAGTTAGCCGAAGTAAACTGAAACGAACACAAAATAATGTAAAAGTGAGTAACGTTAAACTAGCTATCGGTAGCTGAGTTAACGTTACCCGGTGTTCTGTTAGCTAGCGAACATTACTTACCGACTCAGAGTAGACGGAGGCAAAAAAAAACAACACGAGGAACACTTTGTCCATGTTAATCTTGACCGTTTCTTCAACAAAAAGTGTTGTAAACTTGGGAAAAGCGAGGAATGAAAGAATGCTTTATTTTTTTAAAAGTCAAACAATCGAAAGTTCACGTTGCCAACTTTATCGCCTTGCTATTGCACAACTTGTATCTTCCAATTCAGTCACTGATTCAATTTACAAGCTACTTCAGATTGATATATTTTGTATCGCACTTTACACTCCACCCCCTGTAACAGCAACCAATAAGAGCTACGCAAAGGTCCTACTCTCCCTTCGTCATAATTTACCGTAAACTCGTGCTCAGAACCCCTCCCCAGACGCAACACGTTATTTATTAGAACATCTTTACTTATTAAGTCGTCGATTAGCAAACTTATTGAATGTAGAATATTGTAGCTACAATATCATTCGTGTTCTTGTTGGGAATTGTAATGTGGCTCATAGCGAGAATTGCTATAATATTATCATTATTAATTTGTGGCACTTTAGACTCGATACTCAATTGAAATTGTCATGCATTGTTTTACCTATCTTCCCCTCACTTGTTTATCTCCATGATGACATAAAGAAAACACAAATTACATTTATTTAGAGAGGAAGAGACGAAGCCAGTATCTTTGATTTACTGTAATATGTGTGCCACTCCTCATGGAAAGTCCGTTCAAGGATTTTTTTAAATTTACGTAATCTTCCGGTAAACCCTCCCCTTGCGCGTCATAAATGTTTGTGTAGAAACGGAAACCCGTAGACCTATTACCATTTCATGTCCACCACAACAGTTCTTAAGTTATCATATCGACTCAATTGTCATTGTAGGAGTTTGATGAAACTTTGCAGGATTGTTGACCTATCCAGTGGTAACAGTATGGGGTCAGATTTCCATCAACATGTTTAAAATATATAAGTAGCTAGTCACAAACAAAATATGTGTTGTTGTGCAAATATACAATGCAACCAAATGCGGTTAAATATGTTTTTGTGAATGTGACAACATTTGTGACTCCACAGATTACAATTGCGACCTGCATTTTACATATTTGTCACTTGAATTACATTTATGAGTTGCATTAAGTCTGTGACTGCCATCCAGTGGGGAACCCTGAGGGCCTTCTAAAAAAGTATATATTTTTTAAATTAAAATTCGTAAAAAAAAAATTGTCTTGGCAAATGAGAAATGCTTACTAACAGGGATGTAACAAATTTGCTCACAAAATTTGAGAGATATAAGCTTTTTCTGGGATCTTAGCTCATGGAACATGGGACCAACACTTTATCTGTTGCGTTTATATATTTGTTCAGCATAACATGAAATATATTTTAATATAATTGTAGCCTATACTGTATTCATATTTCTAATACAGTTATCTCAGTTTTCATTTCAGCATATTTTTATCCTTTGCTTGTTAGTAACAATTGCAAAGAAATTGGCAACTTTTTATTTGTTGAAACACATTCGTTGTGAAGTTATTGGAGGTCATAGAAAGACAGATAAACATCTGGATTTTGTGTTTTTTGGAGATCTTCTTTGTATAAAGGGAGGCGGATGGGCAAAAAAGCATCTAACGTTGCACTTAACTGTTCTCCAAGTGGTCTGAAGCAGTCGTTAAATAACAAGTGTTTTTAAGAACAACTTTAGTAACGATGGTTTTGGGAAACCGCTCAGAGATTTAACGATGCTCCTTCCAAAGTCTTAATGATGAACTTAGCTTTAAGATGCTTTTATGAAATGGGGCCCAGAACATCACTATAGATCCAAGCTCCCTGCCATCCAGGACCTCTATACCAGGTGATATCAGAGGAAAGCCCTAAAAATTGTTAAAGATTCCAGCCACCTAAGTCATAGACTGTTCTCTCTGCTACCGCACGGCAAGTGGTGCCGATGCACCAAGTCTGAAACCAACAGAACCCTGAACAGCTTCTACCCCCAAGCCATAAGACTGCTAAATAGTTAAAGGTGCAATATGCAGAAATCTCTCTGTCATTTCCTGGTTGCAAAAATTCTAATAGTTTGGCTAATTTCAGTTTATGTGACAAAACAAGCAATGTATAGTGTCGAGAATCACTGTGAAATATAATATTGTATTTTCAGCTGTTTGAAATTGGTGTACAAAACCGAAAGTAAAAAATGCAAAAACAAACCTACAAAATGGGAAGCATAGATATAGCACACATAGAACAGATCTACTACTTCTTAGATTTGCTTTCAATGTGAATGACAGATCTATAACTCACATTTCTATGTGCATTTGGTCAGGTCGCCCAAAAAGTTACATATTGTAGCTTTAACCAAATAGCTACCTTAACTATTTGCATTGGGTCTTTTTGCGCTAACTTTTACGACTCATCATGTACAGTTGAAGTCGTAAGTTTACATACACATAAGTTGGAGGCATTAAAACTAGTTTTTCACATACCACGTTCATCTGTACAAACAATAGTACCCAAGTATAAACACCAAGGGACCACGCAGCCGTCATACCGCTCAGGAAAGAGACGCGTTCTGTCTCCTAGAGATGAACGTACTTTGGTGCGAAAAGCGCAAATCAATCCCAGAACAAAAGCAAAGGACCTTGTGAAGATGCTGGAGGAAACAGGTACAAAAGTATCTATACCCACAGTAAAACGAGTCCTATATCGACATAACCTGAAAGGCCGCTCAGCAAGGAAGAAGCCACTGCTCCAAACCCACCATAAAAAAAGCCAGACTACGGTTTGCAACTGAATATGGGGACAAAGATTGTGCTTTTTGGAGAAATGTCCTCTGGTCTGATAAAACAACAATAGAACTGTTTGGCCATAATGACCATCGCTATGTTTGGAGGAAAAAGGGGTAGGGTTGCAAGCCGAAGAACACCATCCCAACTGTGAAGCAGGGGGGTGGGAGCATCATGTTGTGAGGATGCTTTGCTGCAGGAGGGACTGGTGCACTTCACAAAATAGATGGCGTAATGAGGGAGGAAAATGATGTTGATATATTGAAGCAACATCTCAAGACATCAGTCAGGAAGTTAAAGCTTGGTCGCAAATGGGTCTTCCAAATGGACAATGACCCCAAGCATACTTCCAAAGTTGTGGAAAAATGGCTTAAGGACAACAGAGTCAAGGTATTGGAGTGGCCATCACAAAGCCCTGACCTAAATCCCATAGAAAATTTGTGGGCAGAACTGAAAAAGCGTGTGCGAGCAAGGAGGCCTACAAACCGGACTCAGTTACACAAGCTCTGTCAGGAGGAAGGGCCAAAACTCACCCAAGTTATTGTGGGAAGCTTGTGGAAACATTTGACCCAAGTTGAACCATTTAAAGGCAATGCTACCAAATACTAATTGAGTGTATGTAAACTTCTGACCCACTGGGAATGTGATGAAAGAAATAATTGCTGAAATAAATCATTCTCTCTACCTTTATTCTGACATTTCACCTTAAAATAAAGTTTTTACTAGGATTAAATGTCAGGAATTGTAAAAAAACTGAGTTTAAATGTAATTGGCTAAGGTATATGTAAACTTCCGACTACAACTGTAAATGTTGATTTGAAATATTTTGGACATCAGAGCAATCTTGAGGGAATCCTATTTGAGTCAGAAAAGGATATTCATATGATAGGTAAGATATAGAAAACCTTGCAGAGAGCCTATCCAAATGACAATCTCATAGAAAATAAATATAAACCATTGGAACCAAGACTTAAAAATAACTGATATCGGCACAAGATGGAGGGAATTTTGGAAGATAACTAATGAAATTACAGTTAACAAAAATGTACGCTTAATCCACTATAAACTAATGTATAGAATTTATTACACAAGACAAAATTCACAAATTCTACAGCACGAAGGCAGTCATGTCTTCAGTGTAAAACTAACAATAACTCAATAGTCCATATATTCTGGGAATGCTATAAAATCCCAAAGTTATGGACAGGGTTATAAAGTTGGCTGTCAGAAGAATTAGAATGTAAATTTACTTTTAATCCGTCTGTTTTCATATTTCAAGACATGGCATAGAGTATGAGGTTGGACGATATTTTTCTCATGAATCTTCTTGACAAAAACGTGTACTTAAAAGCTGGAAATCAACAATCCTCCAATGTTAACACAATGGAAAGTTCAAATTAATTATTATATAAATGTTGAAAGTGCATGAATGATTGAGAGAAACACAATGGTGCAGTTTGAGGACATGTGGCGGAGAGTGATGTCGGTGCTTGAGATGGGGATGTGAGCAGGTGGGTCTGGACAGGGGTCATGTTGTGGATGTTTGTGTATGTTGGGTATTGTAAAAATAAAAATACATTCTTACCAAAAAAATGAAAAGCATGGGGTCTTTGACAGGCAGTTAACAAGTTTTCTGTTGATATCTAAAAAAACCTGATGCAAGAGGGCATCGAAATTGCTAGCATTATGCTAATGCTATCTCATAACCGCAACTCAGATTCACTTCAGATTTGATATAACGTGTACAGTCGTGGCCAAAAGTTTTGAGAATGACACAAATATTAATTTCCACAAAGTTTTCTGCTTCATTGTCTTTAGATAGTTTTGTCAGATGTTACTATGGAATACTGAAGTATAATTACAAGCATTTCATAAGTGTCAAAGGCTTTTATTGACAATTACATGAAGTTGATGCAAAGAGTCAATATTTGCAGTGTTGACCCTTCTTTTTCAAGACCTCTGCAATCCGCCCTGGCATGCTGTCAATTAACTTCTGGGCCATCCTGACTGATGGCAGCCCATTCTTGCATAATCAATGCTTGGAGTTTGTCAGAATTTGTGGGTTTTTGTTTGTCCACCCGCCTCTTGAGGATTGACCACAAGTTCTCAATGGGATTAAGGTCTGGGGAGTTTCCTGTTTTGTTATCACTTTTGCCTTATGGCAAGGTGCTCCATCATGCTGGAAAAGGCATTGTTTGTCACCAAACTGTTCCTAGATGGTTGGGAGAAGTTGCTCTCGGAGGATGTGTTGGTACCATTTTTTATTCATGCTGTGTTCTTAGGCAAAATTGTGAGTGAGCCCACTCCCCTTGGCTGAGAAGCAACCCCACACATGAATGGTCTCAAGATGCTTTACTGTTGGCATGACACAGGACTGATGGTAGCGCTCAACTTGTCTTCTCTGGACAAGCTTTTTTCCGTATGCCCCAAACAATCGCAAAGGGGATTCATCAGAGAAAATTACTTTACCCCAGTCCTCAGCAGTCCAATCCCTGTACTTTTTGCAGAATATCAGTCGGTCCCTGATGTTTTTCCTGGAGAGAAGTGGCTTCTTTGCTGCCCTTCTTGACACCAGGCCATTCTCCAAAAGTCTTCACCTCACTGTGCGTGCAGATGCACTCACACCTGCCTGCTGCCATTCCTGAGCAAGCTCTGTGCTGGTGGTGCCCCGATCCCGCAACTGAATCAACTTTAGGAGATGGTCCTGGCGCTTGCTGGACTTTCTTGGGCGCCCTGAAGCCTTCTTCACAACAATTTAACCGCTCTCCTTGAAGTTGTTGATGATCCGATGAATGGTTGATTTAGGTGCAATCTTACTGGCAGCAATATCCTTGCCTGTGAAGCCCTTTTTGTGCAAAGCAATGATGATGGCATGTGTTTCCTTGCAGGTAACCATAGCTGACAGAGGAAGAACAATGATTCCAAGCACCACCCTCCTTTTGAAGCTTCCAGTCTGTTATTCGAACTCAATCAGCATGACAGAGTGATCTCCAGCCTTGTCCTCGTCAACACTCACACCTGTGTTAACGAGAGAATCACTGACATGATGTCAGCTGGTCCTTTTGTGGCAGGGCTGAAATGCAGTGGAAATGTTTTTTGGGATTCAGTTCATTTGCATGGCAAAGAGGGACTTTGCAATTAATTGCAATTCATCTGATTACTCTTCATAACATTCTGGAGTATATACAAATTGCCATCATACAAACTGAGGCAGCAGAAAATTAATACTTGTGTCATTCTCAAAACTTTTGGCCACGACTGTATAGCCTTTGTACTAGTCTAAAGACCATTGGTGAAGGAATAGTTGTTGCTCTCCAAGATGGTCACTGTTCCAAGATGGTCACCGGGTATGGGGTAAGTTGAGCCACCTTGGGGCTAGTGGATGATGGTGTCCTGTGACAGTGGATAATGGTGTTGGTTAGTCAAAACGTAATTCATGGAATGGGGGTGTGGTATATTGTATATCTTAAATGTATGTCCACATTCAGATATAAATCTCTCTGTTCAATATCACTTATCATTCTATGTCTTGACCAGTTGTCTGGAATTTGAGGATACTATGCCCATGAAACTGGTCCACAAGATTCTTTATATGCTTAGCAAGCTCAGACTCCATGTCATCAGATAAGACCTTGTGTGCCTCTGCTACTCTACTATAGCCTCTTTCGCACTGGTTATTTTTTGTCAATGTACCTCTTCAGTGTCCTTCAGTCTAATTTTTTCATCTCTTGCTGCTGCTCGAATGGTCTTCTTCCCTTCTTTCACTTCCTTTGCTGCTTTCTCAAGAACCTCAAGGGGTGCTAAATACACAGGGCATGATGATGTCTGCTCCCTAGCAATACAAATGCACTATCTTGAGTTCATTTGCATGACACATTGCAAAAATACTATGCATATTATGCATAAAACTGACTAAATATAATTATAATTTGCATGGGGTATGGTGACCATTGGCTGAACGTACCCTATGGAAATTGGCTCAATTTACATCACGGCAAACATTTTGACTATATTAGCCCACACAGCTACAAGGATGCCCTTTCATTCTAGGTTTAGGACCTCATATTGTAGCTTATAGAGATCCCAACTGATGTATAAAACAATCTACTTTGTTTTAGGTCTAAGCATCATGAAACCTATGACACAATAAATGTTTAGGGTTGAATTCTTTTAACTTAACTTGCTTACCAATTTTTCTATGTGATTTCTTCCTTCACAGACTCCATGAAATTATGACAAACGTCCCACCTTGCCCAGGGAGGTTAAAGGAGTAATTAGAGTTAAGTGCCTTGCTCAAGGGCACATAGACAGATTTTTCACCTAGTTGGCTCAGGGATTCAAACCAGCAACCTTTTTGTTACAGGACCAACGCTCTTAACCGCTAGGCTACCTGCTAGTGGTGCAAGTTTGTCAGCTGTTTGTGCACCTGCCCGCAATTGCTAATAACACATCTGCAACTGCCTGACTACATGTGATAATCTGAGGCCATCGTCCGACCTTAACCCTCTAATATAGAAAATGCTTCTGCTAATAATTTGTGAGGCTATTTGTTAGTCAACTGTCTATAGTTAGATACAGTACCAGTCAAAAGTTTGGACACACCTACTCATTCAAGGGTTTTTCTTTATTTTGACTATTTTCTACATTGTAGAATAATAGTTAAAACATCAAAACTATGAAATAATACATATGGAATCATGTAGCAACCAAAAAAGTGTTACACAAATCATATTCCACCCATACGATTTGCTGGCTCCATGTGGTGGGATTAGTGGAGACGAGGCAGCGAAGAGTCGTCTCCAGGTCCTGATTTGCTCACTCCGACTGGCCGTTTGACTGGGGATGAAAACCAGAGGGCAGGCTGGCCCACGACCCAATAAGCATGCAGGACGCCTTCCAGAACTGGGACGAGAACTGGGGACCACGATCGGAGACCATGTCGACCGGCAGTTCATGGAACCGGGAGACGTGCAGCACCATGAGCTGGGCCGTCTCCTTAGCTGAGGGCAACAGGAAGGAGAATAAAATGGGCCAGGGGCGGTGAGGGACAGGAAGTGGTTGAAGGAGGCCAGCCGGAGCTTACCTCGGAGTCTTGTTCTGTGCGCACACAGTACAGGCGGCAACGAATGCAGCGACATCAGGAACCATGGTGGACCACCAAAAACGTTGTGAGACGAAATCCAAGGGGCGACGGGAGCCAGGATGACAGGTGAGTCTCGAGGAATGTGCCCATTCCAGATGAGGAGCATCCGGGGTCTGGCTGGGAACACTGTACTTTGCTGACCAGACACTCGATTTCCCAGACAATAGCAGCTGCTAGAAATGGAAGTAGGGAGGATGGTCTTGGGGTCCGAGGGTGTAGTAGCGGGGCTGTACAGACGTGAGAGCACACCAGGCTTCACATTCTTGGACCCTGGGCGGTAGGAAATATTCAGCGCTCCATTGTCCATGGGAATGGAGAGGGGTTGTATGGGAATTCCCAGCTCCGACACCAGGGGGAAGTTCATAAAGCTCTCATCGGCCCCAGAGTCAATGAGCTTCCGGAGAGATTTGGACCGGTCACCAAACAACAGGGTAGCATGGAGAGGGGTACGAGCATTGGAGGATGGGAAACTCCCCGTACGACTCACCAGCGCTCTCGTACCTACTTGATGAGCATGGGTTTTTAATGGACAGGTAGCTAAGAAATGTTCTGTAGCTCCACAATATAGACAGCTCTGTGTGTTAAGTCTGTGTAAGCGCTTAGCCAGAGACAATCTAGCCATGCCCAGTTGCATGGGCTCCGAAGGAGGCGAGTCGGCAGCCTTCTGTGATTCCCGAGAGAACTCAGGTGACATCGGGTTCACTCGGACATGTAGATTTCACACTACGGGAGTCTTGACGTAGCTGGACCAGCTTACGAGCAGCCTCTGTCCCAGACAACACCTTCCGTACTTCTGCCACAAACTCCTCCAGACTGAGGCGGACTGTAATTCCCACACCGTCGTAGCCCAGGCGGGTGCCCTCCCGGACATCAGCATTATGAGGTACGCTATCTTTGAGCGGTCTAATGGGAACGAAGAAGGCTGCAGCTCGAAGATGAGGGAGCACAGGGAGAGAAAGGCCCGGCAGTTTCCAGTATCTCCAGCTTAGCACTTCGGAGGAGGTAAGCGGGATTCTCGGGACACTGGGGTAGGCTGGGAAGAAACGCCGTTGGTGGCGGTTGCTGAGAGTCTGGGGGATTACTGGTGTGGCCCTCTGCCTAGTAGGGAATCATTGCGGAATTGCTCCAGCAATGTCTCGAACGCATGGTCATTGTATTCTGCCAGGGTATGGAGTCCCTCCATAAGGCATTGCAGTAACTCCTCATGTCTTCCAATGGTAGCTCCTTGCTGGGAAACAGCATTGTGGATCTGGTCTGAGTCTGCTGAGTCAGTCATGGGCAGTTCGTACTATCACGACTCAGGATATGACCCAGATGCAGACACAGGAGGTGGATAGTACAGTTCTCAGACGATTTATTGTATACACAGGGCAGGCAAGGACAGGTAGAGGACAGGCAGGGGTTCGTGATCAGAGTCAGGCGGGTACAGGACGCCAGGCAGGCTTGGGGTCAGAGCAGGTAGAGGTTTGTAATTAGGTCAGAGTCAGGCATATACAGGATGGCAGGCAGGCTCGGGTCAGGGCAGGCGGAATAGTCAGAACCGGGAAAACTAGGAAACAGAACTTGAGAAAAGGGAAGACGGGAAAGCACGCTGGTAAAACCTGACAAGACAAACTGGCAACAGACAAACAGAGAACGCAGGACTAAATGCACAGTGGATAATGGGCGACACCTAAATAATTCTAATCAATGTAGCCTATAGATATACAATGCATTTGGAATGTATTCAGAACCCAATTATTTTTCCACATTTTGTTATGTTACACCCTTATTCTAAAACGGATTAAAAATATATATGAAATCATCAAACTACACACAATACCCTATAATTACAAAGTGAAAACAGGTTTTAGACATTTTAGCAAATGCATTATAAATAAAAACAGAAATACCTTATTTATTTGAATTCAGTATTCAGATGATGTGAGACTCGAAATTGAGCTCAGGTCAATCCTGTTTCCATTGGTCATTCTTGAGATGTTCTACAACTTGACTGGAGTCCACCTGTGGTAAATTCAATTGATTGGAGATGATTTGTAAAGGCACACACCTGTCAGTAAAAGGCACATGACAGGCAGCTTGCAGTTTGCCAAAAGGCACCTAAACACTCCCAGACCATGAGAAACAAGATTCTCTGGGCTGATGAAACAAAGATTGATCTCATTGGCCTGAATAACCTGGCACCATCCTTAAGGTGAAGCATGGTGGTGGCAGCATCACGCTGTGGGGATGCTTTTCAGCAGCAGGGACTGGGAGACTATTCAGGATCGAGGGTAAAGATGAACGGAACAAAGTACAGAGAGATCCTTGATGAAACCTACTCCAGAGCCCTCAGGACCTCAGATTGTGGCGAAGGTTCACCTTCCAACAGGACAATGACCCTAAGCACACAGCCAAGACAACGCAGGAGTTGCTCCTGGACAAGTCTCTGATTGTCCTTGGGTGGCCAAGCCAGAGTCCGGACTTGAACTCGATCAAACATCTCTGGAGAGACCTGAAAATTGCTGTGCAGCGACGCTCCCCACCCAACCTGACAGAGCTTGAGAGAATCTGCAGAGAAGAATGGGAGAAAATACCAAAATACAGGTGTGCCAAGCTTGTAGCATCATACCCAAGAAGACTCTACTCGCTACCAAAGGTGCTTCAACAAAGTACTGAGTAAAGGGTCTAAATACTTATGTAAATGTGATATTTCAGTTTTTAACTTTTAATCCATTTGCAAAAAAAACCAAAAAAAACGTTTTACTTTGTCATTATGGGTTATTGTGTGCAGATTGATGGGGGGAAACCAATTTAATCAATTTTGAAATATGGCTGTAACGTATCAAAATGTTGAAAAAGTCAAGGGGTCTGAATACTTTCCGAATGCACTGTAAATTGCACAAGAATGATCCATTTATGGATTTAGTTAAGGTAGGCCTGTTGGTTTTATCTTTACTCAATCCACCCGCCACCCACCCGCCACCCACCGGCCCGATATCCAAACAATATTTAATGACCCATATAACCCACGGATCACTACGACCTGCCACCACTTCCTAAATTAAAGTTTGATATATTCAGCAAGTAAAGCATTGTTACGCGCAATTACCTCTGCAAGCTCATTGTAGTTTCCCTTGTCGGTGGAACTTATTCTCTCGTAGTGTCCTCTAAAAGCAAATTCTTGCACGTCCAAAAACGCAGTGGTGTTGATAAGCTGTTTGAGAACACCCCTGTTTCTTCTAACTTTCTCGTTGTGTCGCTTAGTTTGAATACGCAGACCTTCGTCATGATTGATGCAGCTTTTTCCCAGAAGCTTGAATCTGATGTGGGCATTTATATGCTGCCTGCTGAACGATCGATGTTCTTCGGGTCACTGTACCCACCTTTAGACCAAGGCTGACTTTCCAAAAAGCAGGCAAGGCCAGCAATACAGACGGCTTGATGAAAAGCTCCTTGTTAACTAGCTATACTTTTGATATCAGTTGGTATTGAACGCCCTCACCTTTTCATCCTTCTTCATGAAACTGATCTCAGGGAGAGGTTGACCCTCACTTTCAATTCGCACCGTGTACCCAAGAGAATGAAAGGGGTCCTTCAACAAAAAGTACACAACATTTTCAGCAGCGTTGGCCATTCTACCATTCTGGCGGAGAAAACTGCACATTCACGCAGGTAGCGAGCTAGCTACTGAAGTCAGCAAGGAACATTTTAATAAATTGCACTAACTGGAACCAAAAATGAAGTTCTAAAACCAAGAAAAGAATTTACAATATACTTCCTCCGTCTCCTGTAAATTGAAAAAACGAATTTGAATTGAAAAATATACAAAAATGCTCAACTATCACATTTCACTATTAATCTCTATCCAACAATGTCACCAAGCTTCTCAACACATACGTAGAACCCCCATTATGCTCTTTGGCACAATCCCAATACAACTCACTAGGTTCATTTTCTGATCCTAATTCTATGATTGGATGGACAACGTGTCAGTTCATACTGCAAAAGTACATCTTCTGGAAGTGGTCATAATAACCATGTATGTCTATGGAAGGGGGTGAGGCCAACGAGCATCCTAGGTTTTGTCAATGTAGCCAGAGGAGGACAGAAGCTAGCTGTCCTACGGCTACAACATGGTGCTATCCCAGACAGTACTGTTGAAGTTACTGTAGACCTTCATTGCAAAACAGTGTATTTTAATAAATGATTTGGTGACATATATATATTTAATACAGTTTTAACTTTTTTAATGTTCCACTATTTTAATTTTTTTGAAATTTCACAGAGGAGGATGGTTCTCCCCTTCCTCCTCTGAGGAGCCTCCACTGGTCTCTACCCTAGCCTCTAGACAGTTTGCTAAGGAATAGTTGTTTCATACCAAGATGGCCGCTCCAGGATAGTGGATGGCGCTTTTGCACCCTTAGGGATATGACGGACATTGCTGATTGGTCAAATTTGATGAAACATTGCAGTATTGTAGAACCCACCAAGTTATTGGCATTCAAACATTGGCAGTGATTTACTCATATGTGGAGCTACAGTTAATGGTCAAAGTCACACATTCCAAAAAATCTCATTGGTGCCTCATCTGACGTAGAGTTACAAGATTCGGTATATAGACCTCTCTCATCACAGGAAAATATTTGACTAAAGAATCCAGAAAGTCTGCCATTATGGATTTTCTGCCGTCTTGTATTTTTTGCTAAAAATTAAAACCTAAAATCTTCTTCTTATGAACTGTAAATCCTTGGTATGTATGCTTATGGTATATGTCTCTAATGAATTTGCGAAGCCAATCAATAAATGTGAAACTGTTTTCCCATTGAAACGCATCCTTGCTAATTTGTTCTTTCAACTTTCAACTTGTCATAGGGTTCGATGACACCAACTCTGAAGACACAAATCAAGTTTGGAGTTTTTAGCCACACCAGACCAATTGATGGCACTATAGCACACTTGGGCCTATAACTTTTGATCTGTTGAACTTAGAGTCATGCAATTTGGTATACATGATGTAAATATGAACAGTCGTCTTTTGCAGTGCTATGCAGAACTGTTAACTGAAGATTGTTGGGCTATGGCCTTGTTCTAGGACCCCGAAACACTGCTTGCAGCTTTAAATTGAACTGATTTGGTGAAATGATCATGAGTTAACTACATGCCTGCCTACTTATATTAAAAAAAATATTTCCCTGGCTGTTGCATGAGTTCTTTCATCTCATCATCAGCATAATTTATTTACATCATAAAACTAGTTTATAGGCAACAACTTCAGATTTGTTTAATTATCTGGTTTGACCGTTCTCAATTTAGCAGTTTTACACGGTGACTTCAGAAATTATTCACACCTCTTTAATTTTTCCACATTTTGTTGTGTTTGAGCCTGCATTTAAAATGTATTATATTAAAATTTTGTGTCACTGAGCTACACACAATTCCCCATAATGTCAAAGTGGAATTTTGTTTGTAGATATTCTTTGAAATTAATACATTTTTTAAAGCTGACTTGTCTTGAGTCAATAAACATTCAACCACTTTGTTATGGTAAGCCTAAATAAGTTCAGGAGCAAAAATGTGCTTAACAAATTGCAAAAATGAGTTGCAGACGCTGAATATCCCTATGAATATGGTGTAATTATTAATTAAGCTTTGGATGGTGTCCTCATCAACGGGCCGACTGTGCAATAGATCTCCTGGTAGACGCTGCACTTCCCAGGAGTCACGTGTATCCCCTCTCACAGACGGAGACGGAGGCTATGGAAACATATGTCTCCGAATCCCTGCGTCAGGGATACATTCGGTCCTCCACTTCACCCGCCTCCTCGAATTTCTTTTTTGTGAAGAAGAAGGATGGAGGTCTGCGCCCATGTATTGACTATTGGGGTCTGAATAAGATCATGGTGAGGTATAGTTACCCACTACCACTCATAGCCACAGCGATAGAGTCAATGTACGGGGTGCGCTTCTTCACCAAACTAGATCTCAGGAGCGCTTATTACCTAGTGCGTATCCGGGAGGGAGATGAGTGGAAGATGGCTTTCAGTACCACCTCTGGGCACTATGAGTACCTCGTCATGCGGTATGGGTTGATGACTGCTCCATAAGTCTTCCAAGCCTTTGTAGACAAGATTTTCAGGGACCTGCACGGGCAGGGTGTAGTGGTGTATATTGATGACATTCTGATATACTCCGCTACACGCGACGAGCATGTGACGCTGGTGCACAAGGTGCTTGGTCGACTGTTGGAGCATGACCTGTATGCCAAGGCTGAGAAATGCCTGTTCTTTCAACAGTCCGTCTCCTTCCTAGGGTACCGGATTTCCACCTCAGTGGTGGAGATGGAGAGTGACCGCATTGCAGCCGTGCGTAATTGGCCAACTCCCACCACGGTAAAGGAGGTGCAGCGGTTCTTAGGGTTTGCCAACTACTACCAGCTCCAAATACCTCACTGCTGAAGGGGGGCCGGTGCGCTTGCAGTGGGCAGCTGAGGTGGACAGGGCTTTTTGTCAACTGAGGGCTCTGTTTACCTTGGCTCCCGTGCTGGCTCATCCGGATCCCTCTTTGGCGTTCACAGTGGAGGTGGGCACGTTCGAGGCTGGGATTGGAGCGGTTCTCTCTCAGCGCTTTGGTACGCCACCGAAGCTCCGCCCCTGTGCCTTCTTCTCAAGGAAGCACAGCCCGGCGGAGTGAAACTATGACGTGGGGGACCGGGAGTTGTTCGCTGTCGTCAAGGCTTTGAAGGCGTGGAGACATTGGCTTCAGGGGGCTAAACACCCTTTTCTCATCTGGACTGACCACCGCAATCTGGAGTACATCCGGGCGGCGAGGAGACTGAACCCTCGCCAGGCAAGATGGGCCATGTTTTTCACCCGTTTTGTTTTCACCCTTTCTTTCAGACCAGGTTCCCAGAACGTGAAGGCAGACGCACTGTCCTGGCTGTATGACACAGAGGAGCGGCCCATTGATCCCACTCCCATACTCCTGGCCTCCTGCCTGGTGGCCCCGGTGGTGTGGGAGCTGGACGCGGACATTGAGCGGGCGTTGCGTGCAGAGCCTCAGGGTTTATTTTATCCCGAGAGTAACGGGCAGGTGGAGAGAGTTAACCAGGATGTGGGTAGGTTTCTGAGGTCCTATTGCCAGGACCGGCCGGGGGAGTGAACAGCGTTCATGCCCTGGGCAGAGATGGCCCAGAACTCGCTCCGCCACTCCACCACTAACCTCTCCCCCTTCCAGTGTGTATTGGGGTATCAGCCAGTTCTGGCTCCTTGGCATCAGAGTCAGACCGAGGCTCCTGTGGTGGGCAACTGGTTCTGGCGCACGGAGGAAACATGGGACGCCACCCATGTTCACCTTCAGCGCGCCGTGCTGCGCCAGAAAGTTGGCGCAGACCGTCACCGTAGAGAGGCCCTAGTGTTCGCACCGGGGGACCGGGTCTGGCTCTCGACCCGAAACCTGCCCCTCCGCCTGCCCTGCCGGAAGCTGGGTCTGCGGTTTGTGGGGCCATTTAAAGTCCTGAGGAGAGTGAACGAGGTTTGTTACAGGTTACAGTTTCCCCCCGATTACCGCATTAACCCCTTGTTCCATGTGTCTCTCCTCAGTCTGAGGTGTGGGAGGTTCCTCCACCCCCTCTGGACATCGAGGAGGCCCCGGTGTACTCCGTTCGTTCCATACTGGATTCGAGACGTCGGGCGAGTGGCCTTCAGTATCTCGTGGACTGGGAGGGGTATGGTCCGGAGGAGAGATGCTGGGTTCCGGTGGAGGACGTGTTGGATCCTTCTCTGCTGCGAGAGTTCCACCGTCTCCATCCGGATCGCCCTGCGCCTCGCCCTCCGGGTCGTCCTGCTGCTGGAGCCGCGCGTCAGGGTGGGGGTACTGTCACAACTTCTGCCGAAGTCGATGCCTCTCCTTGTTCGGGCAGTGTTCGGCGGTTGATGTCGCCGGTCTTCTAGCCATTGCCAATCCATTTTTCATTTTCCATTTGTTTTGTCTCATTTTTCCACACACCTGGTTCTTATTTCCTTCATTATGTGTTGTGTATTTAACCCTCTGATCCCCCATGTCTTTGTGTGGTATTGTTTATCTGTGTTCATGTATGCGCACATTAGGCTGGTTGTGCTGGGTTATGTTCAACCCGTATTTTGTATTTTGCGTTCGTTTGTGCCGTGTGCTTTTGGTTCGCCAAATAAAAGGCTCCATGTTACTACCAACTATCTGCTCTCCTGTGCCTGACTTCCTACAGCCCTTCACGCATACCTTGACAACTGCTCAGGGATTTCATCATGAGGCCAAAACAGTTACAGAGTTTAATGGTTGTGATGTAAGAATACTGAGGATGGAGCAACAACATTGTAGTTACTCCATAATACTAACCTAAATGACAGAAAGAAAAGAAGGAAGCCTGTACAGAAAAAAAATATTACAACATATGCATCCTATTTTCAACAAGGCACTTAATTAATACTGCAAAAATTGTGGCAATTTTTTAACTTTTTGTCCTGAATACAAAGCGTTAAGTTTGTGGCAAATCCAACACAACACATCACTGACTACCACTCTTCATATGTCCAAGCATTGTGGTAGCTGCATCATGTTATGGGTATGCTTTTTATTGGCAGGGACTAGGAATTTTTTCAGGATGAAAAGAAATGGAATACAGCTATAGGCACAGGCAAATTCCAAGAGGAAAATCTGGTTCAGTGTGCTTTCCAATAGACACTGGAGACGAATTCACCTTTAAGCAGTATAATAACCTAAAACACAAGGCCAAATCTACACTGGAATTGCTTACCAAGACGACATTGAATGTTCTTGAGTGGCCTAGTTATAGTTTTGACTTAAATTAGCTTGAAAATCTATGGCAATACTTCAAAACGTCTGTCTAGCAATGATCAACAATCAACTTGACAGAGCGTGAAGAATTCAAAAAAATAATAGTTGGCAAATATTGCGTAATCCAGCGGTGCAAAGCTCTTAGAGATTTATCCAAAAAGACAAAGCTGTAACTCACAGCTCACCACGATATAACGATATCATAACCGCCATCGATAAGAGACATTACTGTGCAGCCGTATTCATCAACCTGGCCAAGGCTTTCGACTCTGTCAATCACCACATTCTTATCGGCAGACTCAACAGCCTTGGTTTCTCAAATGATTGCCTTGCATGATTCACCAACTACTTCTCTGATAGAGTTCAGTGTGTCAAATCGGAGGGCCTATTGTCCGGATCTCTGGTAGTCTCTATGGGGATGCCACAGGGTTCAATTCTCGGGCCGACTCTCTACTCTGTATACATCAATGATGTAGTTCTTGCTGATGGTGATTCTCTGATCCACCTCTACGCATACAACACCATTCTGTATACCTCTGGCCCTTCTTTGGACACTGTGTTAACTAACCTCCAGACGATCTTCAATGCCATACAACTCTCCTTCCGTGGCTTCCAACTGCTCTTAAATGCAAGTAAAACTAAATGCATGCTCTTCAACCGATCGCTGACTGCACCTGCCCGCCCGTCCAGCATCACTACTCTGGACGGTTCTGACTTAGAATATGTGGACAACTACAAATACCTAGGTGTATGGTTAGACTGTAAACTCTCCTTCCAGACTCACATTAAGCATCTCCAATCCAAAATTAAATCTAGAATCGGCTTCCTATTTCGCAACAAAGCATCCTTCACTCATGCTGCCAAACATACCCTCGTAAAACTGACCATCCCACCAATCCTCAACTTCGGCGATGTCATTTACAAAATTGCCTTCAACACACTACTCACCAAATTGGATGCAGTCTATCACAGTGCCATCCGTTTTGTCACCAAAGCCCCATATACACCACTGCGACCTGTATGATCTCGTTGGCTGGCCCTCGCTTCATACTCGTTGCCAAATCCACTGGCTCCAGGTCATCTACAAGTCTCTGCTAGGTAAAGCCCCACCTTATCTCAGCTCACTGGTCACCATAGCAGCACCTACCTGTAGCACGCGCTCCAGCAGGTATATTTCACTGGTCACCCCCAAAGCCAATTCTTTCTTTGCCCGCCTTTCCTTCCAGTTCTCTGCTGCCAATGACTGGTACGAACTGCAAAAATCACTGAAACTGGAGACTCATATCTCCCTCACAAGCTTTAAGGACCAGCTGTCAGAGCAGCTCACAGATCACTGCACCTGTACATAGCCCATCTGAAAATAGCCCATCCCACTACCTCATCCCCATACTGTTTTTATTTATTCATCTTGCTCCTTTGCACCCCAGTATCTCATTTTACATTTACATTTTACTTTCACATTCATATATACATATATATATATATATATCCTCTCTAGGGCCGGCGGGACGAAATCGTCCCACCTACTCAACAGCCAGTTGAATCCTGTGGCGCGTTTTTCAAATACCTTAGAAATGCTATTACTTCAATTTCTCAAACATATGACTATTTTACAGCATTTTAAAGACAAGACTCTCGTTAATCTAACCACACTGTCCGATTTCAAAAAGGCTTTACAACGAAAGCAAAACATTAGATTATGTCAGCAGAGTACCCAGCCAGAAATAATCAGACACCCATTTTTCAAGCTAGCATATAATGTCACATAAACCCAGAAGACAGCTAAATGCAGCACTAACCTTTGATGATCTTCATCAGATGACAACCCTAGGACACTATGTTATACAATACATGCATGTTTTGTTCAATCAAGTTCATATTTATATCAAAAAACAGCTTTTTACATTAGCATGTGACGTTCAGAACTAGCATACCCCCCCGCAAACTTCCGGCGAATTTACTAACAATTTACTAAATTACTCACGATAAACGTTCACAAAAAGCATAACAATTATTTTAAGAATTATAGATACAGAACTCCTCTATGCACTCGATATGTCCGATTTTAAAATAGCTTTTCGGTGAAAGCACATTTTGCAATATTCTAAGTAGATAGCCCGGCATCACAGGGCTAGCTATTTAGACACCCAGCAAGTTTAGCCTTCACCAAACTCCGATTTACTATTAGAAAAGTTTGATTACCTTTGATGTTCTTCGTCAGAATGCACTCCCAGGACTTCTACTTCAATAACAAATGTTGGTTTGGTCCCAAATAATCCATAGTTATGTTCCAACAGCGGCGTTTTGTTCGTGCGTTCAAGACACTATCTGATTGGTAAATAAGGGTCACGCACATGGCGCATTTCGTGACAAAAGATTTCTAAATATTTCATTACCGTACTTCGAAGCATGTTAACCTCTGTTTAAAATCAATTTTTATGCCATTTTTCTCGTAAAAAAGCAATAATATTCCGACCGGGAATCTGCAATTAGGTAAACAGACGAAAGAAAATAAAGCATGGTGTCGACTCGGGCACGCGCCTAAGCTCTTTGTCCTCTGATCGGCCACTTGTCAAAGATAATGAGTTTCAGCCAGAGGCTGCCTCGATATCGTTCAGCTTTTTCCCGGGCTCTGAGAGCCTATGGGAGCCGTAGGAAGTGTCACGTTACAGCTAAGATCCTGAGTCTTCAATAAACAGAGGCAAGAACAACAACACCTTGTCAGACAGGCCACTTCCTGCATGAAATCTTGTCAGGTTTTTGCGTGCCATATGAGTTCTGTTATACTCACAGACACCATTCAAACAGTTTTAGAAACTTTAGGGTGTTTTCTATCCAAAGCCAATAATTATATGCATATTCTAGTTACTGGGCAGGAGTAGTAACCAGATTAAATCGGGTACGTTTTTTATCCGGCCGTGTAAATACTGCCCCCTAGCCCTAACAGGATATATATATATATTTATATTCTGCACATCTACCACTCCAGTGTTTAATTGCTATATTGTAATTACTTCACCACCATGGCCTATTTATTGCCTTATCTCCCTTATCCTACTTTATTTGCACATACTGTATATAGACTTTTTCTACTTTATTATTGACTGTATGTTTGTTTATTCCTGTAACGTTCATCCAAAGGAGTCGACCAAGGTGCAGCGTGGAATATGTTCATCTTGTGATTTATTTACTCAGAACACGATAAAAAGTAATGAACAAAGAAAATACGACCAACACGTTCTGTAGGCACACAAAGCAATACAAAAAATAAGATCCCACAAACATAGGTGGAAAAAAGGCTGCTTAAGTATGGTTCCTAATCAGAGACAACGATAGACAGCTGCCTCTGGTTAGGAACCATACTCGGCCCAACACAAAGAAATACAAAACATAGAATGCCCACCCCACACCCTGACCTAACCACATAGAGAAACAAACCCTCTCTCTCTCAGGTCAGGGCGTGACAATTCCATGTGTAACTCTTAGTTGTTGTATGTGTCGAACTGCTTTGCTTCATCTTGGCCAGGTCGCAGTTGCAAATGAGAACTTGTTCTCAACTAGCCTACCTGGTTAAATAAAGGTGAAATATATATATTTTTATAAAACGACCAAAGGTGCTTCTACAAGGTATTGACTCAGTGGTGTGAATGCTTATGTAAATTACATTTTTGTATTTCATTTTCAATAAATGTTTTGACAATTTCTAAAAACATGTTTTCACTTTGTTATTAAGGAGTATTTTGGGTTTGAAAAATATATATTTAATCAATTTTGAATTCAGACTGTAACACAACAAAATATAGAATAAGTCAAGGGGTATGAAAACTTTCTGAAGGCACTGTAAATGGCATTATAAAATGACATTTATAAATTTGAATAGGCTACAGTTGCCTACAATATGTAAGATTTGTTTGGACCAACAAATGAATTAGATATAACAGAGACAGATATTTTTGACATTATAGACCAATAACAGTTCTCAAAATTGTCTAAATGCTATGCAACTGAATGTTGTTCTAATGTGTTGAATTATGACAAGATAACAAATACTCGTCATGAATGGATATGGTCAACTGTATAAGCCTAGAGAATTTGCCTCCTATGACTTGTCAGGGAAATGTCAGGAAAATGACCCTGTCATACCTGGGTAAACAACATGTATAATATCTACACTTAGAACGCAAGATATGAACAGTTGTGTGAAACGTGACTTTGGGGAAGGGGATTTCCAAAAATCTATTCACGTTCAGTGAATGATAACTCCAGAGTTTAGAGAAAGGGAAGTGAAGTAAATGACGGGTGAATTCCCCTTTTTGTTAAGGTAAAACCGGGGCAGTCCGATACACTTTGACATTTAGAAAGTTCCTCTGGGTTATTTGCAGTTTCGCCCACAGGGATGGAATAAGGAACCAAAGAGATGCTGGAGGTGAATATGAAATGTAGAGGAAGTACATGTTGAGTACTAGACTGGACCCATCTATGACGTCCAGAAACAGAGTCACCGTCATCATATTTGCATAGGAGGCTGATAGTGGTCATAATGACTGAAACAAAAAGGAGGAAATAATTCCCTTGGGAGGGAGGAACTATTGGAGAAATGGATTTCTCATTTAAATGTGTAATAAAGGTGTTGGATTCAGACAGCAGTATGCTGAGAATGAATGGGTGATACTTGCTATTTCCATGATCTGATGCCTCATACTGTTCAAATAATGATATTGCAGCCAGGTGTTTTCAAAAGAGAGAGACGTTGGCTGTTATGTCTGTTTTCACATAGATGTTCCTGTTTTTGTGGATGACCAAATATGATTATTAAAGAGGTAACAAAACCTGCTAAAAGTAAAAACAAATAAATGCCTAAAGTGTCTGGCTTCCCTTTCTCCTTTCCTTTCTTCATATTCCCTTTTCATCCTTTCATTTCCTAATCCCTTTCATTTCCTGGCTTCCTTTTCTGCTTTCCTATCTCACATATCTAATTTCCTTTCCTAGCTTCCTTTCCTTTCCTCCTTTCCTTACATATTTTATTTTCCTCCTTTCCATTCCTCGCTCCCTTTAGAGTCCAGGGGTGTCAAACTCGTTCCACGGAGGGCAGAGTGTCTGCGGGTTTTTGTTTTTTCCTTTCAATTAAGACCTAGACAAACATGTGAGGGGAGTTCCTTACTAATTAGTGACCTTAAATCATCAATCAAGTAAGGTGGAGCAAAAACCCGCAGACACTCAGCCCTCCCTGCTTTGAACATTTGACACGTGCTTTAGACCAATACTATTTCCATCTACTGGCCGTGTTGAATCCCTACATGGGAAATCTCTATTTCCTTCTTAGCTTTCCTAATTTTCATTGATAGCTCCCATTCCTCCTTTCCTAGCTGGTTTCTTAGCAGGTCAGTAAGGGGATGGCTCACTTGTTTTTTATTGCTGCCAGGTCTTGGGTAGGTGTTGAACAAATCAACTAACCACATTGCATGTTGTAGCAATCTGATCCCAGACTTTGCAGTCAATAATGTTTCACATAACCAATGGTTTATACAATGCAGTCTGCAATGGAATTACTTTAGCTTCCCTCCAGACCTGAGGGCACACACTTTCTAGTAGGCTTAAACTGAAGATATGGCAAATAGGAATGGCAATATTGTCCACTGTTATCCTCAGTAATTTTCCATCCAAGATGTCAGACTCCGGTGGCTTGTCATTGTTAGTAAACAATAATCCTTTTTTCACCTCTTCCACACGTACACAGGCAGTTAGGAAAGCAAAGGCTAGCTTTTTCAAACAGAAATTTGCATCCTGTAGCACAAACTCCAAAAAGTCCATGGAGATTAAGAGCACCTCCTCCCAGCTGCCCAGTTCACTGAGGCTAGGAAACACTGTCACCACCGATAAATCCACGATAAATGAGAATTTCAATAAGCATTTTTCTATGGCTGGCCATGCTTTCCACCTGGCTACCCCTACCCCGGTCAACTATGGAACGCCGTTTGGGTCTTTGCGTGTCAAAAAGATACACGTCAAATAACGCTATTTGACACGTCAAATAAGCTTCTTTACCAATCAGGACCTGAATATGGCTCCACATTACATAATAATTTAACACGTTCATTAATTTTGTACGTAGTTATTACACATTGATTACACTCTCACTCGTATTTCATATGTCACAACGATTCACCGATACGTATGTTATGAGTCAAAGATTTCGTCACTGGTGATCACATTTGCATAAAGGTCATTTGGACTCCGCCCAAGTCTCAGGTACTGATGAAAGACGTTCTCTCAACTTCTGTTCTTCCGAGGTAATATTAGCTAGTTAGTTAACAATAGCAGCCCAATTTCTCGAAAATTGTAAATCTACCATCTCTGATTGCACCAGACTGCTGCTCACGGACGGAAGAGATGGACTTCAACCATCAATAGCCAGGTAACGTTAACTTAATGTTAGCTATCTATCTAACGTAGGTGTTGAGAGTGAGTGGTGTAACGGCTGCAAAAAAAGTAACTACATAATATAACACTAACGTTACCTAACTACCAACGGTGTTAGCTAGCTAACGTTAGATCTTCCTGCCATTGATATTTAACTGAACTCAAGATAGCTAGCTAACGTTAATTGTTCATAATCTAACGTTAATTATTGAATCTATAAAACGGTAACTAGTTACTGCTGTACAGTAACGTTAGCTAGCTAGCTATGTTGAATGAAGAGACATTTTGTTTTTCGCTAGTTTGCAGCTGAAGTATGTTAGTTAAAACTGCATCGCCTGTCAATGCACGGTTGTCTTCATAGGTTGGAGGCTCAGAGTTGGCACAGTTTAGACAAGAGAACACTTTAGGGGTTGTTAACTACATACAGATAAAATGTCACTGAACCCATCGGGTCTGCTGTCTATTTTCCAGGCTAGAGACCATGTTGCGGAGCCTTCGGTGGGCAAGCGGTCATTTGATTGATGAAGAGATGGCCAGCAATCTAATTGCTGTTGCAGAGTTCCTACAAGAGGCAAATGACATCCAACAACGTGAACCTTACGAAGATGGCAATTTGTTGCATTTGTATCATTTTTTTTTGTACGGCATGAGTGGCAAAGGCTGAGATTGTATCATTTTACTTGTCCTGTGTTAAGTCTCCTGTGTCAAGTCAATCAATGAAAAAAACATTTGGTTGGTTTATAATGCTGTTCCTAAATTCTATATGGTGATCTTAGTCTTTTAACCTAAAGTTTTTAGAAGTTCATTTTGTAATTAATTATCTATTGTATTTTTTATTTCAGTATCCTATCAAGCGCCTTTGGAGGGAAGGCGGTATCACATCACCAAGGAGCAGCTTGAGTTCCTCATAGATTGCCATATGACCATAAGACAAATGGCAGATGTTCTCAATGTGTCACACTCTGTGGTCAAGCGGTGCATGAGGTAAGTTATCGTAATTGAATAAAGCAATTGTAACAGAAGAGGGAGATCTCTACATCCTCTCTAGATTTGATCACATTCCTGATTGATGTATCTTTTTGTGTTATTTTTGTATTTAGTAATTTTCAGCTTTTCAGGTCCTACTCACTGTTGCCAGATGCCCAGCTGGATGAGAGGATCAAAGAGCTGATTTCAATAAAAACAGAATGGCGTCACTATAAGAGGAAAAAAAAGGTTTTGTAAAACAAACGTATCTTGTTTTTTAGGTAGAGGATTGTTATCCATGGTGCTGTGGATGGTTACATGGTTATTATTGGTAGTTATCATGTAATAATCACTTTACCGTGTCATTTCTAATTAAATACCAGATAGTGGACGGTTGGCTAAAATAAATCATTATCCAATTATCGAAGCATCTGAGATAGATTTTTACACAAAGCAATTATAATATCACACAATACACAACACCAAATGTTCATATGTTTAATTGTGAGATTGGGGAGTAAATTCTCCTACAATCCAGACGATGGCACTATGCACCTGAATTAATAATTCCCTATTACAGTAGCAAATGAGCACTCGAAAGAATTCAGTAATCTTGATAGCAGAGTTATATATTCATTCACATTTAAGATGTATTATCAAGAAATGTTCTATCAATGCATATTTGTGCATTGCATAGGTCAAGCAGTGTCGTGGTGAATTCTATGTTAATTCTAGTCCACTCAAGAAATAAACTGATGTCCTATTCAAAATGAAACAGTCATTACATTGAAATGGAAGTGATGCAAATTCTGGTGGGAAGGTTTTGAAAAAGACTGAAATTCTTCTTTGCTTTGTTTGAACCCAGAGTCAGTAAAAGTGCACTGCCCCCGGAGCAGAGTTAGGGGTTAAGTGCCTTGCTCAAGGGCGCGATGGCATCTAGGATACTGATTCCAGTAACAATCTGGTTGCCAGCTCACAACCCACAAGATGTCCCCATCGGACTCAGAATTTTAACCAGAGACCGACTGCTGGCCTGTTTCTAACCTCTAGGCTACCTGGTCAGGGATTTTGGAGGTGCTAAAAATCAGTGGTGGAAAAATTACTCAATTGTCATACTTGAGTAAAAGTAAAGATACCTTAATAGAAAATGACTCAAGTAAAAGTGAAAGTCACCCAGTAAAATACTACTTGAGTAAAAGTGTAAAAGTATTTGGTTATAAATATACTTAAGTATCAAAAGTAATGGAATTGCTCAAATGTACTTCAGTATCAAAGAAAAGTATAAATCATTTCAACTTCCTTATAGTAAGCAAACCAGACAGCATCACTTTCTTGTTTTTTAAATTTACTGATAGCCAGGGGCACACTCCAACACTCAGTCATCATTTTCAAATGAAGCATTTGTATTTAGTGAGTCCTCCAGATCAGAGGCAATAGGGATGACCAGGGATGTTCTTTTGTGTGTACATTTTCCTATCAAAATGTAACGAGTACTTTTGGGTGTCAGGGAAAATGTATGGAGTAGAAAGTACATAATTTTCTTTAGGAATGTGGAGAAGTAAAAGTAAAAGTTGCCAAAAATATAAATAGTAAAGTAAAGTACAGATACTCCCAAAAACTACTTAAAAAGTACATTTAAGTATTTTTTACTTAAGTACTTTACACCACTGGTAAAAATGGGTTCGTTTTAGATATTTCCCCTTTTTACATAGCACATTTATCAGTGCTTGTAAAGATAACACTTGAACTGTTCAGCGTTCATAAAATAAAATAGGATGACTTGTTTTTTTCAAGAACAACATTTATTTACTGTTTTCTTGCTTGATTTGTTCATTTGATTATTAGAATTATGTAGGAAACTATACAGCATACAGTTAATCTGGAACCATATGAAAGAAAATAGATAAAAAAATACTTCAGTTCAAGCATCTGTTTAGAGGCACTAAGTGTCACAGTGTGGGAAATTATCTTGAAATGAATGTTGCATTGAGCGGAAGATAAATGAAGGAGTGCAAATCACCTGGAATAGAGGGGTGTGGGAGTAATTATTAGTGATTGAGCTTCCCTCGTATGTTTCATTAGTAGGGCTGTACACACAATCTCCACTCTGTTTGACTGTGCCAATGCCTAGCACTTGGGTTTATTTTATCATCTTAAATCTAACAGTTAATACCAGTATATTTCCAACATAATATTGTCTCTGGCAGAGAATACTCGAAAATGTCTCCTCACAAAAATAAACCTTGATGTCCGCACGTCAAGTAATATGAGGGCCATGTGCAGTTAGGAGGGAGTGGTGATTGGGGAAACAGTGGAGAGAAAGACTGAATGAGAGGGCTATGAAGGCCAGTATGACCTCTGGGGCAATGACACACCCAACAGAGTAGTGCTACAGGGTCTACCTGCAAAATGGTAAGGTCAGGAAGTAGCCTATAGCCCAAAAGATCAGTAGGATAGCCCATGTTCATAGTGATAAAACTAACTAGAGATCAACAACTTGCAAATAGTATGTATTAGAGCTGCCAGTTGATACAGAAATTATAGTTTGTTAAAAATAATAACTTCCACTCCTATTAGCTGATTATTCTACTAATTAATTGGAAGCGGAGCGTTAGTACCTCTGTCCTTCAATCCTTTGTGTTTTAGGAAGCCAAAATATACATTCAAAACAATGTAGTGTGGGCGACAGACAGCGGTTTAAACTTAAGTAAAAATACATTAAAGTACTACTTAAGTCGTTTTTTGGGGTATCTGTGCTTTACTTTACTATTTCTATTTTTGCCTACTTTTACTTTTACTTCACTACATTCCTAAAGAAAATAATATACTTTTTACTCCGTACATTTTACCTGACACCCAAAAGTACTCCTTACATTTTTAATGCTTAGCAGAACAGGAAAATGGTCCAATTCATGCACTTATCAAGACAACACATGGTCATCCCTTCTGCCTCTGATCTGGCAGACTCACTAAACACAAATTTATCTTTTGTAAATGATGTCTGAGTGTTGTAGTGTGCCCCTGGCTATCCATCAATTTTACAAACAAGAAAATGGTGCTGCCTGCTTTGCTTAATAGAAGGAATTTGAAATGATTTATACTTTTACTTGTACTTTTGATACTTAAGTATATTTTTGCTATTACATTTACTTTTGATACTTAAGTATATTTAGAACCAAATACTTTTAGACTTTTACTCAAGTAGTATTTTACTGGGTGAATTTTACTTTTACTTAAGTAACCTTCGATGACAATTGGGTATGTTTTATATCTGCTATCCACTGTTATTATATTAAACCAATTATTCGTAGTTGATTTATCAAACCGATTAATAAATGAACTTCTATGGGCTAGGTGGGACGCTTGGTAAGTGAATATTTATAATATTATTTCTGAGTTTTGTTGACTCCACAAAATGGCGGGTTTGGTTTCATGTCTGAATGCTGTACTCAGATTATTGCAACGTGTGCTTTCGCTGTAAAGTTTTTTTGAAATCTGACACAGCGGTTGCATTAAGGAGAAGTGTATCTATAATTCTTTGAATAACAGTTTAACTTCTATGGGCTACGTGGGACGCTAGCATGGGATGCTAGCTGCGGGACACAGCCAGTGAAATATCAGGGCGGCAAATTCAAAAACAACAAAATGTCATAATTCAACTTTCTCAAACATACAACTATTTTACACCATTTTAAAGATACACTTCTCCTTGATATAAACACATTGTTCGATTTCAAAAAGGCTTTACAGCGAAAGCAAAACATTAGATTATGTTAGGAGAGTACATAGACATAAATAATCACACAGCCATTTTCCAAGCAAGGACATGTGTCAATAAAACCCAAAACACAGCTAAATGAAGCACTAACCTTTGACGATCTTCATCAGATGACACTCCTTTGACATTATGTTACACAATACATGTATGTTTTGTTCGATAAAGTTAATATTTATATCCAAAAACAGTATTTTACATTGGCGCGTGATGTTCAGGAAATGTATTCCCACCAAAACGTCCGGTGAATGTGCACATCAATTTACAAAAATACTCATCATAAACGTTGACAAAATATATAACAATTATTTAAAGAATTATAGATGGACTACTCCTGGATGCAACCGCTGTGTCAGATTTTAAAATAGCTTTACGGAGAAAGCACATTTTTCAATATTCTGAGTACATAGCTCAGCCATCACGGTGAGCTATTCAGACACCCGCCAAGTTCGGGGCAACCTAAACTCAGAATTAGTATTACAAATATTGTCTTACCTTTGCTGATCTTCGTCAGAATGCACTTCCAGGACTGCTACTTCCACAAGAAATGTTGTTTTTGTTCGAAATAATCCGTATTTATGTACAAATACCTCCGTTTTGTTCGTGCGTACAGATCACTTATCCAAATGCATAACGCGCGAGCCCGGAACGAGAGACGAAAAGTCAAAATGTTCCATTGCCGTACTTAGAAGCAAGTCAAACGCTGTTTAAAATCAATCTTTATGGGTTTTTTTAACGTAAAATTGTGATAATATTTCAACCGGACAATAGCATATTCATTCAAGAAGAAAAAGAAGGAACGCGTGCTCGCGTGACCGTGCATATCCAATGCCTTTGTTGCCAGGCAGACCACTCAGTGAATGAGCTCCTATACTCTGCCCAGTGACAGGAGAATGCTCAAACCACTTTCTGAAGGCTTTAGACAGCCAATGGAAGCCTTAGGAAGTGCAACGTCACCCCACAGACACTGTAGCTTCGATAGAGAATCAAAAGAAGAACTACAATTCTCAGACTTTCCACTTCCTGCTTGAATTTTTCTCAGGTTTTTGCCTGCCATATGAGTATGAGTTCTGTTATACTCACAGACACCATTCAAACAGTTTTAGAAACGTCAGAGTGTTTTCTATCCAAATCTACTAATAATGTGCATATTCTAGTTTCTGGGCCAGAGTAGTAACCTGTTTAAATTGGGTTTGTTTTTCATCCGGTCGTAAAAATACTTCCCCCCTAGCCCAGACAGGTTAATCTGCCCCTCCCTAGTATATCTACAATAATACAGTGCCTTAAGAAAGTATTTACACCCCTTGACTTTTGTTGTGTTACAGCCTGAATTTAAAACTGCTTAAACTGAGATTTTTGGTCACTTGCATACACAAAAGTGGAATTATGTTTTTTTGACATTTTTACAAATGAATTAAAATTAAAAGCTAAAATGTCTTGAGTTAATAAGTACTCAACTCTTTGTTATGGCAAGCCTAAATAAGTTCAGGAGTAAAAATGTATGCAACCCTGCATCAATCTAAGTAGCATAATAAAAAGATCCCCATAAAAATCCATCAGTTTAAGCCAGAGATATCAGGTTTCAAATCAAATCAAATCAAATGTATTTATATAGCCCTTCGTATATCAGCTGAAATCTCAAAGTGCTGTACAGAAACCCAGCCTAAAACCCCAAACAGCAAGCAATGCATGTGAAAGAAGCACGGTGGCTAGGAAAAACTCCCTAGGAAAAACTCCCTAGAGAGGCCAAAAACCTAGGAAGAAACCTAGAGAGGAACCAGGCTATGATGTGGGTGGCCAGTCCTCTTCTGGCTGTGCCGGGTGGATATTATAACAGAACATGGTCAAGATGTTAAAATGTTCATAAATGACAAGCATGGTCAAATAATAATAATCATTGTAGTTGTCGAGGGTGCAACAAGCACGTCCGGTGAACAGGTCAGGGTTCCGTAGCCGCAGGCAGAACATTTGAAACTGGAGCAGCAGCATGGCCAGGTGGACTGGGGACAGCAAGGAGTCATCATGCCAGGTAGTCCCGAGGCATGGTCCTAGGGCTCAGGTCCTCCGAGAGAAAGAAAGAAAGAGAGAAAGAGAGAATTAGAGAGAGCATATTTAAATTCACACAGGACACCGGATAAGACAAGAGAATACTCCAGATGTAACAGACTGACCCTAGCCCCCCGGCACATAAACTACTGCAGCATAAATACTGGAGGCTGAGACAAGAGGGATCAGAAGACACTGTGGCCCCATCCGATGATACCCCCGGACAGGGCCAAACAGGCAGGATTTAACCCCACCCACTTTGCCAAAGCACAGCCCCCACACCACTAGAGGGATGTCTACAGCCACCAACTTACCGTCCGAAGACAAGGCCGAGTATAGCATGGGTTTGGCATGGGCTGCGTCTCAATCCACCGCATCCGCATATGGCGGCCTTTTGCATCTGAGGTGGAAGGTGGCCGAGCTACAGTCTGTTTGTCAGACCATGAGACATCCCGCAAATCGATCTTCTCACAAAAACGTCTGTTGCGTCCAAACTATTAGGAACTCTCTATGGAAAGGGGAGACTCTCTTGAACATGATGGTGTTTTCTGTTTTGCTCTACTGTCACGTCCTGACCAGTAAAAAGGGTAATTTGTCATTGTAGTTGCTCAGGGCGTGGCAGGGGGTGTTGTTTTTGTGTGTTTTGGGGTTTGTTTGTTTCCAAGGGATATGATAGTTTTTCTTTGTGTGGCCGAGTATGGTTTCCAATCAGAGGCAGGTGTCGTTAGTTGTCTCTGATTGGAAGCCATATTTAGGCAGCCTGTTTTTTCCTGTGGGTTGTGGGTGGTTGTTTTCTGTATAGCCTGTGTGCCTTACGGTACTGTTGATTGTCGGTTTGTTATTTTTGTTTAAGTGTTCACTTTATTATGATAATAAAAGAAGATGAGCACTATACCCACTGTGCTTTGGTCCCCTTTCATCGACGTTTGTGACAGAACCACCCACCAAAGACGGACCAAGCAGCATGGAAGGGAGCAACAGCAGAGGTATCTGGAGTCCTGGACCTGGGAGGAAATCCTGGATGGTAAAGGACCATGGAGGCAATCTGGAGAGTATCACTGCCCGCTGGAGGAGATAGAGGCAGCGAAGGCGGAACGGCGTTACTGGGAAGAACGGCAGGAATGTCAGGAGGAGGCTGAGAGGCAGCCGGGTAGTTTGGCTAGGTCAGGGGGGAGCCCTGACCTAACTTCCCGGGCGGACAGGAGAGAGCCGTGGAGCAATCCGGAGCCGAGAAAGGAGTCGAGCGCCGAGCTTGATGCGAGATTCCGGAAGGAGGTACTGGCAGAGAGGGCACGACTGAGCAGGCGTGCAGAGGGGCGAGCGATGCATTACGGGGTAATGCGCATTCTCTCGCCCATCCACACGCACAGTCCGGTGCGTTCGGTGCGGGCTCCGCAGCGTTGCCGTGCTAGAGTGGGCACTCAGCCAGGAAGGAGTGTGCCTGCTCAGCGCATCTGGCCGCCAGTGCGTCTCCTCGGCCCAGTTTATCCTGCGCCTGCTCTACGCACGGCAGCCCTCATTCCCCAGCACAGCCCAGTTCGCCCTGTGCCAGCGCTCCGCCCGTGCCGGACTACAGTGACCATCCAGCCAGGACGGGGTGTGCCAGCCCTGAGCTCCAGACCTCCGGTGCGCCTCCACGGCCCAGTGTCCCCCGTGCCTGCTTTGCGCACCCAGTCTCCTGTAAGTCTCCCCAGTCCGGGGAGACCGGTCCCAGCTCCACGCAGGAGGCCTCCAGCGACGCTCCTCAGCTCGGAGCCTCAAGCAACGCTCCTCAGCCCGGAGCCTCCAGCGACGCTCCTCAGCCCAGAGCCTCCAGCAACGCTCCTCAGCCCGGAGCCTCCAGCGACGCTCCTCAGCCCGGAGCCTCCAGCAACGCCCCTCAGCCCGGAGCCTCCAGCGACGCCCCTCAGCCCGGAGCCTCCAGCGACGCCCCTCAGTCCGGAGCCTCCAGCGACGCCTCTCAGTCCGGAGCCTCCAGCAATGCCTCCCAGTCCGGAGCCTCCAGCGACGCCTCTCAGTCCGGAGCCTCCAGTGAAGCCTCCCAGTCCGGAGCCTCCAGCGACGCCTCCCAGTCAAGAGCCTTCTGCGGTGGTCTGCAACCCAGAGCCTTCAGCGGTGGTCTGCAGCCCAGAGCCTTCAGCGGTGGTCTGCAGCCCAGAGCCTTCAGCGGTGGTCTGCAGCCAAGAGCCTTCAGCGGTGGTCTGCAGCCAAGAGCCTTCAGCAACGGTCTGCAGCCAAGAGCCTTCAGCAACGGTCTACAGCCCAGGGCCTCCAGTGGGGGTCGGCAGGGCAGAACGGGAGCTATGCCCGGAGCCAGAGCCACCTCCGTAGTGGGAGGATTGGCGAAGGGGGGTGTAGCACAGGAACCATCGTTGATGGTGGCCACCCTCCCTTCCCTCCCGTTAGGTTTGGGGTTGTTGTTGTGGGGTTTTTTGTTTTGAGGTGCAGTCGGGGACTGCACCTTCAGGGGGGGGGGGTCATTTGTCATTGTAGTTGGTCAGGGCGTGGCAGGGGGTGTTGTTTTTGTGTGTTTTGGTGTTTGTTTGTTTCCAGGAGATATGTTCTAGTTTTCATTTTCTATGTTCATTTTTCTTTGTGTGGCCGAGTATGGTTTCCAATCAGAGGCAGGTGTCGTTAGTTGTCTCTGATTGGAAGCCATACTTAGGCAGCCTGTTGTTTCTTGTGGGTTGTGGGTGGTTGTTTTCTGTATAGGCTGTGTGCCTTACGGTACTGTTGATTGTCGGTTTGTTATTTTTGTTTAAGTGTTCACGTTATTACGATAATAAAGAAGATGAGCACTATACCCACTGCGCTTTGGTCCCCTTTCATCGACGCTTGTGACATCTACGACTCCCACAAGTAACACGCAACTGGTCGGAATGTAACCCATCCAAACCAATGGACGTATGGAGGTAGTTCTGTGCCAACAAAAATAAGGGGTTAAATATGTGTCTCAAAAAATAAAAATATTTCTTAAACGTATATTTCCTATATAGGACAGACACTTCAAAACCTTATTCCTCATGATTTACTTGTTGACTGTTTATAATGTGTTATTCAATGTGTTTCTATAAGCTATACCAGCAAAGGACAAATTCAATATATTAACAAATATATTTTTATACTGTATATATTTTGATACTTAAATGGGTCCTAAAATTCTAAATCAAATATCTAAATGATCCATCTTAAAACAATAAAATATGTTAGCTTAGTAAATATATTCCTAAACATGCATCCTGTTTGCAACAAGGCACTAAAGTAATACTGTAAAAAATGTGGCAAAGCAATTCATTTTTTGTCCTAAATACGAAGAGATATTTCTGGGGCAAATCCAATACAACACATTACTGAGTACTACTCTCTATATTTAGAAGCATAGTGGTGGCTGCATCAGGTTATGGGTATGCTTGTAATCGTTAAGGGCTGGGAATTTTTTTCAGGATAAAAAATAAAATGGAATGGAGCTTTGACTTAAATCTGCTTGAAAATCTATGGCAAGACTTGAAAATTGTTGTCTAGCAATGATCAACAATTAAAACAATTTTTAAAAATTATAAAAATGTTATATTATACAATCCACGTGTGCAAAGCACTTAGAGACTTACCCAGAAAGACACGCAGCTGTAATTGTTGCCCAAGGTGATTCTAACATATAGTGACTCAGGGGTGTGACTACTTATGTAAATAAGATATTTCTGTATTTCATTTTCAATACATTTGCTAAAATTTCTAAAAACATCTTCTAATTTCGTCGTTACGGAGTATTGTGTTTAGATGGGTGAGAAAAAAATATTTAATCCAGTTTGAATTCAGGGTGTATGAATACTTTCTGAAGGTACTGTACTTTAACATCTACATTTAGCGTGTTGAGTTGAATTCTCTAGTCCCATGTGTTTACTGAACTCAACTGGATTTCTGGGGCTAAGTAACTATTTTCCCCATGCACCAAGAAAGCATATTTGAATTGATATAAAATGTAATTTATTTTTCATATTGTAAGCGTTGCTTCATTCAGTGCATGGATTCTAATGTGCATTATACTGGAATAGGACACAAATAGGAATAGAATAATTTATTATTATCATTGTTGATATCATAGCAATGCAAAATAGCATTTTCTCTTTCAATGCACTCTCATATACTGTAACATCGTATTTGTTATCAATCAGTATATTTTAGCCTACCCCCTGATTTAATACTTACAATACTGTTTCACAAAGTCAAAGATTCATGTAGAAATCAATAGGTTGCAATTATCAAACACTTCATCAAACTACCTTTTCCTGGCAAGCATTAGACATTTTGGAAAAGGTAAATATTTCCGTCCCAAATGTAAAATGAATGGAGCCTGACCACTCAAAGCCACAGGCACGAAAAGCAAACACCTGCAGCTCAGGTGGAAAGGCATTGGCCCGGGTATAGAAGTCTCTTTCTTCTCGCCGTCAGGCTCAAAGCATGGCTGCACAGTTAACGGAGTTTAAACAAGCCACGCTCATTATCTATAAGCGGGTGTGTTAGGGAGTTGGGTGCGACCAGGTCAGCCATTGGAGTAATGCCAGAAGGACCTGAAGCTGTAATATATGTTCACTCAGGATAACCAAATAAATCCAGGCAAAATGACTGTAGTTGAAATTTTCCAGGCAGCCAAATCCAGACTTACTTAGTAAAAAAGTTGATCCTGTTCTCCTTGAAGGTCAGGTCTAGTTTTAAGAACCATATATGGAGGTTGTTATTATTTCCATTTTCAATATTCCAGAGAAATTCTATCATTACCAGGCGATAAGGATACTTGATGGACATTCTCTGACATTATGCAACTAATAAATGAAAGTACCAGTGATTGGCATGACATTCTGTCCACCTGGAACCTTTAGACCTTCCTCCTGGATTGCATGTTCTCAATTTGTTACACAATGAGACAGGACATAGCCTAAAGGGGGCACTGGTGCATTTGTTTTAAACTGCTTTTGCTGAACTTTTTTGTCAATTAAGGGCTCACCACAAAGCACAGGATAAAATCTGCAACCAAATGTTATACAGATGGGGTTAGGGCACAGACAATTAAGCTTATGTTCAACTAGATAGCACTGTAAATATGTTAATTGTTACCTTGTAAAAGAGAGTTAATGCCCTTTAGGCTATGTTTTTCTTAGCCACTGTGGTTCTACATCTGCATTGCTTGCTGTTTGAGGTTTTAGGCTGGGTTTCTGTACAGCACTTTGTGACATCGGCTGATGTAAAATGGGATTTATAAATACATTTGATTGATTGATTGATTGATTATGAAAAACATTGTCACCTGGATACAGTAGACTCCTGTACAGTAGGTCATTCTTACAAAGTGCCGAATATTGCAGTGTTTCACAGTCCTGACATTTTGAACATCATGTTTTTTGCTGAGTAATATTTGAAATGGAAAGTTATTCAGAGTAACATACAAGTCTCCAAGCACAGACCCAAAGTTATGTAAGCTAGTTGGTAACAAATTGACTCTTTATTTTATTGGGCCATGTTTATGACAGATTTTTCGGTGGTTTTTGAAAGTCATCCTGTCTCAATAGCAGTAGTGTACACATTTACCCCATCAAAGTTATTATTACCGTCACATAGCAATGGCTAGCACAAGCACAGTGGCATATTCACACAAAAGCAATGTTCTCTTGCTACTGCAAGCCAGTGTAGTATGAGGTAAACCACAAGCTGAGACAGATTTCCTCTGGGCTTTTTCAAACATCCTGAGAACAGAATACATCCATGACAGTTGGACTCAAAATGTGCTGTGCACACCTTTTTTTTAAAGGGGTGGCAAAGCACTGCGGTTTCCATCCCACTGTGAGTGTGTTTATATGTATGTCTCTGTGTCCTGAACTTAAACCTTCAGGCTAACCTTCAGGATACTTATTGGATTCCTTATATACTGTCTCTGGCACAGTTACTTCAATGCTCCAGGATTGGAGTCAAAACCTGAGGAGTCCAAGTGGGGCCCTCTGTGGAGTTGTTAATAATACTTGGACGGAAGACGATCATCAAACCATTGGTATGCAGTCTGGGCCCTCTTCCTATTCTCCCCCATTGTGTCCTGGATTGAGACATTGTTAGGATTGTATTTAGCCATGTTAATAAGAGACAAATTGCTATCCTGAAATTAGAATAAATGGTTTTGACATGTCCCATAATTCACTTAGAATAAAATAGAAGCAATATTAGGTAATACGGACAGCATAGCTCTCTATACACATGGAAAAGTAAAGACGTTAAAATATATTATCACACTATTATCATCACATTCTGTTTCATAGAATTATATTTCCAGTCTTTTCAAAATGATACACAAATTCTGCAATGATTGACTAAAATGGTGATTTGGCCATTATGAAAGGTCTCTGAAACAACTAACACTGCAGACTCATAAACACTCATCCATTTTGAATGTTATATATTTTTTTAACAATCAAAATGGGTGAATCTTTCATTTAAAAATGCAATATTTTATAACAAAATAAAACTAAAGCAGTACTGAATAGAAGGGATCATAAAGTTGATGTGCAATGATCGTGGACTTCAGGAAACAGCAGAGGGAGCACCCCCCCCCATCCACATCGACGGGACAGTAGTGGAGAAGGTGGAAAGTTTTAAGTTCCTCGGCGTACACATCACGGACAAACTGAAATGGTCCACCCACACAGACAGCGTGGTGAGGAAGGCGCAACAGCGCCTCTTCAACCTCAGGAGGCTGAAGAAATTTGGCTTGTAACCAAAAACACTCACAAACTTTTACAGATGCAAAATCGCGAGCATCCTGTCGGGCTGTATCACCGCCTGGTACGGCAACTGCTCCGCCCACAACCGTAAGAATCTCCAGAGGGTAGTGAGGTCTGCACAACGCATCACTGGGGGCAAACTACCTGCCCTCCAGGACACCTACACCATCCGAAGTCACAGGAAGGCCAAAAAGATCATCAAGGACAACAACCGACCTGGCACTGCCTGTTCACCCCACTATCATCCAGAGCCACTGCCTGTTCACCCCACTATCATCCAGAAGGCGAGGTCAGTACAGGTGCATTAAAGCGGGGACCGAGAGACTGAAGAACAGCTTCTACCTCAAGGCCATCAGACTGTTATTAAACAACCATCACTAACATTGAGTGGCTGCTGCCAACATACTGACTCAAATCTCTAGCCACTTTAATAATTAAAAATTGTATGTAATAAATGTATCACTAGTCACTTTAAACAATGCCACTATATAATATTTACATACTCTACATTACTCATCTCATATGTATATACTTTACTCTACACCATCTACTGCATCTTGCCTATGCTGTGCGGACATCGCTCATCCATATATTTTTATGTACATATTCTTATTAATTCCTTTACACTTGTGTGTAAAAGGTAGTTGTTGTAAAATTGTTAGATTACTTGTTAGATATTACTGCATGGTCGGAACAAGAAGCACAAGCATTTCGCTACACTCGCATTAACATCTGCTAACCATGTACATGTGACCAATATGGTCACTTTATTCAATGCCCCACATACATTTTCATACATACCCGGCCTATACAGATTGGGAGAGTTCCACAGGTAAAGGAAGAATGCTCAAACATACATAAACACTAGCTCCTATTTCAAACCACTTGAGACACATCTGCCTGCCAATTTTCAAAATGTAACCCTGGTTTTGGCATCTAATTATTTCTAAAGCACAGTCTTAGCCAGAGATGTTGGCTTGCCTTGGCATTATAAAGTAACGAGAAACGAAGCCCCCTATTCAATCAAAACCAGTTAGGAGGGTTTCTGGAATAAGAGGCTTACTCCCAGGCAACTACTATATTTGTGATATGTAATTCTTTTTTTTTTTGGTTTCACCCTGTAAACATGAATCCACAATGTTCCTGTGTGACCACCTCAGTTTTGAACCCGGCTTGTTTGAGTACGGCAAGACTTTATTAGCCCACTAAACTAAAGGCATTGGCTCAAGGAGAAAACACAAATCCATATCTCAGGCTAGGTTACTCATCATACAAGCATGGTTATAAGGAACACCTCCGTTACACTTGCAGTCCAAGATGGATTTTGAATTAGTTATACGCCACCTGGGATAGCAATACGTTTTATTGAATAAGGCCCTAAATATTTGAAATATGGAAGCTTTTATGCAGCCTACAGTATATCCTATAAAGAAACACTATGGAAACAATGGATATGCATTGTATGTGATCTATAAATAAAATGCACAATACAAACTATGAGCTTTTCGCTAGCAGTCACAATTTTGTGGGGGGAATAAGTAGTATAAAAGAATGAGCTGCAAATCCTCTTTTTGTCATGTAAACAGGTCTCAAACTTTTTTTTAAATCCATTATAAATGGTTTATCAACAGAAACAGTGAGATTAATGGTGTTGCATAATTTATTTAGCACAAGTAATAAGAGTGCCCAAGCATCTTTCCTTTCTATTCTGCCCTCTTTACCCCACTGTTTAAAGATGTTAGGAGCTTGAGTAAACGGTCATTTTAAATGACATAATGCAAAGCTTTGTGTTTTAGTGACTTTTTATGTAGAATATGACTCATAGTGGTGGGAAGAAGATTTGAGAATAAATATTGCACTTAAATTAGTTTAGACAGCATGACATCAGAGAGTAATTAAACTGGTTTGCTTTGGAATTCCTTTTCCAATTCCTTAGTTCAGGTTTGTAGAGATTTCAGAGCACCTGCAGGTTTCTGTGTGTGAAATATTTTCATTGGATGGGGTTCAAACTTTGAGGGGAAAGAACTGTGGCAGCATTACGCCATTCTCCCCTCTTGGAAAAAAATGGGATTTAAACAAGTCTCTTACAAGATATCGAGCAGAATAGTTGGAGTTTAAGCGAAGTCAAGTTTTCTCCTCTCAATGCTAACCTTGTCGGACATCTACTGCATATTGGAAAGCAAGACCAGCAACAGGACATTTGCATCACTATGGTACTGAATAGCGGCTCTGGGAGTAACGGTTTGCATAGTGTAATTTACCATAGAACACTAACTTCTAGTCCACATTTTCACATTTCCAAACTTGTTCATGTTTACTTATTTCAAACGGGAAAAGCCTGTGCGCATTTCTCCCTGGCTAAAATTCAAAGGAAGATCAGAGGATGAAAGTACTGAAAAGTGTCCCTCTTTTATTGGGGTGTTGGACTCTCTTATACCTGGACTTTATTCCAGCGTCACTGAGCCATACCAGCATTGCAGAGTGCGCACCCGAGAGCGGAGGCAAAGAGCACACAGGCGGAGCAGGTGAAGGAGCCAACCCGGGAATTGGCTCAACTGCCAGGTCGATGTTAGGAAACTACGGCGCAGGGGGTTGGAAGTCTCTAAGTGCTGCGAGGATCACGCGCATTAGAACAGGACCCCCGCTGATAAAGGGCGAGGCAGCCAAAGCGAAAGCTGTGACATCAGTGTCATCACCGCACAGCGTAACGGTCAGCCGTGCTCGTGGAGCTGTCAATTTGGGGCCCAAGGAGGCTGTGCGCTATTGGGTACTCGCCGGGGATGCTACTAAAGCAGCAGCTGCGCCTGCTCCGGTGGCGCTGAGCATGCAAACAGGCAAAGGCTCAGGCAGGCCTGGACAGAGCAAAGGAAACACTGTCCCCAGAGCTGCAACATCAGCCCGAACTGGACAGCAAAATGTCGTTGATGTGCAAAAGCACATCGCTCGGTTGGCCCAAATGAGCGGCAAAGCAACGGGCAAACTTAACGGAAGATACTCTCCAAAGCTCCTATTGGTAACTCCGCATGACTACATGTTGTCACTGTATTGGTCACTATCCACAGGAGGGGTGAACACTAGTGTGCTGCACGAGGCTGGCATGGCCAACACCATCACAAGCTTTGTGGATAAAGGACAAGGTAAACTTTTGATGCCATATAAACAATGAGTTATACATTTTAACATCTTGACCATGTTCTGTTATAATATCCACCCGGCACAGCCAGAAGAGGACTGGCCACCCCTCATAGCCTGGTTCCTCTCTAGGTTTCTTCCTAGGTTTTTGGCCTTTCTCAGGAGTTTTTCCTAGGGAGTTTTTCCCAGCCACCGTGCTTCTTTCACATGCATTGCTTGCTGTTTGGGGTTTTAGGCTGGGTTTCTGTACAGCACTTTGAGATTTCAGCTGATGTAGAAGGGCTATATAAATAAATTTGATTTGATTTGATTTTGATTTTACAAAAATAATAACAGTGGTTTCTCATAATACACAAAAATCTGCTTTACTGCTTGCAAAGTCAAAATAAGGCTTATAAATTATGGATAAGTGGTCCAATAAAAGTAACTATTCACCTTTGCCAAAGAAAATCTAATCATTATAATCAATTCTGAATATGCTTACTTATCTTTAATTGTAGCATTTTGTTAAGTTGATAAATTAAACATATCCAAGAGACAGTGGAGCTGTAGGCCTATGCTCATCAAACCAACCTCTTTATTAAAGAGGTAAAGTCAAGCTAAAGTCGAAGCAAACTTGAAGCTTAGCAGGTAGCCTAGTGGTTAGAGAGTTGGACTAGTAAACTGAAAGGTTGCAAGATCAAATCCTGAGCTGACAAGGTAAAAACTGTCCTGCCCTTGAACAAGGCAGTTAACACACTGTTCCTGAACCATCATTGAAAATAAGAATGTGTTCTTAACTGACTTGCCTAGTAAAATTAAAAATTCCCTCAGTTATTTAAAGCCTCTAAAGTGTAAACAAATAATAACTTATTTGCTCTTTAAAATAATGTTTAAATGACCTTGGTTTACTTATATCTCTAGCTGCTAAAGGTTTACATTTCAAGCAATTAATGTACTTTCATTTTGCCCTTTATTTGTATAACAGGTTGGTGACCTTCCCCTTTGTATGACTAAGAAGTTGTAACTGATCCCTTGCCAGACATTACATTTTTTCATCTGTAAAACAGTACACACTTCTTCCCCATCACCTCCTCTCCTCTTCCTCAATTTTTTATCTCTGGTTGGGCTCCTAAATCTGCAAGCCACTCTACCCTTTCTCAATATTTTTGTTTTGTTCAGGAATTGTCTGGTCCACTCTTAGCAAATGCCATTTGTTACATTTAAGTCATTTAGTAGACGCTCTTATCCAGAGCGACTTACAGTAGTGAATGCACACATTTCATACATTTTTTATTTTTTTTGTACTGGCACCCTATGGGAATGGCACCCCAACCCACAACGCTGGCGTTGCACACACCATGCTCTACCAACTGAGCCACAGGGAAGGCCATATGACATTGTGGTAGATCCACTCATAAACAGCTGCAGGTCGATAATAATGGTCTGTTTACAGTTCAATGTGGTATGTAGTCTGCAAATGTCTGGTTTTAACGTAATTTCAAACGCATAATGTGCCTGGAAGAAAATGCTGCCTTTCATTTTTATATGGCCATGCTTTCCCTCACCAAAGAAAAATATTACACATAACTCTTACCACCCGTGTCTTACCTGAGAAGCCACATTAACATGTAAAGAAACATGTCAATATGATGGTTATTCTTGCCATTGACTCTGTTATCTTATTTTACAGATGCCCGTATTCCCCAGCTGAGAAGACAGAAGTATTACTTCAACATCAGTTCCCTGGAGAAGGAGGGGTTACTGGGTGCCGAGCTGCGTATACTCAGGAAAAGACTGGCTGATCCACACAAAGCACTTTCCACTGACAGAGTTTTCTGCCTGAAGCTTTTCACTTGTGTAGCAGGTAAGCAGAAAGCTACACTGCTCCAAACTCAAACCATCAAGGACCACAATTCGCCCAAATGGGAAGTGTTTGACATTTGGAAACTATTCAAGAATTTCAAGAACACCGTCCAGCTTTGCTTCGAGCTGGAGGGTTTAGAACGGGGACGCCCCGTGGACCTCAGGGCACTGGGCTTCAGTCGTCTGGGCAGGCAAACCAAAGAGAAGGCCTTTTTCCTCATTTTTGGGCGCACAAAGAAAAATGACTTATTCTACAATGAGATCAAAGCTCGGTCGGGCCATGACAACAAGACTGTGTACGAATACCTGTTCACTCAGCGGCGCATGCGCCGAGCTCCAACCACCCGCGGCAAGAAGCTGGCCAAGAACCCCAAGCCTCGTTGCCACAGGAAGCAGCTGCACGTCAACTTCAAGGAGATGGGCTGGGATGATTGGATCATCGCCCCACTAGAATATGAGGCCTACCACTGCGACGGGGTGTGTGACTTCCCTATTCGCTCGCACCTCGAGCCCACCAACCACGCCATCATCCAGACGCTCATGAACTCCATGGACCCCGACTCGACTCCGCCCACCTGCTGCGTGCCCACTCGCCTCAGCCCAATCAGCATCCTCTACATTGACTCTGCCAATAATGTGGTCTACAAACAGTATGAGGACATGGTGGTGGAGTCCTGTGGCTGCAGGTAGCAATGGACGAAAGTCTCATCTGAGGTCATGGTTTTATAGTTCAGCCTGAAATCCTACAGAGTTTGAGTTAAATCTTTTGAGTAAACAGATTGTTTAACACTCAAAAGTTTTAGAACACCGAGTCATTCAAGGGTTTTTACTTATTTGTACTATTTTCTACATTGTAGAATAATAGTGAAGACATCAAAACTATGAAATAACACATCTGGAATCATGTAGTAACCAAAAAAGTGTTAAACAAGTAAGAATATATTTTATATTTGAGATTCTTCAAATAGCCACCCGTTGCCTTATTGACAGCTTTTCACACTTGGCATCTTGGCATTCTCTTAACCAGCTTCACCTGGAATGCTTTCCAACAGTCTTGAAGGAGTTCCCACATATGCCGAGCACTTGTTGGCTGCTTTTCCTTCACTCTGTGGTCTGACTCATCCTAAATTATCTCAATTTGGTTGAGTGCTGCCTCAGGTCATCTGCTACAGCACTCCATCACTCCCCTTCTTGGTAAAATAGCCCTTACACAGCCTCGAGGTGTGTTGGGTCATTGTCCTGTTGAAAAACAAATGATAGTTCCAATAAGCCCAAACCAGATGGGATGGCGTATCGCTGCAGAATGCTGTGGTAGCCATGCTGGTTAAGTATGCCTGGTATTCTAAATAAATCACAGACAGTGCCACCAGCAAAGCACCACCACACCATGACACCTCCTCCTCCATACTTTATGGTGGGAAATACACATGTGGAGATCATCCATTCACCCACATCGCGTCTCACAAAGACAGCAGTTGGAACCACAAATCTCAAATTTGGAATCCAGACCAAAGGACAGATTTCCACCAGTCTAATGTCCATTGCTTGTGTTTCTTGGCCCAAGCAAGTGTCTTCTTCTTATTGGTGTCCTTTAGTAATGGTTTCTTTGTAGCAATTCGACCATGAAGGCCTAATTCACACAGTCTCCTATGAACAGTTGATGTTGAGATGTGTCTGTTACTTGAACTCTGTGAAGCCTTTATTTGGGCAGCAATTTTTGAGGCTGGTAACTCTGGGTCTTCCTTTTCTGAGAGCTAGTTTCATCATAGCGCTTCATGGTTTTTGCAACTGCACTTGAAGAAACGTTCAAAGTTCTTGAAAGTTTCCGCATTGACTGACCTTCATGTCTTAAAGTAATGATGGACTGTCATTTCTCTTTGCTTATTTGAGCTGTTCTTGCCATAATATGAACATGGTCTTTTACCAAATAGGACTATCTTCTGTATACGACCCCTACTTTGTCACAACACAACTGATCGGCTCAAATGCAGAAGGAAAGAAATTCCACAAATATATTTTTAACAAGATACACCTGTTAATTGACATGCATTCCAGGTGACTACCTCATGAAGCTGGTTGAGATAATGCCAAGAGTGTGCAAAGCTGTCATCAAGGCAAAGCTACTTTGAAGAATCTCAAATGTAAACATAAAGAAAACCCTTCAATGAGTAGGTGTGTCCAAACTTTTGACTGGTACTGTAAGTATTCACACCCCTGAGCCAATACTTTGTTGAAGCCCTTTGGCAGTGATTACAGCTGTTAGTCTTTCTGGGTAAGTCTATAAGAGCTTTCCACACCTGGATTGTGCAACGTTTGCCCATTATTCTTTTCAAAATTCTTCAAGCTCTATCAAATTGGTTGTTGATCATTGCTAGGCAGCCATTTTTTGTTCTTGCCATAGATTTTGAAGAAGATTTGACTCAAAACTGTAACTCGGCCACTCAGGAACATTCACTGTCTTCTTGATAAACAACTCCAGTGTAGATTTGGCCTTGTGTTTTAGGATATTGTCCTGCTGAATGGTGAATTCATCTCCCAGTGTCTGGTGCAAAGCAGACTTAACCAGGTTTTCCCCTAGGATTTTGCCTGTGCTTACATCCATTGCGTTTATTTTTTATACTGAAAAACTCCCCAGTCCTTAATGATTACAGGCAAAGCCATAACATGATGCAGCCACCACTATGCTTGAAAATGTGGAGAGTGACACTCAGTAATGTTTTGTATTGGATTTGCCCCAAACATAACACTTTGTATTCAGGACAAAAAGTGAATTGAATTTGCTACATTTTTTGCAGTATTTCTTGAGTGCCTTGTTGCAAACAGGATGCATGCATTGGAATATTTGTTTTCTGTACAGGCTTCCTTCTTTTCACTCAGTCAATTAGATTGGTATTGTGGAGTAACTACAATGTTGTTGATCCATCCTCAATTTATTCCTGTCACATCCATTAAAATATGTAACAGTTTTAAAGTCACCATTGGCCTCATGGTGAAATCCCTGAGTGGTTTCCTTCCTCTCCGGCAACTGAGGTAGGAAGGAGGCCTGTATCTTTGTAGTGACTTGGTGTATTGATACACCATCCAAAGTGTTATTAATAACTCCACCGTGCTCAAAGGGATTACCAAGGTCTGCTTTTGACATTTCTACCCATCTACCAATTGATGCCCTTCTTTGTGAGGCACTGGAAAACCTCTCTGGTCTTGTGGTTGAATCTGTGTTTGAAATTCACTGCTCAACTGAGAGACCTTACAGATCATTGTATGTGTGGGGTAGAGAAATTATGTAGTCATTAAAAAAATCACGTTATACAATAAAATTCCACACAGTGTCCATGCAACTTATTATGTGACTTGTTAAGCACAATTTTACTCCTGAACTTATTTAGGCTTGCCATAACAAAGGGTTTGAATACTTATTGACTCAAGACATTTCACCTTTTCATTTTTTATTAATTTGTAAAAAAACGTAATTCCACTTTGACATTCTGGATTATTGTGTGTCGGCCAGTGATAAAACATCTCAATTTAATACTTTTTTCATTCAGGCTGTATCACAACAAAATGTGGAAAAAGTCAAGGGGTGCGGATACTTTCTGAAGGCACTGTATCCAGTGATGTCTTGGCAAAAGATTTAAACTAAATTGATCTATTAATAGTAAATAATAATAATATCTTTTTTTGATATAGTGCTTTTCATTACACAAGAATGTCAAAGGCACTGTAAAATCCAAAACAACAATTTTTATTCGATGTGGCAGATTCTTGGGTGATGGCTTCCACAATTTCAGATGATAATAAGATGGAGACCTTTCCCAATCCATGCTCTTTTCACATCAAATCAAAATTAAATCAAATTTTGTTTGTCACATGCGCTGAATATATCAGGTGTAGACTTTACCGTGAAATGCTAACTTACAAGGCCTGAACCAACAATGCAGTTCAATAAATAGAGTTAAGAAAATATTTACTAAATAAACTAAAGTAAAAAAATTGCAGAACAATAACGAGGCTATATACAGTGGGTACCGGTACCTAGTCAATGTGGGTGGGTACAGATTAGTCAAGGTGGGGGAGAGGGGTCAATGTAAATAGTCCGGGTGGCCTTTTGATTAATTGTTCAGTAGTCTTATGGCTAGGGGGTAGAAGCTGCTTGGTGCGCCGGTACCACCTGCCGTGCAGTAGCAGAGAGAACAGTCTTTGACCTGGGTGACTGGAGTCTTTGACAATTTTTTGTGCCTTTCTCTGACACAGCCTAGTATATTGGTCCTGGATGTCAGGAAATTTGGCCCCAGTGATGTACTGGGCCATACGCACTACCCTGGTAGCGCCTTACCGTCAGATGTTTAGCAGTTGCCATACCAGGCGGTGATACAAATGGTCAGGATGCTCTTGATGGTGCAGCTGTATAATATTTTGAGGATCTGTGGACCCATGCCAAATCTTTGAGGTGGAAAAGGTGTTGTCGTGCCCTCTTCACAACTATCTTGATGGGTTTGGACCATGATAGTTTGTTGGTGATGTGGACTCCAAGGAACTTGATACTCTCGACCCGCTCCACTACAGCCCCGTTAATGTTAATGGGGGCCTGTTCGGCCTTCCTTTTCCTATAGTCCAAGATCAGCTCCTTTGTCTTGCTCACATTGAGGGAGAGGATGTTATCCTGGCACCACACTGCCAGGTCTCTGACCTCCTCCCTATATCCTGTCTCATCATTGTCAGTGATCAGGCCAACCACTGTTGTATCATCAGCAAAATGAATGATGGTTTTGGAGTCGTGCTTGGCCACGCAGTCGTGGGTGAACAGGGAGTACAGGAGGGGACTAAGCACGCACCCCTGAGGGGCCCCACTGTTGAGGATCAGCATGGCAGATGTGTTGTTGCCTACCCTTACAACCTGGGGGTGGCCTGTCAGGAAGTCCAAGATCCAGTTGCAGAGGGAGGGGTTTAGTCCCAGGGTCCTTAGCTTAGTGATGAGCTTTGTGGGCACTATGGTGTTGAACGCTGTGCTGTAATCAATGAACAGCATTCTCACATAGGTGTTCCTTTTGTCCAGGTGGGGAAGGGCAGTGTGGAGTGTGATTGAGTTTGCGTCATCTGTGGATCTGTTGGGGCAGTATGTGAATTGGAGTGGTTTCCCTTTGTAGTCCGTAATATTATTCAAGCCCTGCCACATCCAACGAGCGTCAGACCCAGTGTCGTAGGATTCATTTTTAGTCCTATTTTAAGGCTTTGCCTGTTTGATGGTTCATCTGAGGGCGTAGCGGTATTTCTTATAAGCGTATAATACAGCGTACACATATGAAATGAGTTAAACAGTATGTAAACATTATTCAGTGACTAGTGTTTCATTTTTAAAGTGACTAGGGGTTCCATGTCTATGTATATAGGGCAGTAGCCTCTAAGGTGCAGGGTTGAGTAACCAGGTGGTAGCTGGCTAGTGATGGCTATTTAACAGTCTGATGGCCTTGAGATAGAAGCTGTTTTTCAGTCTCTCGGTCCCAGCTTTGATGCACCTGTACTGACCTCGCCTTCTGGATGATAGCGGGGTGAACTGGCCGTGGCTCGGATGATTGTTGTCCTTGATGATCTTTTTAGCTTTCCTGTGACATCCGGGGTGCTGTAGGTGTCTTGGAGGGAAGGCAGTGTGCTCCCGGTGATGCGTTGGGCAGACCGCACCACCCTCTGGAGAGCACTGCAGTTGCGGGCGGTGCAGTTGCCGTACCGTGCGGTGATACAGCCCGACAGGATGCTCTCAAAAGCATTTCACCTTCTCCACTGCGGTCCCGTCAATGTGGATAGGGACGTGCTCCTCCTGAAGTCCACAATCAACTTGTTTGTTTTGTTGACGTTGAGGGAAAGGTTATTTTCCTGGCACCACTCCGCCAGGACCCTCACCTCCTCCTTGTAGGCTGTCTCGTCATTGTTGGTAATCAGGCCTACTGCTGTTGTGTCGTCTGGAAACTTGATGATTGAGTTGGAGGCGTGCATGGCCACGCAGTCATGGGTGAAGAGTTAGTACAGGAGGGGGCTGTGCATGCACCCTTGTGGGGCCCCTGTATTGAGGATCAGCGTAGTGGAGGTGTTATTTCCTACCTTCACCACATTGGGCAGCCTGTCAGGAAGTCCAGGAGCCAGTTGTACAGGGTGGGGATCATACCCAGGATCTGTGGATCTAAATTGAAGTGGGTCTAGAGTGTCAGGTGAGGTGGAGGTGATATGACCCTTAACTGGTTCCAACCCAACCCTAGCAAAGATGACACTGACAGACATGGCAGCTCTGCTTCTGGCTCCTAAGCAACTTTGCAGTACTCTTTTTTTGTGTTATTTCTTACATTATTACCCCAGAAAGTTTTTTGTGTTATTACACACAGCCGGAAAGAACTTTTGATATCAGAGTGATGGTAACTCATCATCATTACAACCAGAAATACGACTTTCTCAAATTGGATCCTTTATTCGTACTCCCCAGGTCAATTTAACTTATCCCAGAGGCTGCTCCAAAATGCCTCTGACGGAGAAGAGGTATTCGAAGTGGGCTTCTAGTCCGACTCAGGGCTAGAAGCCCGACCCAGTACAAAACAAAACAAATATATGAAATCTATGCATTCACTACTGTAAGTCGCTCTGGATAAGAGCGTCTGCTACAAAATGACTAAAATGTGTGCACACCATCCACTTCTTCCGAGTATATTACTAGCTAATGTTCAAACCCTGGACAATAAAGTAGACGAGCTTAGCCAGCTGGGTTCTTAGTACATTGTGCAGACAGGAATAAAGAACTCTCCGGGAAGAAGTAAAGGCGGTAATGTATGGTTCATGATTAACTACTCATGGTGTGATTATGATAACGTACAGAAACTCAAGTCCTTTTGTTCACCCGACCTAGATTACCTCACAATCAAATGCCGACCTTATTACCTCACAAGATCATTATTTTCAGTTATAGTCTGTGTATATTCCCCCTCAAACCGATCCCACAAAGGCCCTCAAGGAACTACACTGGACTTTGTGCAAACTGGAAACCACATATCCTTTTTGCTGGGGATTTTAAGGGAACAGGACCAAACATTTTAAAGAACAAACATTTTCAAGGAACAGAAACGGAACCTGGAACAAAAGTGATCCATACTATTTCGGAACAATACCGTTATCTTAAAAGCATGGGAACCGGCTAATAATGTTATTTTATGTTCCAGGCATTTTTTTCTAGTCCAAAAAAACAAAAACAAAGCACCTATCCAAATCCTTCCCTCTGTCACTCAGAAACTTATTCCAGTGTCTGCCTGCAAGCTTAAAATCTTTGCCAGTGCGTATGCATGTTTAGGCTATCTGCCCCTCCCAGCTCTGAAGCATAGGCTACTGTACTGATGTTACAAGCTTGATTCAGAAGATAGGGAGAGAGATTTTTAATTAGCTAGAAAAGAATGGATTAACTTTTTCAATGCTAGTTAAGGATACTATACGTGTATACATGTATGTTTTTTATTCTGGTGCCGCTCTGAACACACAACTTGTTAGCCAGGTCAAGCTTGTTTGCTAGCTCAAAGGACAATCAAAGTTCCTCCATAGGTATAATAGGTATAATTCTGTGGGCCTAATTCAGATAATGCATGTCATAACAAGATGACCAACATTTCAAGTCTACTCCTCAACCATCTCTGGATCTATCTCCAAATTTCAGTCGCATCTTGCACCGTAGGCTACACTTGTCTATCCATCATGCATGTAAACATCTAGTTTGCTTTCTGTATTAACGCTGATTGGTGAATTCATTTAATGAGCTAAATGTAAAATGTTGATTTCACAAAAATAAATGATATAAACCATTACTTTTTTGGGGATTAGAACCAGTTCTGTACTTAATTTTGCTGGTTGGAACAGTGGAACGGAACAAACAAAATAGTCGTTCTGTTCAGATCGAAAGATAGGAAAATCATTTTGGTTCCAACCCCTGGCTAAAACTGCATCAAAACCTCAGAAAAGGCGCCAGCCATTGAAATATTTTCAAATTGTTGACGCCGCGGCCATTCCTGAGTCCAGTCACTTCTAATATATAGGGTCATCATAGGCCTCGCTGCTTTGCCTAGCCTTAATTTGATACATTGAGACAATTTCATATTTTGCACATGTGTATTGCCTCAACATATTGCCTGGGGTAAGCTGAGCATATTTGGGAATGTCTACATAGTTTGGCGCTCTTATCCTATGATCGCATCCCGCATCCCTTGAACTGAACAGAGCTAGCTAGCTAGCTAAAACAATCTGACATTTCCAAATGAACAATATTGGACCTCAAACAATGGTGTTTTTTTAATGTTGGGGTTAATAGCCTATGTACCGTGTACCTATGTACCTTGCAAAGGTATTCATCCCCTTTGTGTTTTGCCTATTTTGTTGCATTACAACCTGTAATTGAAATTGATTTGTCTTTGGATTTTATGTAATGGACATACACAAAATAGTCCAAATTGGTGAAGTGAAATGAAAAAAAGAACTTGCTTCAAAAAATTATAAATTATAAAAATTCTGGAAAAGTGGTGCATGCATATTTCTATGAAGCCCCTAAATAAGATCTGCTGCAACAAAATTGTTTAGAAGTACAGATCAGGGTTGGGTTATAAAAACATATCTAAAACTGTGAGCATCCCACGGAGCAGCATTAAATCCATTATTAAAAAATGGAAAGAATATGGCACCACAACAAACCTGCCAAGAGAAGGCTGCCCACCAAAACTCAGGGACCGGGCAAGGAGGGCATTAATCAGACAGGCAACAAAGACACCAAAGATAACCCCGAAGGAGCTGCAAAGCTCCACAGCGGAGATTGGCGTATCTGTCCATAGGACCACTTTAAGCCGTACACTCCACAGAGCTGGGTTTTACGGAAGAATGGACAGAAAAAAAGCCATTGCTTAAAGAAAAAAATAAGCAAACATGTTTGGTGTTACAACATTAACAATGTCTACCCTGTATTTCTGATCAATTAGATTTTATTTTAATGGACAAAAAATTTGCATTTCTTTCAAAAACAAGGACATTTCTAAGTGACCCCAAACTTTTGAACGGTAGTGTGAGAGTACAGGTTTCTAGTGATTTACAATGTTAAAAACATAGAACAATTGCCTTTACAATATAATTTGTCTTTTGAACTCTTTGAATTAATGGATTTAGATATGCAGTATATAGTACATTCCCCTACACTCTAAACTCTAATCAGATTATTCTCTATGAACTGTCAAGTTCCCTATATATGTTTAGAAATGTGTGTTTTAACAGAATCATTAATTATTTACCAAATCAGGTCCCGAGTGGCTCAGTTGGTAGAGCATGGTGTTTGCAATGCCAGGGTTTTGTGTTCGATTCCCACGGTGGACCAGTATGGGATTTTATTTTATTTTTTAAATGTATGAAATGTATGCATTCACTACTGTAAGTCGCTCTGGATAAGAGCGTCTGCTAAATGACTAAAATGTAAATGTATTTGTGGCCTGCAAAGTGGCAAACTGAATCCAATTGTACAATATCAAGAGAAAGGTATTGTGTTTCCCGAAGTAATCAGAAACATATGCGCCATAGTATTCAAAGATTTTACAGAGTAACTTAATTGAACACAATGTTAATTACAGGCTCATTACACTGTGTAACACTGACATTTTGGTAAACCTTACAAAAGCATGTCTGTGTTAACACCAGCAGGAGGACAACCCTGGAACAGCAGTTCCTGTGAGGATTACATTTATAGACTTTTGTGGATTTGTCCAGAGTAAGTGTTCCATGTCCTAAAGGTATTTTCTACAGCTTTGCATTTTTGTTGGTTTTACTAGCAGATCTGGCTTGGCTTCCCTGACCAATGTTTAACATTTAGTAAATGAATTTCCTTGACAGATGTTGTAGGAATTTGATCATGTTGCTGGCCAATAGCGTAATCAGGGTTTGATCGGGGTAGGCCGTCATTGTAAATAAGAATTTGTTATTAACTGACTTGCCTAGTTAAATAAAGGTTAAATAAATAAAAAAATAGCTGCATAAGGAAACAGACAAGTTATGTCTGGAATTGAGTAGGACACCTATGTTTTACGCTGTTTCTCGGATTTGCTGCTCCAGGATGTATGAATTCTTAAACACACATACTCTGTAACTGTATAAATGTTCCATGCTGTAGGTGCATATTTTTCCACCTTGTTTTTGATCCCCTGTTTGAAACCTACACAGCACAACTCATCTCTGAGTTGCACAACTCTCTAGTGTTGGCAAGGGGACACATTTTTGTAAGAGCAAATATTATTAACAGGTGTAGACATAGACAGTTGATAAGAATAGTGATCATAGACACAATGTCTGAGACATACTCTCACACTCTTTCGCTCACATATACTCATTATCACATACTCACACACATTAGAACGATAAAACTTGTGAAGTGCTCGATTAGAGGTTTTTCAGTTTGTAGTAATGCTTTTAGTTTATTCGACATACCTGAGTATATACAACTGTCTACAGTATTTTCATTGTTACCATGACATATTCCTGAAAATGAGAGGCAAGCGTATCAATGGTATTCATATTTTCTGGTCTCCGGTTACCGAATTTGACCCACAGTTCCTTGCATTGTGAGACAGATACATTTTCTCTTTACTTCTATTTGCATTCTCTGCGTGACAACAGAATAATAAGGATGCATCTTCATGGCTAGACATATTAATGGCGATGTTTCAGCTTTTGTAATAAATCTGTGCCTCACGTCTGTGTGGAGCAAACTGGGGTGGTATATTTAAGCTGCATTACTCTGTATACACTGCCGAGTACCTGTCTCTCTGACTTTGCTTTCCTTCTTCGTTTCCAATGTGGCGAACACCTGCAGAAATACGCAGATATTTCCAGTTGTCATTGAAAATTGAGTCTAATAATATTTGCAGGCCACCCTGGGGAATATTTATTTGGCGATTTATATAGTTTTGTTGTATTTATTGTAGTATGCCAATTGTGCAGTCATTTTTTGTTTAAGTAATATATTGGCAAGAGGGACTCTTTTTATTTAAAAGTTGATAGGTTGAGGGTGAATGGGGTTTAGAACCACCTACACTTTATAAATGTACGGGAACAGAACCTGGAAATTTGACCTGGGCACATGCTTCAATGCATTTCTTAAACATGGACACAGTTTAAAATACATTGTTGTAATAGGCGCTACAGCCCACTCTCCATATGACGTAAAGGAGAATTTCACTATTTAGGACCCTAATCTGTATGTTTGATGTAAATGGCATGTTATACAAGGTTCCAGACACGTCTTTTTGCAATTTCACTTTAGCAATTTCACCAGCAATTGACTTCCTGGGCCTCATTCTGGAGTTACAGGGTGTCCAAAAACATGAACAAAGTCTCCAAAAACACCCAAATATGTTGTTTTACAAATGACAAAGCTCTCAGTATCGTGATGCAGGTCTTTAGACATTGTACACATTAAATAGTGTAACACCGAACTGGATCTGCAATGATATAATCCATTTTGTTCAAAACAAGGAACTCTGGGAACTGGGACAACTGGGAACTCTGAAACTGGGAACTCTGAAAACAACTAGGAACTCTGAAAAAAACTAGCTCCGACTCAGAAAAAACATTCTGAACAGTCATCCAACTTGGAATTCCAAGTCGGGAAGTCAAGATCACATGATTCAACCTTATTTTATTTCCTAGTTCCCAATTGTCATGAAAGCACCATACATCCAGAGAATAACAGAGTTGATGACAAAGCTTGAAGACAAAATTTGCCCACAAGAGGGCCCGCCATGCCACCTTCCTGTTCAGCACAATAACGTAAGTCCAAAAATGTCTTGTATGCTAATGAATAAATTACAGTTAAAGTCGGAAGTTTACATAGACTTAGGTTGGTCATTAAAACTTGTTTTTCAACCACTCCACAAATTTCTTGTTAACAAACTGTAGTTTTGGCAAGTCGGTTAGGACATCTACTTTGTGCATGACACAAGTAATTTTTCCAACAATTGTTTACAGACAGATTATTTCACTTATAATTCACTTTGTCACAATGCCAGTGGGTCAGAAGTTTACAAACACTAAATTGACTGTGCCTTTAAACAGCTTGGAAAATTCCAGAAAATGATGTCATGGCTTTAGAAGCTTCTGATAGGCTAATTGACATCATTTGAGTCAATTGGAGGTGTACCTGTGGATGTATTCCAAGAAAAACCAAACTCAGTGCCTCTGTTTGATATCATAGGAAAATCCAAAGAAATCAGCCAAGACTTCAGAAAAAAAAATTGGAGACCTCCACAAGTCTGGTTCATCCTTGGAATTAACTTTCAAATGCCTGAAGGTACCACGTTCACCTGTACAAACAATAGTACGCAAGTATAAACACCATTGCACCACTCAGCCGTCATATTGCTCAGGAAGGGGACGCGTTTTGTCTCCTAGAAATTAATGTAGTCTGGTGCGAAAAGTGCAAATCAATCCCAGAACAACAGCAATGGACCTTGTGAAGATGCTGGAGGAAACAGGTACAAAAGTATATATATCCATATTAAAACAAGTCCTATATCGACATAACCTGAAAGGCCGCTCAGCAAGGAAGAAGCCACCGCTCCAAAACCGCCATAAAAAAAGCCAGACTACGGTTTGCAACTGCACATGGGGACAAAGATTGTACTTTTTGAGGAAATGTCCTCTGGTCTGATGAAACAAAAATAGAACTGTTTGGCCATAATGACCATCGTTATGTTTGGAGGAAACAGGGGGAGGCTTGCAAGCCAAAGAACACCATCCCAACCGTGAAGCACCATGGTGCTTGCCTACGGAGCTGTGAGGGGAACGGCACCTCAGTACCTTCAGGCTCTGATCAGGCCCTACACCCAAACAAGGGCACTGCGTTCATCCACCTCTGGCCTGCTGGCCCCCCTACCTCTGCGGAAGCACAGTTCCCGCTCAGCCCAGTCAAAACTGTTCGCTGCTCTGGCACCCCAATGGTGGAACAAGCTCCCTCACGACGCCAGGACAGCGGAGTCAATCAACACCTTCCGTAGACACCTGAAACCCCACCTCTTTAAGGAATACCTGGGATAGAATATAGTAATCCTTCCACCCCCCCTCCCCAAAAAAATGATATAGATGTACTATTGTAAAGTGGGTGTTCCACTGGATATCATAAGGTGAATGCACCAATTTGTAAGTTGCTCTGGATAAGAGCGTCTGCTAAATGACGGAAATGTAAAATGTAAAATGTTGTGGGAGTGCTTTGCTGCAGGAGGGGCAGGTGCACTTCACAAAATAGCATCTGAGGAAGGGGAATTATGTGTATATATTGAAGCAACATCTCAAGCCACCAGTCAGGTAGCTAAAGCTTGGTCGCAAATGGGTCTTCCAAATGGACAATGACCCCAAGCATACTTCCAAAGTTGTGGCAAAATGGCATAAGGACAACAAAGTCAAGGTATTGGAGTGGCCATCAAAGCCCTGACCTCAATCCTATAGACAGTTTGTGGGCAGAACTGAAAAAGTGTATGTGAGCAAGGAGGCCTACAAACCTGACTCAGTTACACCAGCTCTGTCAGGAGGAATGGGCCAAAATTCACCCAACTAATTTTGGGAAGCTTGTGGAAGGCTTCCCGAAACGTTTGACCCAAGTTAAACAATTTAAAGGCAATGCTACCAAATACTAATTGAGTGTATGTAAACTTCTGACCCACCTAAAACCTGAAATAAATCATTCTCTCTACTATTACTCTGACATTTCACATTCTTAAAATAAAGTGGTGATCCTAATTGACCCAAGACAGGGCATTTGTCTTGAATTGTGTCAGGAATTAAATGTCAGGAATTGTGAAAAAGTGAGTTTAAATGTATTTGGCTTAGGTGTATGTAAACTTCCGACTTCAACTGTATGTAATATGCCAGGGAGATATGTATACTGCAGCTAAGAAAGTAATACTAAGTGTATGTTGTGTAGTAAGCTGTTATTAGCCCATGTGCCTCACCCTAATAATTGGGTCCCTTTCCCCTTCATAACTTAGCCTACTGTTCTGACTTGGTGGTGCACATGTAGCCTATAGCCTGTTTTAGAGAAATGTAATAATTTAATATTGTAAGAGCTTTCCTTGTCTGCTTATATGCTCCCTTTATTTATCATACAGTTCTGACTAGATGTACACGGAGAATACTGTAAGATCGGCCCATGTTCTAAATTCTGTTGCTGTACATTTCAAAAGTGCTGAACAAATAGTTATATTGACTACGTCCGTCCTAGAGAGCTCATTAATGTCTTAATCGAAATTACAGATTTCCTCTTATCCGCTTGTCATTCCCTTATGCCATAGTTTGTAAATCTTAATTGTCAGTAGAAACCACATTGTTTTTAAGCAAGTCAGCCATATCAGCTATGTTTTTTAAAAGACAGAAAATGAGGCTGAAAGAACTGCTTCGCTGCCGGACAAGGCTCCGCAGATAGCTAGGTGTAGCGATGGTAAGGATTCACTCCAAGGTGCTGAACATAAATATCTGCTGTTGGGACAGCTTTATGTAGGCCCTAACAGCTTGTGGGCACCGTTTGTCACCGTTATAGTGCAGTTAATGTATTGTTTAGTGTTGTTTAGTGTTGTGTTTGCTGGCATATAAAAAAAGAAAATGGGAGAGTTTGCCCAAACAAGATTTACATGCTAAAATCACCAATAGAAATGATCTACATCACACTTTAAAATTGGAGGAATTTGTGCCTCTAGGGCATTTCAGATAGTTGCTAGGGGACCTTTTACTGAAGAATGTGTTTGTTTTTTCTGATTGAGATTTTCTTATTGTTTATTGTTGTGTATAATAATGTGTATTTTATTGTGTATATGAATGTGTAGTGTAATGTGTTTATTGTATTTTTTATAAATATAGACAGGTGTGTGCCTTTCCAAATCATGTCCAATCAATTGAATTTTCCACAGGTGGACTCAAATCAAGTTGTAAAAACATCTCAAGGATGATCAATGGAAACAGGATGCACCTGAGATCAATTTTGAGTCTCATAGCAAAGGTCTGATTACTTATGTGACTACATAATTTTTTGTAATTATTAATTTAGCTAAAAAAAAAAAATCTGTTTTCGCTTTGTCATCATGGGGTATTGTGTGTAGATCCATTTTAGAATAAGGCTGTAATGTAACAAATTGTGGAAAAGTTCAAGGGATCTGAATACTTTCCGAATGCACTGTGTATGTATAACTTACTGTTGAGAGTTAGAATAGTAGAATGCACAAGTTGGAAGTTAAAAATTTGGTGGTGCATCATCAGTTCTTCTATTGTTTTGTCAGTCACTGACTGACCCTCAATTAGCCATGTCAGCTAACAATTTTTAGATTGGTAAATTAGTCTAGGCAGATATCTAAACTTGTACTAATCTTATCTGAATACCGACTGGTTATGCAGGGTGTACCCAGGGGCTCTGGCCTCCAGTGGCCACCCATTGATTTTGTTAATCACTCTCACTCATATATAATTAACATGATGTAAGTGCATGGATTTTCTTTTAGAATTGCACGAAATTAGTTTTACAATTGCAGAAAAATTCACTCCACTCCTTGGCAAAACGTGTAGAACTGCACAAAACTTACTGTCACGACTTCTGCCGAAGTTGGTTCCTCTCCTTGTTCGGGCGGTGTTCTGCGATTGACGTCACCGGTCTTCTAGCCATCGCCGATCCATTTTTGTCTTGTGTTCACACTCACCTGGTTTCAATTCCCTAATTACATGTTGTATATTTTCCCTCTGTTTCCCCCATGTCCTTGTCGGGAATTGTTTATTGTAAGTTATTGTGCTATGTGTTACTGGTGCGCTACGGGTTTTGTACCCATGTGTTTGTTGTTTTATATGCCGTTAGTTTTATATATTAAACTGCTCCGGCTATTCACCAAGTTCTGCTCTCCTGCGTTTGACTTCCCTGCCATCAGTTACGCACCCCTTACACTTACTTTAAAACTGCAAAAATGTATCTCTGCTCCATGGAAAATTGAGTGGAATAGCATTCATTTTTTATAACATTTCCTATTTCTCTCCACCTCATGGCAAAATGTGTAGAACTGCAGAAAACGTTCTTTAACACTGCACATTTTCTGTACACCCCATGGTACAATGTGTAGAATTGCGGGAAATAAACTTTAAAATATAAATTGTTCTTTCGGCCATCAAGATGGGGCCCCCCAAACGAATCTCGTTTAGGGTCCCCAAAAGTCAAAAGTTTAAATTGAAGCCCCGGACAAACACACCTGATTCAATTACTCAACTAATCATCAAGACATCTGTGAGTTAATCAGGTGTGTTTGTCTGGGGCTACAACAAACGTGTACTGTTGCAGATACTCCAGGACATGATCTAGGCTACTCACTATACTGTTGGCTAAGTCTATATCTTTGTTTAATCTAATTCATAAAAATTTTAACAATACAAATCCTTATTATTTCGCAAGAAATGTAGGGTATTTTTACATGTTGCAATAAAGTAGAAGCTTATATTTTGTTTGTGGGTATTTTCACTTGGTAATGAAATGCACTTCATTTTAACTAGCTAAATCCTGTGTAACTCCTATTAATTACATTACACTTATGCAGATATTACATGTACTCTGTGGCGTATTAGTGTGTTTATTTTCTCACTTGGATGGCACTTCTGGAAACCTTTAACCTCTATGGGACCGGCGGGACGAATTCGTCCCACCTACGTAACAGCCAGTTGAATCCTGTGGCACGATTTTTAAAACGTTTGAAACGCTATTACTTCAATTTCTCAAAAATATGACTATTTTACAGCTATTTAAAGACAAGACTCGTTAATCTAACCACACTGTCCGATTTCAAAAAGGCTTTACAACGAAAGCAAAACATTAGATTATGTCAGCAGAGTACCCAGCCAGAAATAATCAGACACCCATATTTCAAGCTAGCATATAATGTCACAAAAACCCAAACCACAGCTAAATGCAGCACTAACCTTTTATGATCTTCATCAGATGACACACCTAGGACATTATGTTATACAATACATGCATGTCTGTTCAATCAAGTTCATATTTATATCAAAAACCAGCTTTTTACATTAGCATGTGACGTTCAGAAAAAGCATACCCCCCGCAAACCTCCGGGGAATTTACTAACAATTTACTAAATTACTCACGATAAACGTTCACAAAAAGCATAACAATTATTTTAAGAATTATAGATACATTACTCCTCTATGCACTCGATATGTCCGATTTTAAAATAGCTTTTCGGATGAAGCACATTTTGCAATATTCTAAGTACATAGCCCAGCCATCACGGGCTAGCTATTTAGACACCCACCCAGTTTAGCCTTCACCAAAATCACATTTCCTATAAGAAAAATGGTCTTACCTTTCCTGTTCTTCGTCAGAATGCACTCCCAGGACTTCTACTTCAATAACAAATGTAGGTTTGGTCCCAAATAATCCATCGTTATGTTCCATCGGCGACGTTTTGTTCGTGCGTTCTAGACACTATCAGAATGGTAAATCACGGTCGTGCGCATGGCGGAGAACATGACAAAAAAATTCTAAATATTCCATTACCGTACTTCGAAGCATGTCAACCGCTGTTTAAAATAAATTTTTATGCAATTTATCTCGTAGAAAAGCGATAATATTCCGACCTGGAATCTGCAATTAGCTAAACTGCCGAAGGAAAATACTGCACGGGGTCAAATCGGGCACGCGCCTAATTCCATTGTCCTCTGATGGGCCACTTGGAAAAGGGGATTCTGTGTTTCAGCCTGAGGCTGCCTCGTCATCGTTCAGGTTTTTCCCGGGTTCTGAGAGCCTATTGGAGCCCTAGGAATTGTCACGTTACAGCTAAGATCCTGACTCTTCAATAAACAGAAGCAAGAACAACAACACCTTGTCAGACAGGGTACTTCCTGCATGAAACCTTCTCAGGTTTTTGCCTGCCATAGGAGTTCTGTTATACTCACAGACACCATTCAAACAGTTTTAGAAACTTTAGGGTGTTGACTATCCAAACCTGAACAATAATATGCATATTCTAGCTTCTGAGTTGGTGTAGGAGGCAGTTAAAAATGGGCACATATTTTTTCCAAAATTCTCAATACTGCCCCCTATCCCAAACAGGTTAACTCAAAAAAGCGTTGAGGCCTCGACTCCATCTTGTTCGGAGCCAACTGCCCATTATGCCAAACCAATGCTCACCAAGTTTCATCTTCGAAGTCCTTTCCGTTTAGGAGAAAAGGCCACGTCGTGATTTGTGATGTTTGTTACATTTGCAATCTGATTCCATTCGCCCTCCTGTGGTATAATCCGGGACAGGTGAGAAATGACCAAAATTTGAACATTTTATAAAACGGAAACCGAATGTCCGAGAGACTCCGTTCGATGACTTCCCGGAAGATCCGGCCCCAGTGCACGGCCCGACGCCATCCGCAAATTTTACAAACGTTCGCGGACGTCTAGTAAGGGACCGTACATTTACAATATGGACTTTCTCACTAATCATACAGCAAATGCCGAAATGTTCCCTTCATGTATGGAAGGAGGATGCCTGCGCAGCACATCTGGCCACCAGTGCACCTCCTAGTCCCAGGCTACCCTACGCCTGCTCTACGCACGGGAGCCATCAGGCCTCTGCACAGCCCAGTTCGCCCTGTGCCAGCACTCCGCTCGTGCAGGGCTACTATTACCATCCAGCCAGGGCGGGTTGTGCAGGAGGTGCACTCCAGACCTTCAGTGCCTACTCATGGCCCGGTGTATCCAGTTCCTGCTCCTCACACTAGCCCTGAGGTGCGTATCTCTAGTCTGGCGCCTCCAAAGCCAGAACCACGCACCAGGCCTCCAGTGCGTCAGCCCAGTCTAGTACGTCCTGCTCCTGCTCCTCGCACTAGCCCTGTGGTGCGTGTCCCTAGTCTGGCACCTCCTAAGCCTGCCCCACGCATCAGGCCTTCAGTGCGCAGTCCCCGTCCAGAGCTTCTGACGACAGTGCCCTGTCCAGAGTGTCCGACAACAGTGCCCCGTCCAGAGTGTCCAGCAACAGTGCCCAGTCCAGAGTGTCCAGCAACAGTGCCCTGTCCAGAGTGTCCGGCAACAGTGCCCCGTACAGAGTGTCCGGCAACAGTGCCCTGTCCAGAGCTTCCGGCGACAGTGCCCCGTCTAGAGACGGCCCACAGTTCGGAGCCTGTAGAGATGGCCCACAGTCCGGAGCCTGTAGAGACGGCCCACAGTCCGGAGCCAGCAGAGACGGCCCACAGTCCGAAGCCAGCAGAGACGGCACACAGTCCGGAGCCGACAGAGACGGCCCACAGTCCGGAGCCGACAGAGACGGCCCACAGTCCGGAGCCGACAGAGACGGCCCACAGTCCGGAGCCGACAGAGACGGCCCACAGTCTGGAGCCGACAGAGACGGCCCACAGTCCGGAACCGACAGAGACGGCCCACAGTCCGGAACCGACAGAGACGGCCCACAGTCCGGAACCGACAGAGACGGCCCACAGTCCGACACCGACAGAGACGGCCCACAGTCCGACACCGACAGAGACGGCCCTCCAGTCCGGAGCTCCCAGAGTCACCCTCCAGTCCGGAGCTCCCAGAGTCGCCCTCCAGTCCGTAGCTCCCAGAGTCGCCCTCCAGTCCGGAGCTCCCAGATTCGCCCTCCAGTCCAAGGTTTCCATCCTGCCATCCCTCCCTTTAGTTAGGATTTTTTTGTTTTGTTTTGGGGTTTATTTTTTTGTGTTTATTTTTTGTGTGAGGTGCTTCCGGGGTCTGCACCTTTGGGGGGGGGGGGGTACTGTCACGTCCTGACCAGTAAAAGAGGTTGTTTGTTATTGGAGTTTGGTCAGGGCGTGGCAGGGGGTGTTTGTTTAGAGTGTTTCGGGGTTTGTTGGGCTATGTTCTTTGTTAGTCTATTTCTATGTTAGTTCTAGTATGTCTATTTCTATGTGGTGTTTATTGGGTTGACCTTCAATTGGAAGCAGCTGCTCCTCGTTGCTTCTAATTGAAGGTCCTATTTAAGAGGGGTGTTTTTTCTATGGGATTTGTGGGTAGTTGTTTCTTGTTTAGCTGTGTGCCTGGCAAGACTGTTTTCGTCGTTCTTTTTGTTCGTGTGTTTTTGTTTCATTTCTTCAATAAAAGAAGATAATGAGCATTCACATACCCACTGCATTTTGGTCTAATTCATACGATGACTGTGACATTCATGGTCAAATTGCTGTAAAGAAACCACTACTAAACAACACCAATAAGAAAAAGAGACTTGCTTGGGCCAAGAAATATGAGCAGTGGACATTAGACCGGTGGAAATCTGTTCTTCGGTCTGATCAGTCCAAATTTGCAATTTTTGGTTCCAACAGCTGTCTTTGTGAGACGCAGAGTAGGTGAATGGATGATCTCTGCATGTGTGGTTCCAACATGAGGCATGGAGGAGGAGGTGTGTTGGTGTGGGGGTGCTTTGCTGGAGAATTCAAGGCACACTTAACCAGCATGGCTACCACAGCAATCTGCAGTGATACATGTGAGAGACAATTACGTATTTACCTGATTTGTTAGATTTGAATAGTTAACGATTATATACTTAATATCAAACTTGTATGCCATCTGTAAATACAAAGAAAATTGTTAGAATTACGAGCTTAGTTGGTTTAGCCACAGAAAGAGAGCAACCTTCTCGCTAGCCATGATTGGCTGAGATAATGAGTGGGCTGGACATGCCAAGAGATGAGTTTGGATTGGTCTGCCATATAGCATGCATCTGTCTATTGGAGCTGGTCAGTATGGTTAGGTAATTGTGTCGAACACTGCTTTTAATTTGTTTTATTGCGTAGTAAAACTGCATAAACCTAATGTTAAGTTAGTGTACTGTTAGCTAGCTAATGTTAGCTGGTTGGCTCGCTAGCTAATGTTATGTGTATGCTCTCCACTTTCTGGAGATAAGTGGAATTCGAGTATGATAGCTCAGGAGATGGAGAAAACACCGGTCTGGATTACATCTTCAAATTAAGGGTAACTATGCATGGTATCAGACGTGTCCAACCATGATACGGGATAATGTAGCTAGCTACATTTTCAGATATTACACATTTTTAATTTTGACAGAAGTGGTTTCATTTCAAGTGTACTGTTATATAGCTTACATTAGCTGACTGGGTTGCTAGCTAACGTTACGCGTATATTCTTATCTCAGACACATTTGCTTGACTAGTTATAGCCATAGAACCTGGTTGGTTAGCTACCTGCAGATTCATGCAGGGAGCCCCCTCTCCTACCTTATTAACGCCACCTTGCACGCTAACCAAAATACAGGGGGTGGTCCGCCCAGGTCTTACCTAGTGTGCATAGACAGAGTACATACTACGGGTATATGTATGCCCGCAGGCTTCTTGCCTAAGCACTTCCAAGGTGCCTCCCCCTTCCCCCCCGGGAACAAACAAAACAGAATACAAACTTAAAGTTAAACTTCAATAATCAATAACACAGTCCTATTGGCACACACATACCGCAGAAGTAGCAGCTACGAAATACTTTCAACAAAACTGTCTCTGAGCAACAACCAACACAGGACATCCAAGAAGCTTTCTCTCTTAACAAAGGAACACTGGCTTTTAAAGCTGCAGCAGGAGTCGGTAATTGCAGACAGCTGTATCCCCTGACAAGAGGGCGGGATCAGAGCTCCAATCTGCAATGGGGCCGACCAATCAGCTGCTTGGGGGAATCCAGGAAGCCATTTCCTGAAATACACACATACATATACACAAACCCACAACACAGGAACTGGGGAACGTAACAGTACAAAACATTTCCATGACATAGACTGACCAGGTGAAAGCTGTGAGCAGTTCTATTGGCGAACGTACAATCAGGCAGTTTATTTACTCATCAACGTAGTCTCGTCAGGGAGCCCACTCAAGTTTGCCTCTCTAGAGCCGTGTCACTTCCTCTTTCGAGTCCCGCGTTTTAGTGCCTGGTCCGGGATGAGCAGTACATCCACAGTTGCTGACTCGCTGAAGCAGAAATGTTCATCCACATCAAGGTTAGTGATCGCTGTTGTCCAGAAGCTATTTTCAGTCATAGGAAATTATGGCAGAAATACGTATCATGTACAAAAAAAGTTGAGACCAGTGTAAACAAACCTGACAAAATAGCAAAATTGGTCAGGAGCCCGTTTTATGGCAGCTATCCATCTCTGCAGCACCATCTTCCAAGGCCTGAACAATAACTGGATTGTTGTTTTTTTTACTTCAAATTTACTTCAAATTATTTCTGCCATCTACTGTTTTTCAACTAATGGAAATGGGACACTTGGACCAATTTGGAGAAGAAGTTTGGTGACAGGGATTGTGCTGTCAAGAGCTTTTCACTGCTGTTAGCAAGATGTTTGTAAAGACTCACACAGCACAAGTCTATAAGTGCCATGTACTAGTGTAACAGTTTTTATTTGCATGATCACTTTTTTGAAGGTACTACCAAGAGGCTTTTGCTTGGACTAAATCTTTGCAATCGCTAATAAAACATTAGAGAACATGGTTTAATATTGTTCATATGTGGTGACAATAAACAACTGCATCATCTGAGTATCACGTTCTAGAGGCTATTTCGTATACATAAGAAAGGTAAAGTATCTGACGTAATTGCAATGATATTTAAATAGATTTCGATAGACCTAGAGCACAACGTCATGACCCCAAAATAACTCCTTGAGAAAATGAGAACATGACTCAAATTTAACACCACTTGCAATTCAAGTGTGTGCAGGGGTTGTTTGCTACATTTGAATTCCATAGATTCAACTATGGAAAATATTAGTGTCTCAATGATAGGCAAGAGATAATGAGAGTTTCCAACTGTTTGACTTCTACTAAGGAACTCCACTGAGGACATTTTTTACTTGAGACATACAGTATGGACTTTACAACAACCTGACAACATTTTGAGGAAAGACCATATATTGATACAAGATTAGATGTGATATGCGATTGTTCCAAGATGGCGCCGAACTGTATTTCCTAGCTAATTTTCGCATCCCCTTTTATCGCAAAGTGTGATTACCCAGTAAAGTTATTTTTAAATCTGGTATTACAGGTGCTTTCAAGAGATATTCATCTATAAATCTTAGAATGACAATATTACATTTTAAAAATGTTTCCACAGTAGAAGGCTCAAACCACTTTGTAAAGACTGGGGACATCTAGTGGAAGCAATAGAAAGTGCTCAATGAACCATAGCTCACGGTGTGATTAATAGGCAAAGATGTGAAGTTGAGTCCACAATTCAGAATTCCACTTCCTGTTTCAATCGGTCTCGGGGTTTTGACTGCCATATGAGTTCTGTTATACTCACAGACACCATTCAAACAGTTTTAGAAACTTTAGGGTGTTTTCTATCCACAGGTATTAATTATATGCATATCCTAGCCTCTGAGTTTGATTAGTAGGCCATTTAAAATGGGCACAATTTTTTTTCAAAATGCGCTGTGGCGCCCCCTATCCTAGGGTAACGTCAAGAGGTTAAGGAGTTTTGGAGATCATTCCACGAGAGCCACAAAAAACTAAAAGGGAGATTTTACCCCACAATTCCAAACCAATGCAGCTCCGGTATTCATTTGAATGTGTTGACAGTTGGATAAATTGTTTGTGCTGCAATGAGACTTTGAAATTGAAATACTGCAGCGCCCGCATGGTCCCCCTTCTTAAGAAAGCACATGTACATGCCCGTCTGAAGTTTACCAATGAACATCTGAATGATTCAGAGGACAACTGGGTGAAAGTGTTGTGGTCAGATGAGACCAAAATTGAGCTCTTTGGCATCAACTCAACTTGCCGTGTTTGGAGGAGGAGGAATGCTGCCTATGACCCCAAGAACACTATCCCCACTGTCAAACATGGAGGTGGAAACATTATGCTTCGGGGGTGTTTTTCTGCTAAGGGGACAGGACAACTTCACCGCATCAAAGGGACGATGGACGGGGCCATGTACCGTCAAATCTTGGGTGAGAACCTCCTTCCCTCAGCCAGGGCATTGAAAATGGGTCGTGGATGGGTATTCCAGCATGACAATGACCCAAAACACACGGCCAAGGCAACAAAGGAGTGGCTCAAGAAGAAGCACATTAAGGTCCTGGAGTGGCCTAGCCAGTCTCCAGACCTTAATCCCATTGAAAATCTGTGGAGGGAGCTGAAGGTTCGAGTTGCCAAACGTCAGCCTCGAAACCTTAATGACTTGGAGAAGATCTGCAAAGAGGAGTGGGACAAAATCCCTCCTGAGATGTGTGCAAACCTGGTGGCCAACTACAAGAAATGTCTGACCTCTGTGATTGCCAACAAGGGTTTTGCCACCAAGTACTAAGTCATGTTTTTTAGAGGGGTCAAATACTTATTTCCCTCATTAAAATGCAAATCAATTTATAACGTTTATCTGGATTTTTTTGTTGTTATTCTGTATCTCACTGTAGAAATAAACTTACCATTAAAATTATAGACTGATAATTTCTTTGTCAGTGGCCAAACGTACAAAATCAGCAGGGGATCAAATACTTTTTTCCCTCACTGTATACACTGAGTGTACAAAACAAAACCTGCTCTTTCCATGACATAGTCTGACCAGATTAATCCAGGGAAAAGCTATGATCGCTTATTTATGTCACTTGTTAAATCCATTTCAATCACATACAGATGAAGGGGAGGAGACAGGTTAAAGAATAATTTTTCAGCCTTGAGACATGGATTGTGTATGTGTGACTGTACATGTGTGCCATTCAGAGGGTGAATGGGCAAGACAAAATATTTAATTGCCATTGAACAGGGTATGGTAGTAGGTGCCATGTGCACCGGTTTGTGTCAAGAACGGCAAAGCTGCTGGGTTTTTACGATCAACAGTTTCCCTTGTGTATCAAGAATAGCCTACCACCCAAAGGACATCCAGTTAACTTGACACAACTGTGGGCCAGCATCCCTGTGGAACGCTTTCGACATGCCTTGATGAATTGAGGCTGTTCTAAGGGCAACAGGGGGTTCAAATCAATATTAGGAAGGTGTTCTTAATGTTTTGTCTGCTCAGTATACACTTGAGCACATTTGTGAGGACATTTATTTATCTTTTGGGGGAGAGCAAAAGCCCTCTGTCTTTCTAATATCTTTCTCCTTGCTCTTGACAGCACTGCTCAGAAAGATGTGACCTCACCAATGGTCCTGCTCCGGCCTCCCAGCTTTGTATTACCCAACTTTCCAGGGATTCTTCTCCAGTTAGAATTTTGAACAGGCGACCCATAGAAAACAAAGCTCTTGTGTTTACTGCCTGGCCCATTGAACAGCTTCCTCTGTTCAGATGGTCAGTCATGCTCTTTCTCACAGCATTCCTACGTCAGGCACAGGGAGGGTGTTGAGGGAGACGCTCTATCTCTGTCACTCTCCTGTGCTGCCCGGCCATGTTGTTGTAATGCTTAATTTACGAGTGGAGTGGCCCTTGAACCTTGTGTGCTGACATCACTTAGGCCCGTTTTACAGCTACTAACCATTGTTTACATGACTGGAATGTTTTACTATCAAAACCCACTACTAGATGAGAAAGAGGCCCTTGGTGGACTGGTGTTTTACAAGTTGTTATTTAAGTTTTCAGCGATTTGGGGGAGAGAATTAATGATGTTTCAAATGGGCAGAAATGAGTGGTATTGGTAAGGTTTGGAGGGGTCTGGTGAGATGGAGTAGGTGGGGGCGGTTCATTGTCCTCTTCGGGAGCAGTATTGTCAGGCATGAGTGTTGGGGAGCTATTGCTACTGCCTTAAAGAGTCAGATGGGACACTCAATGAAAACCAGGCTGCTGCAATAAAACAGTTCCAAAACAAAGAGCCACTGAACAGCACTGGCCCCCTACTAAGACTCCAACAGCACAACATTTTACATTTTAGTCATTTAGCAGACGCTCTTATCCAGTGCATTATTGTTAAAGGTACAATGCAGCAATTTCTATCTCAATATCAAACATTTTTGGGGTAGCAATTAAGTACCTTACTGTGATTGTTTTCATTGCTTTATTTTACCAGGGAAGACATATTGAGACCTAGGTCTCTTTTTCAAATATGCCCTGCACAATACAACACAAATATACACATTATGCAAAAAACATACATATATAGATACAGCACCAGTCAAAAGTTTGGAAACACCTACCCATTCAAGGGTTTTTCTTTACATCAAAACTATGAAACAACACATATGGAATCATGTAGAATCCAAAGAAGTATGAGAACAAATCAAAATATAATTCATATTTTAGATTCTTCAAAGTAGCCACCCTTTGCCTCGATTATAGCTTTGCATTCTCTCAACCAGCTTCATAAGGTAGTCATCTGGAATGCTTTTCCAAAAGTCTTGAAGGTGTTCCCACATATGCTGAGCACTTGTTGGCTGATTTTCCTTCACTCTGCGATTCAACTAATCACAAACCATCTCAATTGGGTTGATTTCGGGTGGTTGTGGAGGGCAGGTCATCTGATGCAGCACCCCATCACTCTCCTTCTTGGTCAAACAGCCCTTACACAGCCTGGAAGTGTGTTTTGGGTCATTGTCCTGTTGAAAACAAATTATAGTCCCACTAAGCGCAAACCAGATGGGATGGTGTATCACTGCAGAATGCTGTGGTAGCCATGCTGGTTAAGTGCCTTGAATTCTAAATAAATCACTTACAGTGTCACCAGCAAAGCACCCCCATACCATCACACCTCCTCCTCTATGCTTCACGGTGGGAACCACACATGCGGAGATCATCCGTTCACATACTCTGTGTCTCACAAAGACACAGCAGTTGGAACCAAAAATCTCACATTTGGACTCATCATACCAAAGAACAGATTTCCACGAGAAATATTATAGTCTTTCTTGGCCCAAGCAAGTATCTTCTTATTATTGGTGTCTTTTAGTAGTGGTTTCTTTGCAGCAATTCTTCCATGAAGGCCTGAATCACGCAGTCTTCTCTGTTCAGTTGATGTTTAGATGTGTCTGTTGCACCTCACAGAGTTCAATCTGAGGAGCAGTTAATTGCCGATTTCTGTGGCTGGTAACTCTAATGATGTTATCCTCTACAGCAGAGGTAACTCTGAGTCTTTCCTGTGGCTGTCCTCATGAGAGCCAGTTTCATCATAGCGCTTGGTGGTTTTTGCGACTGCACTTGAAGAAACTTTAAAAGTTCTTGAAATCTTCCGCATTGACTGACCTTCATGTCTTAAAGTAATGAAGGACTGTATTTTTTCTTTGCTTATTTGAGCTGTTCTTGCCATAATATGGACTTGGTCTTTTACCAAATAGGGCTATCTTCTGTATACCACCCTACCTTGTCAAAAACAACTGATTGGCACAAACGTATTAAGAATGAAAGAAATACAGAAATTAACTTTTAACATGGCACACCTGCTAATTTCAATGCATTCCAGGTGAATACCTCATGAAGCTGGTTGAGAGAATGCCAAGAGTGTGCAATGCTGTCAACAAGGCCAAGGGTGGCTAATTTGAAAAATCTCAAATATAAAATATTTTTGTTGAACACTTTTTTGGTTACTACATGATTTCATTTGTGTTATTTCATGTCTTCACTTATTCTACAATGTAGAAAAAATATATATATTTTTTAAACACTTGAATGAGTAGCCTTCCCTGTAGCTCAGTTGGTAGAGCATGGTGTTTGCAACACCAGGGTTGTGGGTTCGATTCCCACGGGGGGCCAGCACAGAAAAATGATGTATGAAATGAAATGTATGCATTCACTACTGTAAGTTGCTCTGGATAAGGGCGTCTGCTAAATGACTAAAATGTAAAATGTAGGTGTGTCCAAACTTTTGACTGGTACTGTGTGTATATATATACTATATATGTATGCACATTAAAATACAAAAACAGTCATGGGAAGCACAAGTAAAAAATCACAAATCACCCAAAAAAACAGTTACATTCCTCCACAAAGTCTCCAAAATTGCCAAAACGACATCAAAACATTATGAATTTAGAATTTTGTTCCAGCAAAACTAAAAGTAGATTGGTCGAGACCCTCAAGTTAACCAATCCTGTGACCGGGTTAGGCAACTTCTTCAACAGCAAAGTTTGATAAGACGGAAGTTTATGAAGTAAGATCTTGTAAACAAAAATGGAGTAAAGTAGAAATCTAAAGGGTCTTTAGCAAAGTCCAGCCAACCTTTTGAGACAGGATGCAGTGATGAGTGTCAAAACTGTCACCTGTAGCAAAACGAAGGGCACTATGGTAAATGGCATCCAAAGGTTTAATAGTAGCAGCTGCACTTTGATAAATAATATCACCATAATCAAGAACAGATACAAAGATCGACTGAATAGTTTGCTTCCTACTGCTTAGACAAAGACACAATCTGTTTCTTTAGAAAAAGCCAACTTTAAATCTTAGCTTCTTAACCAGCCTGTCAATATGTTTGTTATATGTAAAATCCACATCAATCCAAATGCCTAAGTATTTACACTGCATTCAGAAAGTATTCAGACCCCTTTACTTTCCCTCATCAATCTGCACACAATACCCCATAATGACAAAGCAAAAACACGTTTCTAAAAATTTTTGCACATTTTTTTAAATAAAAACTGAAATGTCAAATTTTCATGAGTATTCAGACCCTTTAGTCAGTACTTTGTTGAAGCACCTCTGGCAGTGATTAGAGCCTTGAGTCTTCTTGGGTATGACGCTACAAGGTTGGCACACCTGTATTTGGGGAGTTTCTGCCATTCTTCTCTGCATGTCCCCTCAAGCTCTGTCAAGTTGAATGGGGAGCGTCACCGCGCAGCAATGTTCAGATCTCTTCAGAGATGTTCGATCGGGTTCATGCCTGGGCTCTGGCTGGGCCACTAAAGGACATTCAGAGACTTGCCCTGAAAGCCACTCCTGCTTGGCTTGGCAGTGTGCTTAGGTTCGTGGTCCTGTTGGAAGGTGAACCTGCGCCCCAGTCTGAGGTCCTGAGAGCTCTGGAGCAGGTTTTCATCAACGATCTCTGTTCTTTGCTCCGTTCATCTTTCCCTCGATCTTGACTAGTCTCCCAGTCCCTGCCACTGAAAAACATCCCCACAACATTATGCTGCCACCACCATGCTTAACGGTAGGGATGGTGCCAGGTTTCCTCCAGACGTGACACTTGGCATTCAGGCCAAATAATTCAATCTTGGTTTCATCAGACCATGGTCTGAGAGTCCTTTAGGTGCCTTTTGGCAAACTCCAAGGGGGCTGTCATGTGCCTTTTACTGAGGAGTGGCTTCCGTCTGGCCACTCTACCACAAAGGCCTGATTGGTGGAGTGCTGCAGAGATGGTTGTCCTTCTGGAAGGTTCTCCTATCTTCATATAGGAATTCTGGAGCTCTATCTGTGTGACCATCGGGTTCTTAGTTATCTCCCTGACCAAGGCCCTTCACCTCGATTGCCCAGTTTGGCCAGGCGGCCAGCTCTAGGAAGAGTCTTGCTTGGTTGCAAACTTCTTCCACTTAATAATGATGGAGGCCACTGTATTCTTGGTGACCAATGCTGCAAAAATGTTTTGGTACCCTTCCCCAGATCTGTGCTTTGACACAGTTCTGTCTCGGAGCTCTGTGGGCAATTACTTTGACCTCATTGATTGGTTTTTGCTCTGACTAGCACTGTCAACTGTGGGACCTTTATATAGACAGGTGTATGCTTTTCCAAATCATGTCCAATCAATTGAATTACCACATGTGGACTCCAATCAAGTTGTAGAAACTTCTCAAGGATGATCAATGAAAACAGGATGCACCTGAGCTGGAGTCTTTGGGCCTGAATATTTATGTAAATGTGATATGCTTTTTTATTTTTAATACATTTTCAAAATTATCTAAAAACCTGTTTTTGCTTTGACATTACGGTGTGTTGTGTGTAGATTGATGAGAATAATTTTTCATCCATTTTAGAATAAGGCTGTAACGTAACAAAATGTGGAAAAAGGGAAGGGGTCTTTATACTTTACAAATGCACTGTATATGCGTCCAAGTTGATCCTCTCGTGTAGTGCCAAGTGTGGCAAGTATTGGATCTTCGGCACGAAGATGGCTGCGTTAGGGAAGGCCTGTATGGCCATGCTGGGTAGTAGGTTAAGGCCCTTGTAGTAGGTCATGGCCCAGCTATCTCCGCGGTTGAGGGCAAAAGAGAGCATGACTTTGTCCACCTCCGGGGAGCTTTTGGGCAGCAGGTAGTCGAGGAGGCAGATGGCGTGGCAGAGGGGGTAGGCCTCCACTTGCACCAAGTTGGAGTGGATCTGTGGTAGCCGAGTGATGTTGGAGTCACCCAGGATGAAGATGGATCGGTGGTGGTGCACTCTCCACTTGGGCTTGTAGTGGGCTGACGGGTTGCATCTGAGGAAGTTGGCCTCTGTCTCCCACGAGGGACCCGGCGTATGCGGGTCAGGGGCTGTTGGTGTGGCAAGGGCCCTTCCCGTGGGGGAGGGAGTTGGGGTGGCTGGGTGGGTGGGCTGAAGCGGTCCGGTTGGCGTTGGTCTTGGTCTCCTCACGCCTCTCCTTTTGGGATTCTGCCGGCTGGTAGCGGGTTGCCCCTGAGTCATTGTTTGATGCTCTCCATCGGTATGGAGGACACCGATGGTGGTCTCTCCAAGTTGACTACTGGGTTGAGGTGCTGTGGGGCTAGCAGTGCTGGCAGCGGTTGATGAGGCGGATGCTGAGGTGGAGGAGTTGTTGGCGGTTCGGAGGCATCGACCCAGTTCGCTGCTGCTATTCCAGCTGTCGTGTCCTGACTAACATAAATCAGAAGACTGTAATTTATCTAATTAACTAACTATGTTTAATTGTTACCCGATTAAATGAATAATGTAACAATTAACTCATTAGGATCTGTGGCACCACGAGAGCGGTTCTTTAAAGAGTTACCATCTCCCAAATTAAACTTTTAAAAGGTCTTTACCTATCACGTCTATAAACAGTCACAACCTCGTATCATATCATTCTAAACAGTCGTAACCTCCTTGCATCTGCAAAAACCCAAGCCTTACTTATAATTCAGTTGTAATGGCGTTCGTCGGAAGAAGTGGACCAAAGCGCAGCATGGTACGTGCTCATGATTTATTAAACAAAGAAACACTCAAAACGAAAAGCCAACAGTTCCGTCAGATACAAAATACAAAACAAAAAACAACTACCCACAAACACAGGTGGGAAAAAGGCTGCCTAAGTATGATTCTCAATCAGAGACAACGATAGACAGCTGCCTCTGATTGGAAACCATACTCGGCCAAAACAAAGAAATAGAATGCATAGAATGCCCACCCCACATCCTGACCTAACCAAATAGTGAAAAAACCCCAGCTCTCTAAGGTCAGGGCGTGACATCAGTACTATACAAATTGGTTTAATTATTTATTTACTTGCTAATTAAATGGGAATACAGGATAAACATACACACTCTGCACCGGTTATTGACTGGATACGCTGAAAACAGGTCCCTTGCGGAATGACAACAACATTGATGCTTGTTAAAAAAGAGATGGAGAGGGAGAGAGAGAGACAGAGACATTTAACATTGGTACATTCAGAAACTACTCTCGCCTACAGTAACCATATACTTTGCACACAAACTGGCACCAGCTTTGAGTAAGAAATCCTCTCGTGAACGGGGCAGTCTTGGAAAGGGGGGTTGGCCTTTTCGCAGCACGCTTGTAAGGCTCTGATTGTCCGAAATGGTTCCAACAAATCTTATATTGTTGTCTTTCTTTGTCCTGTATCCGGTGACTTGTCGTGTACTCCTGAACAAAACTAAAGAGTTGATTTTCCTCCCATTCTCTTTTGAAGATGCTTCTTTGAAGATTGGCTAGCCAGCCGTATCGATTGCTCTCCAGTGGGGTGATGAGAGTTGGGAAGCACGATGGTTTGAGCAGAGTAACAGGATGGTCCTACTTAAATACGCTTTCGAAGATAATTTACTTAGGACAGCTAATCAGCCATACCAGTGATTGTCCGGGAGGTGAGTTTATCGACTCCGCCTCGTGTTGAGATTCAAAGTTCAAACCACTTTAAACATGCAGCTGCAGCTTCATGCTTTTCTGGTCTAATGTGTTTTATTTATGGGTCAAAGATATATATAAGGTTTTCAAAGTAGCAAAACAATAACACAGCAATTAAAATTCCCTAAACGGCTTTTTTATGTTCATTGGAGTGTCACCTATGCCCTTATATTATTTATATTCAAGAATAAAGCCAATAATACATTTTTATTGTGATTCATATGAAAGTACCCTAGTAAAATGTCATTCGGTATAAGTGTAATAAAAAAAATTAATTTTATGCCCATTTTTCATAATCACAAGGTTATATATCCATGCTTAGACTGGCAGAAATATAACTACCCAGATAAAATGACATGATTTTATTTTTAATTTTATTTTTGATGTGTCACGGGTACAACAAAAAAATTGTTGAAGGTTTTTTACAAAAACGTCCTGCCTTACACTGAAAAAAATGCTAAAATCTATGAAAATATCGTTCACTCCATCCTTTGAGATTTGTTTTTGTCTCTTTGATTCAACAAAACAAAGTTATTGTATTTTAATAGTGTAATACTGCAATTTAATGTTAAGCATTATCCACCCAGCTTTATGTTATCCTATTCTGTTGCTGACAGTAGCATGAAACCATGAAAACAATATCGTGCTTTTCTTCTGACTAGTCTTTCCTCCCTAGCAACTGGATCTGCATTAACCTTTTGTCTGTGCAATGTAGCCCTCTTCTTATTAGACAGCTGGCATCTACAGTATAAAGATAATGTGCTTTGAAATTCCTTAAAATGCCATGAAAAAGTTTAAAATGATCATACAGTGAGGGAAAAAAGTATTTGATCCCCTGCTGATTTTGTATGTTTGCCCACTGACAAAGAAATAATCACTCTATAATTTTAATTGTAGGTTTATTTGAACAGTGAGAGACAAAATAACAACAAAAAAATACAGAAAAACGCATGTCAAAAATGTTATAAAATGATCCCTCTAAAAAACATGACTTAGTACTTGGTAGCAAAACCCTTGTTGGCAATCACAGAGGTCAGACGTTTCTTGTAGTTGGCCACCAGGTTTGCACACATCTCAGGAGGGATTTTGTCCCACTCCTCTTTGCAGATCTTCTCCAAGTCATTAAGGTTTCGAGGCTGACGTTTGGCAACTCGAACCTTCAGCTCCCTCCACAGATTTTCTATGGGATTAAGGTCTGGAGACTGGCTAGGCCACTCCAGGACCTTAATGTGCTTCTTCTTGAGCCACTCCTTTGTTGCCTTGGCCGTGTGTTTTGGGTCATTGTCATGCTGGAATACCCATCCACGACCCATTTTCAATGCCCTGGCTGAGGGAAGGAGGTTCTCACCCAAGATTTGACGGTACATGGCCCCGTCCATCGTCCCTTTGATGCGGTGAAGTTGTCCTGTCCCCTTAGCAGAAAAACACCCCCAAAGCATAATGTTTCAACCTCCATCTTTGACGGTGGGGATGATGTTCTTGGGGTCATAGGCAGCATTCCTCCTCCTCCAAACACGGCGAGTTGAGTTGATGCCAAAGAGCTCCATTTTGGTCTCATCTGACCACAACACTTTCACCCAGTTGTCCTCTGAATCATTCAGATGTTCATTAGCAAATATCAGACGGGCATGTATATGTGCTTTCTTGAGCAGGGAGACCTTGCGGGCGCTGCAGGATTTCAGTCCTTTACAGCGTAGTGTGTTACCAATTGTTTTCTTGGTGTCTATGGTCCCAAGCTGCTTGGCGATGGTCTTGTAGCCCATTCCAGCCTTGTGTAGGTCTACAATCTTGTCCCTGACATCCTTGGAGAGCTCTTTGGCCTTGGCCATGGTGGAGAGTTTGGAATCTGATTTCTTGATTGCTTCTGTGGACAGGTGTCTTTTATACAGGTAACAAACTGAGATTAGGAGCACTCCCTTTAAGAGTGTGCTCCTAATCTCAGCTCGTTACCTGTATAAAAGACACCTGGGAGCCAGAAATCTTTCTGATTGAGAGGGGGTCAAATATTTATTTCCCTCATGAAAATGCTAATCAATTTATACAATTTTTGACATGCATTTTTCTGGATTTTTTTGTTGTTATTCTGTCTCTCAATGTTCAAATAAACCTACCATTAAAATTATAGACTGATCATTTCTTTGTTACTGGGCAAACGTACAAAATCAGCAGGGGATCAAATACTTTCCCCCCCCACTGTAATAGAGAAGTTGAAGCGCAACATTGTTGTGTCATACAACAAGTAAATATGAATTGCATGATTAAATGTGGTAATCTAGTGAGAAAATGGGATAACAAAGCTACTGTCATTCAGCATAACGGATGTCATTGTGATAAATCAAATCAAATCAAATCAAATTTATTTATATAGCCCTTCGTACATCAGCTGAAATCTCAAAGTGCTGTACAGAAACCCAGCCTAAAACCCCAAACAGCAAGCAATGCATGTGAAAGAAGCACGGTGGCTGGGAAAAACTCCCTAGGAAAAACTCCTGAGAAAGGCCAAAAACCTAGGAAGAAACCTAGAGAGGAAACAGGCTATGAGGGGTGGCCAGTCCTCTTCTGGCTGTGCCGGGTGGATATTATAACAGAACATGGTCAAGATGTTAAAATGTTCGTAAATGACCAGCATGGTCAAATAATAATAATCATAGTAATTGTCGAGGGTGCAACAAGCACGTCCGGTGAACAGGTCAGGGTTCCGTAGCCGCAGGCAGAACAGTTGAAACTGGAGCAGCAGCATGGCCAGGTGGACTGGGGACAGCAAGGAGTCATCATGCCAGGTAGTCCTGAGGCATGGTCCTAGGGCTCAGGTCCTCCGAGAGAAAGAAAGAAAGAGAGAAAGAGAGAATTAGAGAGAGCATATTTACATTCACACAGGACACCGGATAAGACAAGAGAATACTCCAGATGTAACAGACTGACCCTAGCCCCCCGACACATAAACTACTGCAGCATAAATACTGGAGGCTGAGACAGGAGGGATCAGAAGACACTGTGGCCCCATCCGATGATACCCCCGGACAGGGCCAAACAGGCAGGATATAACCCCACCCACTTTGCCAAAGCACAGCCCCCACACCACTAGAGGGATATCTACAACCACCAACTTACCGTCCGAAGACAAGGCCGAGTATAGCCCACAAAGATCTCCGCCACGGCACAACCCAAGGGGGGGGCGCCAACCCAGACAGGAAGACCACGTCAGTGGCTCAACCTACTCAAGTGACGCACCCCTCCCATGGACGGCATGGAAGAACACCAGTAAGTCAGTGACTCAGCCCCTGTAAAAGGGTTAGAGGCAGAGAATCCCAGTGGGAAGAGGGGAACCGACAAGGCAGAGACAGCAAGGGCGGTTCGTTGCTCCAGCCTTTCCGTTCACCTTCACACTCCTGGGCCAGACTATACTTAATCATAGGACCTACTGAAGAGATAAGTCTTCAGTAAAGACTTAAAGGTTGAGACTGAGTCTGCGTCTCTCACATGGGTAGGCAGACCATTCCATAAAAATGGAGCTCTATAGGAGAAAGCCCTACCTCCAGCCGTTTGCTTAGAAATTCTAGGGACAATTAGGAGGCCTGCGTCTTGTGACCGTAGCGTACGTGTAGGTATGTACGGCAGGACCAAATCGGAAAGATAGGTAGGAGCAAGCCCATGTAATGCTTTGTAGGTTAGCAGTAAAACCTTGAAATCAGCCCTTGCCTTAACAGGAAGCCAGTGTAGGGAGGCTAGCACTGGAGTAATATGATCAAATTTTTTGGTTCTAGTCAGGATTCTGACATGATACAACATGAAACTTTTGTTGTGCTTTAGGACAAAAGCGTGATACTGAAGGACGGATTTCATACATACACATATATAAGTGGCAGTTCCTTGGCCACCTATATAAAGTAATGACCTTGACCTATAAATATTATCCTTAATTTTCATTTTAAATATAGCTTTTTGTAAAATAATAACATTAAATGTATATTTTCTGTGTTGTCCTGAAGGACATGCATTTTAGTTACAAAGGTTACTAGAGGGTGAAAATGTAAAATCATCAAATATTTCAGAGAGATTAACTCACCTCATCACATTGATAGAGGGTCTTCAATGGGTCTTCTTTGTGATTTCACACACTGTCACATGATTACCATCATGTGATATGCTTTAAAATGGCTTTTTACCTTTGTTATACTGAATGACATTGATGAAGCTCAAAAGTCCGGACAAAAGTTATTCAAGTTTTTTAATATTTTCTAGATACAGTATGTCGCCCGTTGGTCTATATATTGTTGCAAACACAAACCTAATTATGCCATGGGTGTTCATTTATATTTTTAGGATGAAGTTCTACTTTTTAAAAACACTTTTGTCATTAGAAAGTTAACCTGGACAATTACACTGAAGGACATTTTGACACTTTAGAGCTCAATAACTCCTTAGTTGAATAGTTTCCAACACAAATATTTCTGGGACAAAAGAAGGGTACGAGTTGAGTGATTTAATATTTTATTTATACATACAGTTGAAGTCAGAAGTTTACATAACCTTAGCCAAATACATTTAAACTCAGTTTTTCACAATTCCTGGCATTTAATCCTCGTATAGATTCCCTGTTTTAGGTCAGTTAGGATCACCACTTTATTTTAAGAATGTGAAATGTCAGAATAATAGTAGAGAGAATTATTTATTTCAGCTTTTATTTCTTTCATCACATTCCCAGTGGGTCAGAAGATTACATACTGTGCTATCCAAGAAGGTCTACCCCGGGGGATGGTAATAGAGGGGAGGTACGTGATGCGGCGTTGGCTCCCTCTGCTGGGAGTACATGAGATGGGCACCCCGACACAGACAGCTCCAAGTGGAGGTAATTAGGGGAAAGTGCCAACCAGCCATGGAGGCCAAATAAAAGGAGCACTGTGGCACACCATGAGGGAGGACTGGGAGAGACCGACTTAGAGCAAAAGCTGAGAAGGACCAAGCCAAACCTTTGTGATTTTCTTTGTTATGTTTTTTTATGTCCTAGTAAAGTTGTGTTTGCGGACTGAAACTTCCCTTCCCTGTTTTAATCTCTGCATGCTCAACCCAACACCCCACAGTTTACCACAATACATTCAATTAGTATTTGGTAGCATTGCATTTAAATTGTTTAACTTGAGTCAAGCGTTTCAGGTAGCCTTCCACAAGCTTCCCACAATTAGTTGGGTCTATTTTGGCCCATTCCACCTGACAGAGCTGGTGTAACTGAGTCAGGTTTGAAGGACTCCTTGCTCGCACACACTTTTTCAGTTCTGCCCACATATATTCTATAGGACTGAGGTCAGGACTTTGTGATGGCCACTCCAATACCTTGACTTTGTTTTCCTTCAGCCATTTTGCCACAACATTGGAAGTTTGCTTGGGGTCATTGTCCATTTGGAAGACCCATTTGGGACCAAGCTTTATCGTCCTGACTGATGTCTTGAGATGTTGCTTCAATGTATCCACATAATTTCCCCTTCCTCATGATACCATCTATTTTTTGAAGTGCACCAGTCCCTCCTGCAGCAAAGCACCCCCACAACATGATGCTGCCACCCCTGTTCTTCACGGTTGGGAAGATGTTCTTCGGCTTGCACGCCTCCCCCTTTTTTCTCAAAACACAGTTCTATTTTTGTTTCATCAGACCAGAGGACATTTCTCAAAAGTACGATCTTTGTCCACATTTGCAGTTGCAAACCGTAGTCTGGCTTTTTTATGGCAGTTTTGGAGCAGCGGCTTCTTCCTTGCTGAGCGGCCTTTCAGGTTATGTCGATATAGGACTCGTTTTAATGTGGATATATATACTTTTGTACCTGTTTCCACCAGCATCTTCACAAGGTCCTTTGCTGTTGTTCTGAGATTGATTTGCACTTTTTGCACCAAGGTACATTCATCTCTAGGAGACAGAATGCGTCTCCTTCCTGAGCAGTATGACGGCTGTGTGGTCCCATGGTGTTTACAATTGCATACTATTGTTTGTACAGATTAACGTGGTACCATCAGGTGTTTGGAAATTGCTCCAAAGGATGATCCAGACTGGTGGAGGTCTACAATTTCTTTTCTGAGTTCTTGGCTGATTTCTTTCGAAATTCACACAATGTCAAGCAAAGCGGCACTGAGTTTGAAGGTAGGCCTTGAAATAAATCCACAGGTACACCTCCAATTGACTCAAATGATGTCAATTAGCTTATCAGAAGCTTCTAGAGCTATGACATAATTTTCTGGAATTTTCCAAGCTGTTTAGAGGCACAGTCAACTTAATGTATGTACACTTCTGACCCACTGGAATTGTGATACAGTGAAGTATAAGTGAAATAATCTGTCTGTAAACAATTGTTGGAAAAATTACTTGTGTCATGCACAAAGTAGATGTCTTAACCGACTTGCCAAAACTATAGTTTAGTTTGCTAACAAGAAATTTGTGGAGTGGTTGAAAAACGAGTTTTAATAAGATTATTTCTTTCATTCAGATCTAGGATGTGTTGTTTAAGTGTTCCCTTTATTTTTTTGAGCCTTATATATTCTTTTGACTGGCTCTGGTTGCACTTTTATAACTATGTTTGGGTGAAAAGGAGTTTCGCAAGCTTCACATTCTCTATGCGAGAGCAGCAGATCTCTGACAGACACTCAAAAATGAGCTCCAAAAGATTTTCAGTCAATGAAGCCTTATCACAAATTCTAGACTGTGACAGTGAATTAGAAGAAGAGGTTTCAAGACAGAAGACATTTCAAAGATGGAGGACAATGCTGTTGATGTTGACAATGCTGTCCAGATTGTGAATTTTTCTTTGATGAAAAGGATTCAGAGGAGTCTGCCATACCATCTCCTCCATCAGATGAGCGAGAGAGCATGCAACAACCATCATCAAGAGAAGACAGGACATGGAAGTCTAAAGATGGTAATATAGAATGGTCACTGTCACCACAACAAAGTGAAGTTAGAATGTCAGCTTCCAATGTAATCAAAATTGTTCCAGGGCCTACACGATTTGCTCTGCCTCCCTCGCAAAGACAGTAAAACCAGCACCACTTGTGTGGAATGCATAAATATATCTGCAGAAAGCAACAACGTACATTGTGTTCAACATGTGGAGAGAAAGACTGAAGGGATCATTTTGATCAGTAGAGTCAGTAAAGGTTAAATACAAATAAATAAATAAGACCTACAACACTTTTAACAGCACATTACTCAACACTAGTGAGACTCATGTTGCCTACGGTAGACCTACAGTATATCAATAAATATTTTTTTCAATGACGTGACTCTCCGCCAATAATAACATTTAGAGGATTGGAGGATTCTAAATGAATATCTAAGGGGCATTTTTCGTTAGGGCAAATCTGATCTGTGAGAATATCTAAGGGGCTTTTATATAATTATGCTGCAGGGTTAATAATAATCAATTTGTTTAAAAAATAATGATATTTTGGTGATTATTTTGTTTTCAAATAACTGACAGTGAGTGATTGTAATCTGAATAAAGGCCAAAATAATATTTATTTCTGTTTTTAGAGGGAGAGAAACCAAAAGCCCACCATGTCTATTTTTTGGACAAGGACATCCCGGCTTGCGAAACCCTCCCCTAACCCGGATGACGCTGGGCCAATTGTGCGCGGCCCTATGGGACTCCAAATCACGGTCGGATGTGATACAGCCTGGATTCAAACCAGGGACTGTAGTGATGCCTCTTACACTGAGATGCAGTGCCTTAGACCACTGCGCCACTCGGGAGCCATGACACGCATGACCAATATATATTGTCTGCTAACAGCCCATCCTAGAAACATTGTTTTCAGAATTCACAGCTTGCCACGCTTGTGAAAAACAGTTTTAAATAATAATAATACTTTTCCCCCTTCCACTTCTTAATGGTTCCAATTGATAAAGTTGTTTTATCAATTAGTAAATTTGAGTTTAACCACAATATTTGTTGCATTATTTGTTCTGTCTTTTCTGGTGGATTAAACTGAAATTGCAACCAACTTCCATGGCTTGTTTAAAAAAGAACAATATTTTAGAGATTATTTGGTTTTCAAATTACCGAAAGTGAGCGAGAAAAAGGCAATTTTGGAACATGGGGTGAGATATTCTTACTAATTTGTAAATAAAGCCAGTTTGTTATTTAGAATGATTTATTTCTGGTTTTAGAGGGAGAGAAACCAAAAGCCCAATGTTGCCTCATGGGTCTACCGGTTGCGTCCGGCACGGGATGCGTACCATCATTAATGGATGAAGATGATGAGCAATCGGCGAAGGCCATCTGTAATCTGCTGGCATCATGGCACAACATTTACATCCTCTAATCACAATCAGAAGACAGTTGAAGGAACTTGCGTGGACTTATGGTAAGACATTTTATATTTTATATATATATATTTTTTTTTTCAGAACATTAACCATGTGTGTTCTCTTGTTTTGTACTGTTCTGTAGTTTCAACCCAATGATTGGTCTAACAAACAAAGAACTTTGCATCCTGCAGGCCCAGGCATGGATCAAAGCTGGCAAGACATTCAATGATGCCATCTTCACAGATGAATCAACCGTGGTCCTTGAGTAATTTGCTAAAAATTGCTACAGAATAAAAGGAAGAAGAACAAGCAATCCGAGTCCCAAGCATCCCCTCAAACGCCATTTGTTGGGGAAAATTTCTCGCCAGGGACCAGGCCCATATTTGAGTTTTTATGGTAAGTTTAAAAACGCAAAAGGTACACAAAATATTGTAGCCTACACCTCACAGACTGCTATGTGTTCCACAATAACTCACTGTTGCCTCCTTTTTCAGGTATCATGGCTTGAGATTTCTTTGAGGAAGAAATAATCAAGAGATATGGTGGACCATATGTCAGAGAGGTGTTCCTGGGACCACATTGTTTCTTTCAAGGTAGGATTATAGCAATATTTTTGTTATGTTTAGGCCTATTTACATCTATATTTCTAGTATTGTACCTAATGTTGGCTGTTACGATAAATGTCTTTTTTTCTTCTCTAAATGCAGACAGTGACCCAAAACACACTGCCGCCCGGGTTTGCTTTGCAATTGAAGGCATAACTTGGGTCAAGACGACAGCAGAGTAAGTAGACCTTTATGTAGTAAAATAAATATGAATAAATAAATAAAATACCCACGACAGGCCTACAGTATATCTAAAAAATATATTTTTTAACTCTACATGTACTGTATAGGTCTCCTGATTTAAACCCGATTAAACTTGTTTGGCATCAACTGAAAACATTCATCCAAAACTCTGCCAAGCCTACAAGCAAAGATTAACTGATTAAGGCCATCAAGACATTTTGGCTTGAGAAATTGACAACACAACAATGCAACAAATACATTGACCATCTCAGCAAGGTTTTACCTTTGGTCGTGCAGCTGGGGGAAGTGCAACTAAAATGTAGTTTAAATAAACATCTGCATTTTGAATGTATTTTTCTCATTATTTTATTAATGAAAGCATAAAGATGTTGATGAAGAGCTGTTGTGGTGGCTAATTTCTGCATTACCAAATGAGGAGAGTTAAACACACCAGTCCGAGTTAACTACATCTTTAATACTTAAGATACTTTTGCAAAAGCCTCTTTGACCTTCAATAATGCACTCTCTCGAATGAACCAGGAAGGTGATTACACAATGGCTACAGAGATATTTTATAGCAAAGATACACCCCCTTCAACGTACATTGACAAACCACAGATCTTAGTAACAGTTCACAAAGGTTAAGTTTTGTATGACAGATATCCATAAAACACAGCAGACAGTAACTGCTATGTCAACAGGGTTCATTGTATAGCCCAGTATCTGGTCCCCCTAGAACCGTCCCTCCCTGGTACGGTATAGAACAAAACCATTAGCTCATGTCCTCTGGAATGCTTTTTAGGCGTTCTTATCAAAATACATCATAAATGTCAGTGCTATCTCATAGTGGCCCATCCTCAGTAAAACACCTCTTGTTCCCACTCCTGGACAAGCTCACTGAGAGGGGAGTGACCTGCACACAGACATTGTGGAGACAAATAATTGGTTCCCCATTAATCACGCCATCCCTTCACATGGTTTAAGAATAGGTAAAGACACATTCACATGAAGACAATATCATTCTGTACTCCTCTCTTGCTGATATTCTGCATAGCAACAGAGACATGTAAAAAACAAGTCTGACCTCTCCCCTCTCTGGGCCCCAAGTGTCTGAGCCCCAGCTAAGGGAAATGTGCAAATGAAAGACACCAGAGTCCAAAGGACACTTTCTAATGACAAGTATCTCACATAAGCATATTATATTAATAAAACATCTTAATTATCTATGTTACCCAACTAATTCTGATTCATCCACGACACTGTTAGGGCCAAATTGGGGGATTTTCACACCTACAGCAGCCGGGCTATGAAGAGTTGCGTATCAATTCATAAACCATGTGCCGTGGAATCTCTTCCCAACGATTTTGCGATCTATATGGCTCTCCAACATTTTGCGGTTGCATGAGGTCTTGAGTTAGAAATGTAACACTTTGGAGTACTTAATCATTGAATACCGGGCAAAGTAGCCGGGCAATGAAGAGTCTATTGTCCTGCTAATGGGAAACATTGTGTGCATGATACTCTACACCTGCTACAGTACTACAGTACCACAGTACACTTGTGAAAAACAAGTGTTTGAAAACATGTTTTCAAAATGCCTACAGCTGCCCATCACTACTGTAAATAAAAACACAGTATTTTGTTTACATATTGTTTACATTCTTTATTGTAACCACAATGTCACAAATAATTTGTATCTACCTTTCCAATTACTTTTGCAGTTTGAGATTTACAAATGTACGCTTTTCATATCATTTTTATTAAGTAATATGCTACAGTCCACAGTTACAGTCCACAGTTACAGCTTGTTCTGATCAAGTAGAGACAAAAAAATAAGTGTCTTTTTTTTCGGTGTGCGTGCAGGACATAGGAATAGCAATTCTTGCACTATTGTTCATGTGCCATTGAAAATCTCTTCCAAACTATTTTGCAATCTATATGGCTCTCTGCCAATAATTATATTTAGAGGATTGGAAGATTCTAAATTAATATCTAAGGGGCATTTTTTGTTAGGGCAAATCTGGAAAATGACATGTGCAAGAGATGGCGGTAGTATTTTTCCTTTTAGAGACTATAATTCTGTCCATGGCATTCAGGTTATTTTTGTTTCTTTTACAATAAAAACCTTAGTGTAACAACAGTTTTAGTAAGTAATATGCTACAGCCCAGTTACAGCTTGTTCTGATCAACTAGAAACATAAAAAATCCTTGTTTTTTTTGGTGGGTTTGCATGCAGGACAGAGGAATAGCAATTCTTACACTATTGTTCAGGAGGAATGGAAAATTGAGTGTCTATTCATAAACCATGTGCCATCGAAAATCTCTTCCCAACTATTTTGCAATCTATATGGCTCTCTGCCAATAATTACATTTAGAGGATTGGAGGATTCTAAATTAATATCTAAGGGGCATTTTTCATTAGGGCAAATCTGATCTTTGAGAATATCTAAGGGGCTTTTATATAATTATAATGCAGGGTTATTAAAGCGCTGATTGTGCTAACTGGAAAATACTCTTTAAAAATGTATGGAAGAGGCAAGTGGAAGGGGGAAAAGAAAGCTTTCAGAGGTCAAGACAGTGCTGCTGTAAGACAAGCACGTTGTACATCGCCATATTTTCTGAGGGTTTCGTTTAAAAAATTTCTTGGAATAGAAACACTATAGTATTAATTAAATTAATGAAGCTACATTTCTTAAAATCAATCCCATATAATATTCTTACAAAAAAATATTTTAAATTCTCTAGTACAGCCAATAACTTTTGGTTATTTGAAAATGAAATAATCTCCAAAATATCGTTAATGTTTTCAAACACATGTTTTCACAAGGGCTATTAGCAGAACAATAGACTTGATGTGGTCCCAAAAACACCTCTCTGTATTTTGATACTTTGTGCAAGGCAATTGATTAGCATTAAAAACTTTGTGGATGGGGCGTCTTGAGTGGCGCAGCCGTCTAAGACACTGCATCACAGTGCAATCTGCTTTGCAACAGATGCTGGTTCGATACCCGTGCCAGCCGCGACTGGGAGACCCATGAGGCGATGCAAAATTGGCCCAGCGTTGTCCGGGTTAGGGGAGGGTTTGGCCGGCTGGGATGTTCTTGTCCAGAAAATAGGCACGGTGGGCTTTTGGTTTCTCTCCCTCTAAAAACAGAAATAAATATTTTGGCCTTTATAACTATTATTTTGGCCTTTATTTGGGCATGCTTTTCATCCAGACGTCTAAATACTGTCCCCTAGCCCAAAGAGGTTAACCTTTTATGGCTAGGGGTTTCGCTAGCGGAACGTTTCGACAACATCCGGTGAAATGGCAGAGCGCGAAATAAAAAAAATGATTCGAAATATTTAACTTTCATACATTCACAAGTGCAATACACCAAATTAAAGCTTAACTTCTTGTTAATCTAGCCACCATATCAGATTTAAAAAAGGCTTTACGGCGAAAGCAAACCATGCTATTATCTGAGGACAGCACCCTATCAAACAAACACATGACAATTAACATTTTAACATTTAAGTCATTTAGCAGACGCTCTTATCCAGAGCGACTTACAAATTGGTGCATTCACCTTAAGATATCCAGTGGAACAACCACTTACAATAGTGCATCTAAATCTTTTTTTGGGGGGGGGACAATCATAATTCAACTCGCCAGGCACGACACAAAACAGAAATAACGATATAATTCATGCCTTACCTTTGAAGATCTTCTTCTGTTGGCACTCCAATATGTGCCATAAACATCATAAATGGTCCTTTTGTTCAATTAATTCCATTGTTATATCTCCACAATGTCCATTTATTTGGCGCGTTTGACTCCGGTTCCAACTCGCGTAACATGACTACAAAATATCTAATAAGTTACCTGTAATCTTGATCCAAACATTTCAAACAGCTTTCCTAATACAACTTTAGGTATTTTTTAACGTAAATAATCGATCAAATTTAAGACGGGATAAACTGTGTTCAATACAGGACGAAAACAAAGTGGAGCGAGCTTTCAAGTCGCGCGCCCCAACCACTACAGTACACGAGACTCGACCCTCATTCTGAACAGGGCTACTTCTTCATTACTCAAAAGAAAAACATCAACTGATTTTTAAAGACTGTTGACATCGAGTGGAAGTGATAGAAACTGCAAGCAAGTGCCTTAGAAATCTAGATCCACATAGAAACCCCATTGAAAACACTCACCTCAACAACAAAAAAATCCTGGATGGTTTGCCCTCGGAGTTTCGCCTGCCAAATAAGTTCTGTTATACTCACAGACGTAATTTTAACAGTTTTAGAAACTTTAGAGTGTTTTCTATCCAAATCGAATTATATACATATCCTAGCTTCTGGGCCTGAGTAGCAGGCAGTTTACTTTGGGCACACTTTTCATCCGGACGTGAAAATACTGCCCCCTATCCCAAAACAGGCTAACTCCCCCTTGCGCTGGTCTGGAGCAGTGACGCAGTGTACTGTAATAAACAACAAACTAAATCCCGCAGCATAATCTCAAAACTTTTAGTTTATCAACTACTGTATCACAGTTGTAGCAAGTACACAAATCTTCACAGTCCCACTGCACAACCATATGTGATGTTAACAAACAGTAAACACTTGCTGCAGCCATTTACCACCATTGAGATGTAGTGAAAAAAAGTTATCTAAGACCCTTTTTCTCAGTAGCACAAACAGTAATGTCACAGACAGAGATAAGTTACAGCAAGATAGTGAAGCAAGGATAGAACTTGACTCAACCAATCGAGAGAGGCAGGGACTTGGGCAACATTACCCCTTGCTGTTCCAAATAAAAGCCAGACCATTTCAGTCATGCTGTAGCAGCAGCTCAACATCCATTCTAAAACACATTCCAATGTATAATACTCCACCAGACATCTTATTTGTTCAAACAAAACATCTAACTTGTGTTGTTGTGTATTACCCTTACTTTAGCCAAGTAGAGGTTTAAAATAAGTAGGTAATTATAGCTTTTAATTAGCAGTGAGTGAATGTTACAGACCCCTGGGTAGGCATGCAGATCAACAGGACCCCCTGAACTTTTAACCCCTAAAAGTCTAAGCCTTTGGGGGGAGGGGTTCTACAAAGCTATCATATGGAATTGTTTTAAGATGGTCATACCATAGATCATTTAGATATTTGATTTGATTCAATTTGATATTTGATTTTAAAAAGAAAATATGGTACTGTTACATCCCATAGAAACACATTTAATAACACATTAATAAATGGCAAAACAGAGTAAAAAAATACATCAGAAGGAATAAGGTTTGGAACACCAGTCTCAACATCAACAGTGAAGAGGCGACTCTGGGATGCTGGCCTTCTAGGCAGAGTTCCTCTGTGTTCTTTGCCCATCTTAATATTTTCTTTTTATTGGCCAGTCTGAGATATGGGTTTTTCTTTGCAGCTCTGCCTAGAAGGCCAGCATCCCGGAGTGGTCTCTTCACTGTTGATGTTGAGACTGGTGTTTTGCGGGTACTATTTAATGAAGCTGACAGTTGGGGACTTGTGAGGCATCTGGTTCTCTAACTAGACATTCTAATGTACTTGTCCTCTTGCTCAGTTGTGCACCGGGGCCTCCCACTCTTTCTATTCTGGTTAGAGAGGGAGTAGTACACAGCGTTGTACGAGATCTTCAGTTTCTTGGCAATTTCTTGCATGGAATAGCCTTCATTTCTCAGAACAATAATAGACTGACGAATTTTAGAAGAAAGTTCTTTGTTTCTGGCCATTTTGAGCCTGTAATCGAACCCACAAATGCTGATTCTCCAGATTCTCCCGTTTTATTGCTACTTTAATCAGAACAACAGTTTTCAGCCTACTAACATAATTACAGTATTTTTGCAGTATTCGGTTGCAGTATTTGGAAGTTTGGATGAATGAGGTGCCAAAGTAAACTGCCTGTTTCTCAGGCCCAGAAGCTAGGATATGCATATAATTGGTAGTATTGGGTATAAAACAGTCTAAAGTTTCCAAAATGGTTCAAATAATGTCTGTGAGTATAACAGAACTGATATGGTAGGCTAAAACCCAAGGACAATCCATCCAGAATAAAAAATAATTCAGCTCACCTCTGATTACAATGGCCCGGGAATGGGAATATAAAAGGAAGTCCTCCCCGATTGCAGTTCCTAGGGCTTCCACTAATGTAAACAGTCTTTAGAAAGAGTTTCAGGCTTGTTTTTTGAAAAATTAGCTAGAATATGTTGTTTTTCTAAGTGGCTCCAATTTTGGCTGTAGTGTTCGTTGCGCTTCCGGGGAGGCCATGCACTTCGTTATTTATCTCCGGTAATGGTCTCCAGTATTCTCTGTCTTAAATGTTATTGTTTATTTACATAATAGGCTACCTGAGGATTGATTAGGAACGTTGTTGGATATGTTTGGAAGAAGTTTATTGGTAACTTACAGGATTCATTTGAATGCATTTTGAACGAGGGAAACCGGTGGATTACTGAGTCAGGCACACCAATGAAACTTACTGTTTTGGGATATAAAGAAGGACTTTATCGAACAAAAGTACTATTTGTTATGTAGCTGAGACCATTGTGATTGCAACCAGATGAAGATCTTCAAAGGTAAGTGATTTATTTTATCGCTATTTCTGACTTTTGTGACACATCTGCTTGGTTGGAAAATGTATGCAATGATTTTGTGTGTGGGGCGCTGTCCTCAGATAATCGCAAGGTGTGATTTCGCCATAAAGCCTTTTTGAAATCTGACAACCCGGCTGGATTAACAAGAAGATAATTTAAAAGCTTATGTATGACACTTGTATTTTCATGAATGTTTAATATTACGATTTCTGTCATTTGAATTTGGCGCTCTGCGATTTCACCAGATGTTGTCGAGGTGGGACGCTAGCGTCCAAATGATCCGTAAGAAGTTAAACTCAGTGTTTTCAACCACTCCACAATTTTCTTGTTAACAAACTCTAGTTTTGGCAAGTCGGTCAGGAAATCTACTTTGTGCATGACAAGTAATTTTCCCAACAATTGTGTACAGACAGATTATTTCACGGTATCACAATTCCAGTGGGTTAGAAGTTAAGATACACTAAGTTGACTGAGCCTCTAAAAAGCTTGGAAAATTCCAGAAAATGATGTCATGGCTTTAGAAGCTTCTGATAGGCTATTTGACATAATTTGATTCAATTGGAGGTGTGCCTGTGGATGTATTTCAAGGCCTACCTTCAAACTCAGTGCCGCTTTGCTTGACATCATGGGAAAATCAAAAGAAATCAGCCAAGACTACAGAAAAAAAATTGTAGACCTCCACACGTCTGGTTCATCCTTTGGAGCAATTTCCAACCGCCTGAAGGTACCACGTTCATCTGTACAAACAATAGTATGCAAGTATAAACACCATGGGACCACGCAGCTGTCATACCGCTCAGGAAGGAGATGCGTTCTGTCTCCTAGAGATGAATGTACTTTGGTGCAAAAAGTGCAAATCAATTCCAAAACAACAGCAAAGGACCTTGTGAAGATGCTGGTGGAAACAGGTACAAAGTATCTATATCCACAGTAAAACAAGTCCTATATATATATATTTATTTTAATTTTACCATGATTTAACTATGCAAGTCAGTTAAGAACAAATTCTTATTATCAATGACGGCTTAGGAACAATGGGTTAACTGCCTTGTTCAGGGGCAGAACAACAGATTTTTACGTTGTCAGCATCAGTAAAACAAGTCTTATATCTACATAACCTGAAAGGCCGCTCAGCAAGGAAGAATCCACTGCTCCAAAACCGCCATAAAAAAGCCAGACTACGGTTTGCAACTGCACATGGGGACAAAGATCGTACTTTTTGGAGAAATGTCCTCTGGTCTGATGAAACAAAAATAGAACTGTTTGGCCATAATGACCATCGTATTGTTTGGAGGAAAAAGGGGGAGGCATGCAAGCCAAAGAACACCATCCCAACTGTGAAGCACGGGGTGGCAGCATCATGTTGTGGGAGTGCTTTTCTGTAGGAGGGACTGGTGCACTTCACAAAATAGATGGTATCATGAGGCAGGAAAATTATGTGGCTATATTGAAGCAACATCTCATGTGGCTATATTGAAGCAACATCTTCTCCCACTATTTCTCCCCCCCTTTCATTGTGTAACAAGCTGTCATATCGGGTTAGTCCACTAGGAACTTTTCTTTGCATCATTTTAGTAACCAATGTATATTCTTTCCTGTGTGTGTGTTTATGTAATTCTGTGTGATTATTTAGATAGTAAATAAATAATTCAGCCAATTTGTGTATAGCTGATTCATCATTGAGACTAGGGTTCGTGCAGATTTGTTGGATATTACGACGTTTAGAATGAGACTGATGAGGTAAATCATAAATAATGCATGACTAAGAGATTAAAGATATAAATACACTGCTCAAAAAAATAAAGGGAACACTTAAACAACACATCCTAGATCTGAATGAAAGAAATAATCTTATTAAATACTTTTTTCTTTACATAGTTGAATGTGCTGACTACAAAATCACGCAAAAATAATCAATGGAAATCCAATTTATCAACCCATGGAGGTCTGGATTTGGAGTCACACTCAAAATTAAAGTGGAAAACCACACTACAGGCTGATCCAACTTTGATGTAATGTCCTTAAATCAAGTCAACATGAGGCTCAGTAGTGTGTGTGGCCTCCACGTGCCTGTTTGACCTCCCTACAACGCCTGGGCATGCGCCTGATGAGGTGGCGGATGGTCTCCTGAGGGATCTCCTCCCAGACCTGGACTAAAGCATCCGCCAACTCCTGGACAGTCTGTGGTGCAACGTGGCGTTGGTGGATGGAGCGAGACATGATGTCCCAGATGTGCTCAATTGGATTCAGGTCTGGGGAACGGGCGGGCCAGTCCATAGCATCAATGCCTTCCTCTTGCAGGAACTGCTGACACACTCCAGCCACATGAGGTCTAGCATTGTCTTGCATTAGGAGGAACCCAGGGCCAACCGCACCAGCATATGGTCTCACAAGGGGTCTGAGGATCTCATCTCGGTACCTAATGGCAGTCAGGCTACCTCTGGCGAGCACATGGAGGGCTGTGCGGCCCCCCAAAGAAATGCCACCCCACACCATGGCTGTCCCACCACCAAACCGGTCATGCTGGAGGATGTTGCAGGCAGCAGAACGTTCTCCACGGCGTCTCCAGACTCTGTCACGTCTGTCATGTGCTCAGTATGAACCTGCTTTCATCTGTGAAGAGCACAGTGCGCCAGTGGCGAATTTGCCAATCTTGGTGTTCTCTGGCAAATGCCAAACGTCCTGCACGGTGTTGGGCTGTAAGCACAACCCCCACCTGTGGACGTCGGGCCCTCATACCACCCTCATGGAGTCTGTTTCTGACCGTTTGAGCAGACACATGCACATTTGTGGCCTGCTGGAGGTCATTTTGCAGGGCTCTGGCAGTGCTCCTCCTGCTCCTCCTTGCACAAAGGCAGAGGTAGCAGTCCTGCTGCTGGGTTGTTGCCTCCTCCACGTCTCCTGATGTACTGGCCTGTCTCCTGGTAGCGCCTCCATGCTCTGGACACTATGCTGACAGACAAAGCAAACCTTCTTGCCACAGCTCGCATTGATGTGCCATCCTGGATGAGCTGCACTACCTGAGCCACTTGTGTGGGTTGTAGACTCCGTCTCATGCTACCACTAGAGTGAAAGCACCGCCAGCATTCAAAAGTGACCAAAACATCAGCCAGGAATCAGAGGAACTGAGAAGTGGTCTGTGGTCTCCACCTGCAGAACCACTCCTTTATTGGGGGTGTCTTGCTTATTGCCTATAATTTCCACCTGTTGTCTATTCCATTTGCACAACAGCATGTGAAATGTATTGTCAATCAGTGTTGCTTCCTAAGTGGACAGTTTGATTTCACAGAAGTGTGATTGACTTGGAGTTACATTGTGTTGTTTAAGTGTTCCCTTTATTTTTTTGAGCAGTATATATCGTTAGAGTTCATTCGGGAAACGATAACTCATTAAACAAACATTTTCCGTAGTGCCCCAAGATTGGTAATGAGTTAATTGTTCCATGAGTAATTTAATCATCGTAATAATTAAACATAGTTAATTTATTTGGTAAAATAATTATCATCGCATTAATGGTACCAATGACACAACAATGTTGCGCTTCAACTTCTCTATTACAGTGGGGGGGGAAAGTATTTGATCCCCTGCTGATTTTGTACGTTTGCCCACCGATAAAGAAAAGATCAGTCTATAATTTTAATGGTATGTTTATTGGAACAGTGGGAGACAGAACAACAACAAAAAAATCCAGAAAAACACATGTAAAAATGTTATAAATTGATTTGCATTTTCATGAGGGAAATAAATATTTGACCCCCTCTCAATCAGAAAGATTTCTGGCTCCCAGGTGTCTTTTATACAGGTAACGAGCTGAGATTAGGAGCACACTCTTAAAGGGAGTGCTCCTAACCGCAGCTTGTTACCTGTAAAAAAGACACCTGTCCACAGAAGCAATCAATCAATCAGATTCCAAACTCTCCACCATGGCCAAGACCAAAGAGCTCTCCAAGGATGTCAAGGACAAGATTGTAGACTGGAATGGGCTGGAATGGGCTACAAGACCATCGCCAAGCAGCTTGGTGAGAAGGTGACAACATTTGGTGTGATTATTCGCAAATGGAAGAACACAAAAGAACTGTCAATATCCCTCGGCCTGGGGCTCCATGCAAGATCTCACCTCGTGGGGTTGGAATGATCATGAGAACGGTGAGGAATCAGCCCAGAACTACACGGGAGGATCTTGTCAATGATCTCAAGGCAGCTAGGACCATAGTCACCAAGAAAACAATTGGTAACACACTACTCCGTGAAGGACTGAAAACCTGCAGCACCCGCAAGGTCCCCCTGCTCAAGAATACATATACCTGCCCATCTGAAGTTTGCCAATGAACATCTGAATGATTCAGAGGACAACTGGTGAAAGGGTTGTGGTCAGATGAGACCAAAATGGAGCTCTTTGGCATCAACTCAACTCGCCGTGTTTGGAGGAGGAGGAATGCTGTCTATGACCCCAAGAACACCATCTCCACCGTCAAACATGGAGGTGGAAACATTATGCTTTGGGGGTGTTTTTCTGCTAAGTGGACAGGACAAATTCACTGCATCAAAGGGACGATGGACGGGGCCATGTACCGTCAAATCTTCGGTGAGAACATCCTTCCCTCAGCCAGGGCATTGAAAATGGGTCGTGGATGGGTATTCCAGCATGACAATGATCCAAAACACACGGCCAAGGCAACAAAGGAGTGGCTCAAGAAGAAGCACATTAAGGTCCTGGAGTGGCCTAGCCAGTCTCCAGACCTTAATCCCATTGAAAATCTGTGGAGGGATTTGAAGGTTCGAGTTGCCAAATGTCAGCCTCGAAACCTTAATGACTTGGAGAAGATCTGCAAAGAGGAGTGGGACAAAATCCCTCCTGAGATGTGTGCAAACCTGGTCGCCAACTACAAGAAACGTCTGACCTCTGTGATTGCCAACAAGGGTTTTGCCACCAAGTACTAAGTCATGTTTTTTAGAGGGGTCAAATACTTATTTCCCTCATTAAAATGCAAATCATTTTATTACATTTTTGACATGCGTTTTTCTGGATTTTTTTGTTGTTATTCTGTCTCTCACTGTTCAAATAAACTTACCATTAACATTATAGACTGATCATTTCTTTGTAAGTGGGCAAACGTACAAAATCAGCATCGGATCAAATACCTTTTCCCCCCACTGTATGTTGAGGTAGTTCAATTTATAAATCAGTTCATGGTCCTTGGAGATGACAACACCTAAATATTTAATTTAGTCTCCTGTGATTTAGAAGGTATATGTTTAAGGAACTCTGGGTTTAAGTCACCTTGAAGAGGCATTATTTCACTTTTATCCCAGTTTATGGTGTACACAGATAGATCTCCAAATGATTCAATGAGCTCCAACAATGGTGGACGTGACTCTTCGAGGCGTGAGACGAACAAGATGATGTCATCCGCATAGAGCAAGATGCAGTGATCAACCTTGCCCATGTTTAGCGGACCAATGACATCATAGCTAGGGGTTCAATAGCAATGGTGAATAGCAACGGACTCAAGGGGAACTCCTGCAGCAGGAACGTTGAAGTGAAAACGGAGGAGATTTATTGTAGTTAGTGAGAACTGAAGCCGTCGGGCACACACATAGTATTTCAACCCAAGAGACACAACTCTCGCCCAGACCAAAAATGTATTTATTACTGTCAGAATGTAGTTCCATTATACTTGGTAAAATGCTTTTTGAGTGTCAAGTGCAAGAATTGCAACTTTAGAATCTTTCATGTTTGGAATACATGATATTCATCAGTCGCCTAACGTTGGAAAATGAGAATCTGCCTGCGTTAAAACCAGTTCGGTCATGATGAATTAGTGTCGAAATGCATTTATTTAATCTGTTCGAGTATTTTAGTAAACACCTTAAGGTCGCATCCGAAGAGGGCAATAGGGCAATATGAAGATGGATCTGTTTAATATTTATCTTTCTTTAATATTAGGGAGATATTGGCTGAGTATAAAGACTCCGGGAGTCTGAGGGTTTCAATAGAGTGTTTAATCATCCTCAACATAAGTGTAACCTTTTCTGAATAAGCTTTGTTAAACTCTATACCAAGGCCATCAGGGCCAGCCGCTTTACCGTTAGGGAAGGAACGTACTTAATAGACAACCTCTTCTAAAGTTATCTCTGCACTTAGCTCCCTTTGAGCAGCGCCACATAATTTAGGTAGGGAAAGGGAAGAGAGGAAATCAGAAATTTTTGCAGTATATGCAGTGGTCTTTGAAGTGTAGAGGTCTTGATAAAACTTTGTGAAACATGTGTTCATTTCTTTTGGGTCCGTAGTAAAAGCTCCTGTACTAGATTTAATTATATGAATAGCTCTATTGGCCTAAATACCTCTCAGCTGGCGCACCAGTAGTTTATCCAGTTTGTCACCCAACTCAAAGCGTTTTTGTTTAATCTTCAATAGCATTGTGTTTACTTGTTTAACCTCTCTGGGCCAGTAAAAGCCAGTGTAATCCCGTGGCGCGATATTCAAATACCTTAGAAATGCTATTACTTCAATTTCTCAAACATATGACTATTTTACACCATTTTAAAGAAAAGACTCGTTAATCTAACCACACTGTCCGATTTCAAAAAGGCTTTACAACGAAAGCAAAACATTAGATTATGTCAGCAGAGTACCCAGCCAGAAATAATCAGACACCCATTTTTCAAGCTAGCATATAATGTCACATAAACCCAAACCACAGCTAAATGCAGCACTAACCTTTGATGATCTTCATCAGATGACAATCCTAGGACATTATGTTATACAATACATACATGTTTTGTTCAATCAAGTTCATATTTATATCAAAAACCAGCTTTTTACATTAACATGTGACTAGCATATGACTAGCATTCCCACCGAACACTTCCGGTGAATTTACTAAATTACTCACGATAAACGTTCACAAAAAACATAATTATTTTAAGAATTAGAGATACAGAACTCCTTTATGCACTCGCTATGTCCGATTTTAAAATAGCTTTTCGGTGAAAGCACATTTTGCAATATTCTGAGTAGATAGCCCGGCCATCACAGGCTAGCTATTTTGACACCCACCAAGTGTGGTACTCACCAAACTCCGATTTACTATTAGAAAAATTGGATTACCTTTGCTGTTCTTCGTCAGAATGCACTCCCAGGACTTCTACTTCAATAACAAATGTTGGTTTGGTTCCAAATAATCCATAGTTATATCCAAATAGCGGCGTTTTGTTCGTGCGTTCAAGACACTATCCGAAGGGTAAAGAGGGGTGAAGCGCCCGACACGTTTCGTGACAAAAAAATTCAAAATGTTCCATTACCGTACTTCGAAGCATGTCAAACGCTGTTTGAAATCAATTTTTATGCTATTTTTCTTGTTAAAAAGCGATAATATTCCGACCGGGAGTCGTTGTTTTCCTTCAAAGAGAGAGAAAGTAAACATGGTGTCGGCTCGTGCACGCACCTCCAGTCTCATTGTCCTCAGATCGACCACAATCCAAATGTACTAATGTTTTTCAGCCAGGGCCTGCAAAGCCACCATTCATCGTTCTGGCGCCTTCTGAGAGCCTATGGGAGCGTTAGAAAATGTCACGTTATGCCAGAGATCCCCTGTTTTGGTTAGAGATGATCAAGAAGGCCAAGAAATAGTCAGAGAGAGCGCTTCCTGTTTGGAATCTTCTCAGGTTTTGGCCTGCCAAATGAGTTCTGTTATACTCACAGACACCATTCAAACAGTTTTAGAAACTTTAGGGTGTTTTCTATCCAAATCAAACAATTATATGCATATTCTAGTTACTGGGCAGGAGTAGTAACCAGATTAAATTGGATACGTTTTTTATCCAGCCGTGCAAATACTGCCCCCTATCCCCAACAGGTTAAAGAGAATAGCATTGTGTTCATATTTTTGTTTTATTATGTCATTCAACTTGGAAGACATGGGCGAATCCATATAATCTCAAGTAACGGGAGCTGTCCCTCGATTTCTAATCTTCTCTGCCTATAATTTTTCATGGTAGCCTCATATGATATTATATGCCCACGCACAACAGCCTTAAATGCCTCGGATACATCAGCACTATCATTCTGGGACATTTAGTCTGTAATTAAATTGGCTGTTAGTTGGTGAAATTGTTCATCATTGAGTAATGTTGGATTAAATCGCCAGCTGAATTGAGGCTTTGTCCTGCCAAAATCCATTTGAAATAAAATGGGACTGTGATCAGAAAATATTATATTATGGTACTTGGTAGAGGTGACGTTAGATGCCAATTTAGAGTCTGTTAAAAAGTAGTCAATTTTTGTGAATGTGAGAAGAAAGAATAATCCTTATCCGTAGGGTGTTGTAATCTTCAAATATCGACAATGTTCATTGTTCCAATTAAATTATTCAAGACAGCAGTGGAATTCAGTGAAGTGGTAGGGCAAGTAGGAAGCCTTTCCATATAAGGATCCAGAATGCAGTTAAAATCTCTGTCTGTAATTAAATGTAATTAAATGTGTGCTTTATAAATCTGGCGAGAGATTGAAGACATTCCGAAAGAACTCTGGGTCATCGACATTCGGTGCATAAAGATATAAAAATGTTACATGTCGTGATAGAATATGGCCTATTACTATAATAAAGTGGTCATTGGGGTCGCTTACAGTTGAAATATGTTTGAATGGGACAGTTTAAAAAAAGTATATGGCTACACCTCTAGCCTTGAATGAAAAAGAAAGAAGGGTAATGTCGCCACACCATGGCAAAGTAATAGAGTTACCAGTAGCCATAATAAATAATTATTTGGTCCTCAAATATATTAAAATTGTAGCAGTAGGGCTGGCGCAACACGTAAAGAGCAAATGACAAATGAAAAACACAAAACATTCTCCACCTCCCTCCCCTGTCCACTTCCTCAAACGAAGTGGAATATAAGTTCCCCCATAAACACTGTGGAACTGCTGGACACTACAGGGAGACATAAGCTAGCTAACCAATTTCTAATAAAAATAAATTAGCATACCTTCAGGTGGTCCGACTGGGTCCCCTCACCTTTATGTCTATAATAATTGCTCTTATAAAATAACTGAATTTAGCCAATATGTCCCTACTGAAACAGGGAAACCGGTCAGGTGCAGTCTTACCCGCCTGTAGGACTATGACCATGCTGTCATATCTAAAAATGGCAGGACAATCGGAACTACCTATCACGGTGAACTGCTACTCGGGACGGCCCTATCGGTCCTAGGTGTCGGTGGCTATTGTAGTAATCCTGTCAATGACTCGGCATCCTGTGGTTTTTCAAACACCTTCTCTACCATACCATAGGTAAGAGTCAGCTGAGCAGGGAAGAGGAGACTTGGTGCTGCTTGGTTACCTCAGCAGTGTAGTTTGGGTATATGTTAATCTGAGCCCCGTTGAAGGACAGGGGGAATTGCTGGCGGGACAAGCACAGAGTCTTTTCCTTCTCGGGTCGTGGTGTATTTTGGCAATCATGACACAGGGCCGCGTAGCGAAGATGTGGTGTCGCTCTGTCCACTTTTAGGCCTTGGGGGAAATTGTCGATCCCTGACAGTTTTGGTATGAGTTCTGCCATGAACTGTGTTGGTCTGCCCTTCTTAATTTTTTCTTCCAAGCCTGTGATTTTGATATTCGAACGCCTTGAACGTCCCTCGAGGTCAATTATCTTGAGTTTTATAGCTTTGTTTGCTGTTAGTAGCTCTTCATACTGTCCCTCGAGGGTGGTGATGTGTGCCTCGTGGTCACCTGCGTTTCCTTCCAGGTCAATAATGCGGGTTGTATGGTCAGCCAGGGAGGTTTGCACTGATTGTAAGGATTAGTCTAGATTAAATTGAACGTTCATGTCCTCTTCCATTTTCTTAAAAGATGATGATATAATAGTCGGTGAAGGCTCCGAGTCAGGGTTAGCCATGCTAACCATTACAGCCAGGCTAACACAAGCATCGCCATCCTCATCTTGTGCTGTGGTGGGGACTTTGCCATCTTTCTTGCCAGTTGTTTTTGGATTAATTAGTTTCCCCTTGGCCGTGTTTCTCATAGAGTTGTTCAATGTAGCAGTCAAATTGTAGCAGTCAAATTTAAGCAAGGGTGAGGAGGAGGTAGTTGGAAAAGCATCTACTCCATGTGGTGCTCACTAGCGCCCCCGTAGCTGCAGTAGTCTATATGCAAATAGAACATTGCCATATATGGATCTGTGCCATTTAATTTGAACTGGACTGTATTTACAGCATTTGCGGTTGTGAGTAGATGTTTTGAGATCAAAGCAATAGCTGCTTGTAGCCACGTGTGCACATTCTGTCCATATCCTTTGCTATTAAGTGAGTTATTAGTCCAGTTATAGATTTTTTGTTTTTTGATTTATTTGTTTTCACCTTTATTTAACCAGGTAGGCAAGTTGAGAACAAGTTCTCATTTACAATTGAGACCTGGCCAAGATAAAGCAAAGCAGTTCGACAACATACAACAACATAGAGTTACACATGGAGTAAAACAAACACACAGTCAATAATACAGTAGAAAAATAAGTCTATATACAATGTGAGCAAATGAGGTGAGATAAGGGAGGTAAAGGCAAAAAAGGCCATGATGGCAAAGTAAATACAATATAGCAAGTAAAACACTGGAATGGTAGATTTGTAGTATAAGAAAGTGAAAAGTAGAAATAAATGATGGGGTGCAAAAATAAATAAAATAAATAAATACAGTAGGGGAAGAGGTAGTTGTTTGGGCTAAATTATAGATGGGCTATGTACAGGTGCAGTGATCTGTGAGCTGCTCTGACAGCTGGTGCTTAAAGCTAGTGAGGGAGATAAGTGTTTCCAGTTTCAGAGATTTTTGTAGTTCGTTCCAGTCATTGGCAGCAGAGAACTGGAAGGAGAGATGGCCAAAGGAGGAATTGGCTTTGGGGGTGACCAGAGAGATATACCTGCTGGAGCGCGTGCTACAGGTGGGTGCTGCTATGGTGACCAGTGAGCGGAGATAAGGGGGGACTTTACCTAGCAGGGTCTTGTAGATGACCTGGAGCCAGTGGGTTTGGCGACGATTATGAAGCGAAGGCCAGCCAACGAGAGCGTACAGGTCGCAGTGGTGGGTAGTATATGGGGCTTTGGTGACAAAATGGATGGCACTGTGATAGACTGCATCCAGTTTATTGAGTAGGGTATTGGATGCTATTTTGTAAATGACATCACCGAAGTCGAGGATCGGTAGGATGGTCAGTTTTACGAGGGTATGTTTGGCAGCATGAGTGAAGGATGCTTTGTTGCAAAATAGGAAGCCAATTCTAGATTTAACTTTTGATTGGAGATGTTTGATGTGAGTCTGGAAGGAGAGTTTACAGTCTAACCAGACACCTAGGTATTTGTAGTTGTCCACATATTCTAAGTCAGAACTGTCCAGAGTAGTGATGCTGGACGGGCGGGCAGGTGCGGGCAGCGATCGGTTGAAGAGCATGCATTTAGTTTTACTTGCATTTAAGAGCAGTTGAAGGCCACGGAAGGAGAGTTGTATGGCATTGAAGCTCATCTGGAGGTTAGTTAACACAGTGTCCAACGAAGGGCCAGAGGTATACATAATGGTGTCGTCTGCGTAGAAGTGGATGAAAGAATCACCAGCAGCGAGAGCGACATCATTGATGTATACAGAGAAGCGAGTCGACACCTAGGTATTTGTGATAATTTGTGGCCAGCAATAGGGGAGTGATTGAGCACAAGAGCACAAAACATGTACATTTCTAGACATCCTTGAAAGAGTCAGGTAAAGAGCTATTTTTTTTCTTAAAGGGGCAGTGTTGTATTTTGAGACAGACTTGAATAAGACAAGTGGATAAACAGGTTAATGTCAAGCCGTGTTTTTTTTTAAAGTCTCATGGAATGTAGGCCTACATTGAACACCACACATTGGCTGCAACTGCAGGCTGAATGATAGAACAGCTATTTCCATATCAAAATGTTATGGGATTCCTTTTCTCCATTGCTGTTGATGGTAGGCCACTCTGGTAGGCCTACATTATGATCAAACAGCCACAGTAGCCTACTTGGCCACTGTTAAAACTGTAAGTGTTCACAGTAAATGTGTGCTGGAAGTTGCACAGAATTTTCACAACATTAAATTTTGCGCTCAGCAGACCTGAAATTTTCTCTGTGCCGGAAAGAATTTGAGGGAACATTGCTAATATACGGTAGAATGGGGCTGGTCAAATGGTAATTTTGATGAATGGAGGGACTTCGGGGCTGCATTTTTTTCCAATGAGAGATGAGTGGCTTTTAACAGTACTGTTGGAAAGGAAGTGGAGCGGTTGGTAAGGACGGGGAGCGCGGATTTCCAATCGCTCAACTCCGCACACATATTCTCTGGGAGATCAAATTAAAATACAATGTAAATCGTCACATGCTTCATAAACAACTTGTGTAGACTAACAGTGAAATGCTTACTTACGGGCCTTTCCCAACAATGCAGAGAGAGAAAATATAGAAATAATAGAAAAGTAATGACACGTAATAATACAAGTATTAATAAATACACAATGACTAACAATATCTTGCCTATATACATGGGGTACCAGTACAGAGTCGATATGCAGTGGTAAGAGGTAATTGAGGTAGATATGTACATACAGTATAACAAGGAATAAAGTGACTAGGAAATAGGATAGATAATAAACAGTGGCAGCAGCGTAGGTGATGAGTCACAAAAGTTATTGCAAAAAGGGTCAGTACAGATGGTCCGGTTAACTATTTAACTAACTATTTAGCAGTCTTATGGCTTGGGGGTAGAAGCTGTTCAGGGTCCTGTTGGTGCCCAGACTTGGTGCCACGGTATTGCTTGCCGTGCTTAAGCAGAGAGAACATTTTATGACTTGGGTGGCTGGAGTCTTTGACAATTTTTAGGGCCTTCCTCTGACACCACCTGGTATAGAGTACATACGTACGGTCACTGTGGGGACATCGTCGTCGATGCGCTTATTACTGTAATGAAGCCGGTGACTGATGTGACCTCGGATGAATCTCAGAACCTATTACAGTCTGTGCTAGCGAAACAGTCCTGTAGTTTAGCACCCTGTCACACCCTGATCTGTTTAACCTGTGTTTGTGATTGTCTCCACCTTCCTCCAGGTATCGCCCATCTTCCCCATTATACCTGTGTTCTCTGTTGGTCTGTTGCCAGTTCATCTTGTTTGTCAAGTCAACCAGTGTTTTTGTGTCTCTGCTCCTGCTTTTCCCAGTCTATCTTTTTTCTTGCCCTCCTGGTTTTGACCCTTGCCTGTCCTGACTCTGAGCCCGCCTGCCTGACTATTCTGCCTGCCCCTGACCCTGAGCATGCCTGCCGACCTGTACCTTTGCCACACCTCTGGATTATTGACCTCTGCCTATCGTGACCCTGAGCCTGCCTGCCATCCGGTACCATTGCCTCCTCTGGTTTACTGACCACTGTCTGCCTTGACCTGTCTATTTGCCTGCCCCTGTTGGATTATTAAACATTTGTTAATTCAACGTTGTCTGCATCGGGGTCTTATCTTCATACCTGATACGCCCGCTTCATTGGACCACTTTGTATTGACCGCGTCACTGGTATTTCCTGTTTGAGTTTTAGCTTGGAAGCAGGAATCAGCAGGATAAAGTCTTGGTCAGATTTGCCAAATGGAGTGTGAGGGAGAGCTTTTTTCTGTGGGCCTGGCTGCATCTTGACTGCTCAAAACTAATATTGAATGTATGATGTTATATGTGCACTGTTACAAAACCTTCACGCCATTTCTGTTATGGATATATTTGGGGTTATTGAAGGGTTTTGAAGGTTTCGGTGTTTTGTGTTGGCCATGTTGTTCGTCACAGGACCTGATTCCTTGGGGAACCACTTGTCTAGTTGTGTGTATTTTTTTTCTATTTGGTATTTTATTTTTTACTTTATGCACTTTGAAATTATTCTGTGTAATGAAAAGTGTAATGTAATTTATTATTAATTATTATTATTACATTACTTGACCCAGGCCCAGGCCCAGCAGTGGCCCATGTGTCCACAATGGCAGTGTTGCTGTTGGCTGGGGTTCTGCTGTGCTTATAATCAAAGGCGTCTCTGACATGTCACAGTTTCCCCTACTAGGCTTGACCTACCCTCAGCCAGGAAACGCTGAACGTGTGTGTGTCCGTGTGTGCATGTCTACCAACTCATTTAAGTGTGTGTGTGTGTGTGTGTATGCAACACCATTAGGCATGGCCTCTTGCAAATTACTCATATTTTCTCCCTGTAATTCCTGCAGCCTAACCAGACAGCAATCTGTCACCCTCCACTGCAGGAGCCAAACAACATACTGTATCTCTCATCCAGTTACACAGGACCACGTCATGTGTATGGACAGCAACCTCAACTACTCTCTCACAGCATGTCCTCTCAGCCCATGTGCTTTTAAACCATTGCTGGGCCCTCAGTCCTCAGCTACCCCATTCCTTTGTTCTGTAACATGCACCTAGTGTACGAATCTACAGGGGGCTTCCATGTTTTATATTTTTTGCTGTACATTCTTTAAGTGGGATTTTTCAGAGACCCCAGAGAGGCCAGCGGGCTGAAACCAATGGTAACCTATACGCCCGGGTCCCTTACCTGAGGGCTATTTAATAAAGCTCTCGTAAAGACCAGGGTGCCTGGCCAATGGGGACTCTCCTTCACACCTTGGCACGGGCAGCTTTTTGATTGTCCCTTTTTATTTATTTTTATTTAACCTTTATTTTGACAGGGAAGTCATACTGAGGGGTCTCTTTTACAGATGAGCCAACTCACTCCGTCCTTAAGATAAATACACAGAGACATCAGATTACACTCGCAGGTCTCTGGCCTAATGGGGCAAACCTGTCATGCCCCGATCTGTTTCACCTGTCCTCGTTATTGTCTCCACCCCCTCCAGGTGTCGCTTATTTTCCCCAGTGTATTTATCCCTGTGTTTCCTGTCTCTCTGTGCCAGTTTGTCTTGTATGTTTAGTCAAGTCAACTAGCATGTTTTTCCCCATGCTCCTTTTTGCTATACTCCTTTTTCTAGTCCTCCCGGTTTTGACCCTTGCCTGTTTCTGGACTCTTTACCCGAGTGCCTGACCATTCTTACTGCCTTGACCACGAGCCTGTCTGCAACTCTGTACCTCCTGGACTCTGATTTGGTTTTCACCTTTTGCCTGTCCACAACCATTCTCTTGCCTACCCCTTTGGATTATTAAACATTGTAAGACTCCTACCATCTGCCTCCTGTGTCTGCATCTGGGTCTCGCCTTGTGCCCTTATAGTACGCGCCACGGGATTACACTGGCTGTTGAGTAGGTGGGACGCGTCCCACTGGCCCAGAGAGGTTAATGGAAGCCTCTCCAACAAAGTCCAGGTAGAATCAGGAATTCCCCAGGGCAGCTGGCTAGGTCCTTTTACTTTTTTCAATCTTTACTAATGACATGTCACTGGCTCATAGTGTGTCTATGTATGCGGATGACTCAACACTATATACACAGTACATCAGCAACTACAGCGAGTGAAATCACTGCAACACTTAACAAAGAGCTGTAGTTATTTTCAGAATAAGTTAGTCCAAAATATAAAAAAAAAACTAAAGGCATTGTACTTGGGACATATCATTCACTAAACCCTAAACCTCAACTAAATCTTATAATAAATAATGTGGAAATGTAGGTATTTGTTTAAACTACTAGCACACAGCTCGGACACCCATGCATACCCCACAAGACATGCCACCAAAGGTCTCTTCACAATCCCCAAGTCTAGAACAGACTATGGGAGGCGTACAGTACTACATAGAGCCATGGCTACATGGAACTTTATTCCACATCAGGTAACTGATGCAAGCAGTAGAATCAGATTTTAAAAACTCTTAAATTCACTTTATGGAACACCGGGGACTGTGAAGAGACACACACACACAGGCACACACATATACACATGATAAGACACGCACTCTACACACACGTACACATGGATTTTGTATTGTAGATATGTGATAGTAGAGTATTGGCCTGGTGGAACACACTTAATTTGTTGTGAAAAGTGTTAAGAAATGTAATTTCATGTAATATTTTTTATTGTATATGTATGCTGCCTTGGCAGGAGCTACTGGGGATCCTTAATAAATACAAAAAATACAGTCACCAGAACTCAACCCAATTGAACACTTATGGAATCAAAATCAAATCAAATGTATTTATATAGCCCTTCTTACATCAGCTGATATCTCAAAGTGCTGTACAGAAACCCAGCCTAAAACCCCAAACAGCAAGCAATGCAGGTGTAGAAGCATGGTGGCTAGGAAAAACTTCCTAGAAAGGCCAAAACCTAGGAATAAACCTAGAGAGGAACCAGGCTATGAGGGGTGGCCAGTCCTCTTCTGGCTGTGCCGGGTGGAGATTATAACAGCACATGGCCAAGATGTTCAAATGTTCATAAATGACCAGCATGGTCAAATAATAATAATCATAATAGTTATCGAGGGTGCAACAAGTCAGCAACTCAAGAGTAAGTGTCAGTTGGCTTTTTCATAGCCGATCTTTGAGAGTATCTCTACCGCTCCTGCTGTCTCCAGAGAGTTGAAAACAGCAGGTCTGGAACAGGTAGCACGTCCGGTGAACAGGTCAGGGTTCCAGCAGGTCTGGGACAGCAGGTCTAGGACAGGTAGCACGTCCGGTGAACAGGTCAGGGTTCCAGCAGGTCTGGGACAGCAGGTCTGGGACAGGTAGCACGTCCAGTGAACAGGTCAGGGTTCCATAGCCGCAGGCAGAACAGTTGAAACTGGAGCAGCAACACGGCCAGGTGGACTGGGGACAGCAAGGAGTCATCATGCCAGGTAGTCCTGAGGCATGGTCCTAGGGCTCAGGTCCTCCGAGAGAGAGAAAGAAAGAAAGAGAGAAAGAGAGAATTAGAGAGAGCATATTTAAATTCACACAGGACACCGGATAAGACAAGAGAAATACTCCAGATGTAACATACTGACCCTAGCCCCCCGACACAAACTACTGCAGCATAAATACTGGAGGCTGAGACAGGAGGGGTCAGGAGACACTGTGGCCCCTTCCGATGAAACCCCCAGACAGGGCCAAACAGGCAGGATATAACCCCACCCACTTTGCCAAAGCACAACCCCCACATCACTGGAGGGATATCTCCAACCACCAACTTTACCGTCCTGAGACAAGGCTGAGTATAGCCCACAAAGATCTCCGCCACGGCACAACCCAAGGGGGGGCGCCAACCCAGACAGGAAGACCACGTCAGTGACTCAACCCACTCAAGTGACGCACCCCCCCCCCCCCCCCCCCCCCCCCCCGGGACGGCATGGAAGCACACCAGTAAGCCAGAGACTCGGCCCCTGTAATAGGGTTAGAGGCAGAGAATCCCAGTGGATAAAGGGGAACCGGCCAGGCAGAGACAGCAAGGGCGGTTCGTTGCTCCAGCCTTTCCGTTCAACTTCACACCCCTGGGCCAGACTACACTTAATCATAGGACCTACTGAAGAGATGAGTCTTCAGTAAAGACTTAAAGGTTGAGAGTCTGCGTCTCTCACATGGGTAGGCAGACCATTCCATAAAAATTGAGCTCTATAGGAGAAAGCCCTGCCTCCAGCTGTTTGCTTAGAAATTCTAGGGACAATTAGGAGGCCCACGTCTTGTGACTGTAGCGTACGTGTAGGTATGTACGGCAGGACCAAGTCGGAAAGATAGGTAGGAGCAAGCCCATGTAATGCTTTGTAGGTTAGCAGTAAAACCTTGAAAACAGCCCTTGCCTTAACAGGAAGCCAGTGTAGGGAGGCTAGCACTGGAGTAATATGATCACATTTTTTGGTTCTAGTCAGGATTCTAGCAGCCGTATTTAGCACTAACTGAAGTTTATTTAGTGCTTTTTCCGGGTAGCCGGAAAGTAGAGCATTGCAGTAGTCCAACCTAGAAGTAACAAAAGCATGGATTAATTTTTCTGCATCATTTTTGGACAGAAAGTTTCTGATTTTTGCAATGTTACGTAGATGAATAAAAGCTGTCCTTGGAAGATTCTGAAGCGGCGCCTGAGACAGCGTTTTCCACCACCATCAGCAAAACACAACATTTTTGAATTTCTCATGGAAGAATGGTTTCACATCTCTCCGATAGAATTCCAGACACTTCTAGAACCTATGCCAAGGTTCACTGAAGCTGTTCTGTCCCAACGCCCTATTACAGTTTTTCCCAATTGTTAAAACACATTTGCTGAAACTACATCTTAGTCACTCAAAACACAAAACATCCAATTTCCCCAAACGCCACAGACATCTTGCAAAATGAAACACAGCAATCAAAATCATGTACTCCCTGCTCAAAATGAAATTCTGCATACAACTAAGACACACACACACATCAAATTAATCTAACTTAGTGACAATCGAGATCACACTTATGTGACATATTCAAAACACTGCTATCAGAACCTATTTCAATGTAAAGACTAAGATTGTGTTCGTATATTGTTTTTGTGTACTCAAACAAGAAAATAACACAAATTTAACTATTTTTGTTTGACATGTATTGAGTCATGTTGAAATATAAAACAGCATACTGTAAGCACACACTGTAAAAATCTAAACATACAGTAAATATATTTTGCTTGTGCAAAGGAAGAAAAATAGGCCTATTTGTACTACAGTACTGTATGTTAGATCAATTGTATGGAATGGATAAAGAAACTGTCAAAATACGGTTAAATCTTAAAATCTGTCATGTCTTGTGTTTTGGTCCGGCTACAGATTTTCATCAACATCACATGCGGTATTCTCCATGGCCAGACAGCGGGAGAAATATCTTCTGGCATGACGCATCCACCCCTGACAGAACTCTGCTGGAATGTCACCATTACCGTTACCTGGAGAAGGGCCATATGTTCCACCGCCATGCTAAAAACAACTTCTCAGTGGGGTTGAGAAATGGGGAATATGGTGGGAGATAGAGAATTGTAAACCTAGGATGGTCATGGAACCAGTTGCGGACCTGAGCGGCCCGATGAAAACTCACGTTGTCCCAAATCAGAACATATATTTGCTGCTCAGGATCACCTGGCCCTTTCTGCTCTGACTGAAAAAAGATTGTAATGTAGGGTGTTCAGGAAATTAAGGAGATGGGCAGTGTTGTATGGTCCAAGGGGGGCATGGCGTTGGAGGACCCCATTGTGGCTTACAGCTGCGCATATGGTGACATTTCCCCCAATATGGCCAGGTACCTCAATGATGGTGCATTGACCAATGATGTTCCTTCCTGTCCTCCTTGTCTTCGATAAATTTAATCCAGCCTCATCTGTGATTATGAGTTCCTGGGGGATAGGACTGGATAGGCATCCAACTGCATGAATCTCTGAAATGACAATAAATACTGTAATTGCTGTATACTAAAGTTCACTGGCAACATTAATGAGTCTCTAATGTTTTAAGAGTGTAATACTAGTACATTACTTACTTGCACGTATTTGTATTGTTTATCCTTCACTCTTTGGGAATTCCTTTCAAATGGGACTCTGCACATTTGCTTCATCCTGAAATGGTGTGTCAGTTTCTGTGTTATTTGATTGTTGTTTCCCTATGTTACCGCTGGAGGGCACCCTTACCCTGTTTTCTCGTTTCCAGGTTACCCTGATTATTACTTATTGGATTCACTTGTGTTAAATTACCTTCTGTTCAACTGGTTGCCTTGTTATTTAGGTTCCTCAGTTGGGCTGTATCTTTGCTTCGGTCTTATGCATTATTACTGTGCTCTTGTGCGGTTGCCTTGTTTCTGTTAAGACTAAGTAAAAGTTCTGGATTTACCCTTACCTCTGCTTGCTGTGTTTCTCTGCGCCTGGGTTCGAGTTCGTACTAGCATTATTGTTACAGTAGACCTAAGCCTACAATGGACCCAGCAGAGATTTCTCAGTCGTCCGAGGGACACTCTGAGCTCCACTATTTACGGCCGGCTTTCACCCACCATGGAACTGTGATTGGTCGTCATGAGGCGTGGCTGCAGACATTATCTGATGATTTAAGAACTCTTGTGTCCTCTCTACAGACAGGACAGGTGGGAGCAACGGCTGCTACACCTGTGGCTGTTCCTAATCCTCCACTCCCTACCAGCTCAACATCTTCCTCCCTTCGGGAGCCTCATTTCCCGACACCGGAGCGCTGAGAGACATCCTGGGAGGTTTCGTGGGTACCTGCTCCAATGCTCGCTGGCCTTCGAGCTGCAGGCATCAATGTTTCCCACCGAGCATTCCAGAGTGGCATACGTCATCTCCTTGCTCTCAGGACAGGCTCTGGCCTGGGCCATATGGGAGCAGCAGTCATACATTTGTATTAATTGCCAAAGCTTCATCCAGGAGATGAGGGTTTTTGATCACTCCATCAGTGGCAGAAACGCTGCTCAAATATTCATTGCGCTCCGGCAGGGCAGCCGGAGCATAGCTGATTACGCCATTGACCTTCAGACACTTGCCGCTGAGAGCGGTTGGAATACAGAGGCACTTCACTCAGCCTTTCTGAATGGACTCAGCGAGGTTCTCAAGGATAAACTGGCTTCCCGGGACAACCCTGACACTCTGGATGAGCTTATTGTTCTGGCCATCCGAATTGACGACTGGCTTCAGGAAACGTCGTCGTAAGAGGACGGAGGGGCTCCAAGTTGTTTCCAGTGTTTCGGGTTCCGCTGAGGGAGTCGATTCCTTATTTGTTCCACTGCCTTATGCTGTGTCTGCTTGTCCTGTAACGTGTCAGAGTTCTCAATTCGGCTCTGGTTCTCCTTCATATCCTTCAGAGGACCTGATGCAATTGGGATGCACCAGAATTTCTGCTCCTGTAGAGAAGACGCAGGATTAACGAGCAACGTTGTCTTTACTGTGGACAGTCTGGACATTTCCATGCCTCCTGTCCTGAGCTGACGGGAAACAGGATGACTAGTCAGTAGACGGGAGAATACTGGCAAGTCAGATACAGTCTCCAGCTGCCGACGTGGTACGCACCTTGCTTCCGGCCAACCTGCAGTGGGACAATGGGCAGTTGGACATTCCTGCTTTCATCGACTCTGGGGCTACCGGCTGTTTTCTAGATCGCACATTAGCTTGCCAACAGGGGCTACCTCTCACTAAGCTGGACATTCCGTTGTCGGTCACTGTGCTGGATGGGGTCTGGGAAGGTCTGGGAAGGTGAAGCAACTCACCATGCTTGTTCTGGATTATCATGTGGAGTTTATCCAGTTACATTTGGTGGACTCTCCTGAGCTTCCCCTGGTTCTTGGACATCTGTGGTTTTCTATCCATAATCCTCAAATTGACTGGCCCTTGGGAAGAGTTCTGGGATGGAATCCTTCATGCCAGTCCACCTGCCAACAACTCTCCCCACATCTTTCCGGCCCTGCTCGCCTGGATGCTTCTGATTCTCCTATTCCCTCAGCTGGGGTTGACAAGCCTGATCTTTCCCGCGTACCTCGGGATTACTGGGATCTGGGTCAGGTCTTCAGCAAACGAAGGGTCAGCGAACTGCTTCCTCACAGGTCCTACGATTGTGCCATCGACCTTCTGCCCGGCACCACTCCTCTGAGAGGAGGGCTGTATTCTCTCTCTGGACCAGACACTGCAGCCATGAACAGTTATATTAAGGAGGCGCTGGCGAATGGTTTTATTCGGCCATCCACTTCACCTGCAAGAGCAGGTTTTTCTTTGTTGGAAAGAGGGGTGGGGGATTACGTCCCTGTATCGATTACCAGGGTTTAAATAACAATTCCATCAAGAACAGTTAGCTTCTTCCTCTTCTTACCTGTACATAGCCCATCTATAATTTAGCCCAAACAACTACCTCTTCCCCTACTGTATTTATTTATTTTATTTATTTTATTTATTTTGCTCCTTTGCACCCCATCATTTATTTCTACTTTGCACTTTCCTCTACTACAAATCTACCATTCCAGTGTTTTACTGTGAATCGTCATGCGTATCCCACTGCAAATACATATATCTGCCTACCTGCCTGTCTGCCTGCGCATCCCCTACGCATTTGCATTGTTATTAAGTTTATTTTGGCTTTCATGCTTCTTTATCCTGCATTTGTTTTTCTTCAACATGGCATGTTTGTTGTCGTAGTTTTGGTAACTTCATTGTCACCAAAATGAGTGTACCATCTGACTGCAAAAGAAATGCCAGTGGCTGGACTAAATGTATTCAGATTCAGACAGCTCTCTAAATCAAATCAAATCAAATTTAATTTGTCACATGCGCTGAAAACAACAGGTAGACCTTAGTGAAATGCTTAATTACAAGCCCTTAACCAACAATGCAGTTAAGAAAAATACCTACAAAAAAAAGAATACAATAAGAAAATAAGAAATAAAACAAATAATTAAAGAGCAGCAGTAAAATAACAATAGCAAGGCTATATACAGGGGGTACCGGTACAGAGTCAATGTGCGGGGCACCGGTTAGTTGAGGTAATTGAAGTAATATAAACATGTGGGTAGAGTTATTAAAGTGACTAACACATAGATAATAACAGTGAGCAGCAGCAGCATAAAAGGGGGGGGGGTTGCAAATAGTCTGAGTAGCCATTTGATTAGATGTTCAGTAGTCTTATGGCTTGGGGGTAGAAGCTGTTTAGAAGCCTCTTGGACCTAGACTTGGCCATCTGGTACCGCTTGCCATGCGGTAGCAGAGAGAACAGGCTATGACTAGGTTGGCTGGAGTCTTTGAATTTTTAGGGCCTTCCTCTGACACCGCCTGATATAGATGCCCTGGATGGCAGGAAGCTTGGCCCCAGTGATGTACTGGGCCGTACGCACTACCTTCAGTAATGCCTTGTGGTCTGAGGCCGAGCTGTTGCCATATGCAGGCAGTGATGCAACCAGTCAGGATGCTCTCGCTTGTGCAGCTATAGAACCCTTTGAGGATCTGAGGACCATTGCCAAATCTTCTCAGTCTCCTGAGGGGAAATAGGTTTTGTTGTGCCCTCTTCACGACAGTCTTGGTGTGCTTGGACCATGTTAGTTTGTTGGTGATGTGGACGCCAAGGAACTTGCAGCTCTCAACCTGCTCCACTACAGCCCCGTCAATGAGAACGGGGGTGAACTCTGTCCTTTTTTCCTGTAGTCCACAATCATCTCCTTAGTCTTGATCACGTTGAGGGAGAGGTTGTTGTCCTGGCACCACACAGTCAGGTCACTGACCTACTCAGAGTAGGCTGTCTCGTCGTTGTCGGTGATCAGGCCTAACACTGTTGTGTCATCTGCAAACTTAATGATAGTGTTGAAGTCATGCCTGGCTGTGCTATCGTAGGTGAACAGGGAGTACAGGAGGGGACTGAGCACGAACCCCTGAGGGACCCCAGTGTTGAGGATCAGCGTAGCGGATGTGTTGTTACCTACCCTTACCACCTGGGTGGCCAGTCATGAAGTCCAGGATCCAGTTGCAGAGGGAGGTGTTTATTCCCAGGGTCCTTAGCTTAGTGATGAGCTTTGATGGCACTATGGTGTTGAACGCTGAGCTATAGTCAATGAATTGCATTCTCACATACAGTTGGAGTCGGAAGTTTACAAACACCTAGGTTGGAGTCATTAAAACTAGTTTTACAACCACTCCACAAATTTCTTGTTAACAAACTATAGTTTTGGCAAGTCGGTTAAGACATCTACTTTGTGCAAGACACAAGTCATTTTTCAAAAAATTGTTTACAGACAGACTATTTCACTTATAATTCACTGTATCACAATTCCAGTGGGTCAGAAGTTTACATACACTAAGTTGACAGTGCCTCTAAACAGCTTGGAAAATTCCAGAAAATGATGTCATTGCTTTAGAAGCTTCTGATCGGCTAATTGACATTATTTGAGTCAATTGGAGGTGTAGCTGTAAATTTATTTCAAGGCTTACCTTCAAACTCAGTTCCTCTTTGCTTGACATCATGGGAAAATCAAAAGAAATCAGCCAAGACCTCAGATTTTTTTTTAGACATCTCCACAAGTATGGTTCATCATTGGGAACAATTTCCAAATTCCTGAAGGTACCACGTTCAGCTGTACAAACAATAATACACCATGGGACCACGCAGCCGTCATACCACTCAGGAATGAGAAGCGTTCTGTCTCCTAGAGAATGTACTTTGGTGTGAAAAGTGCAAATCAATCCCAGAACAACAGCAAAGGACCTTGTGAAGATGCTGGAGGAAAAAAGGTACAAAAGTATCTATATCCACAGTAAAACGAGTCCTATGTCGACATAACCTGAAAGGCCGCTCAGCAAGGAAGAAGCCACTGCTCCAAAACCGCCATAAGAAAACAGACTACGGTTTGCAACTGCACATGGGGACAAAGATCGTACTTTTTAGAGAAATGTCCTCTGGTCTGATGAATCAAAATAGAACTGTTTGGCCATAATGGCCATCGTTATGTTTGGAAGAAAAAGGTGGAGGCTTGCAAGCCGAAGAACACCATCCCAATCATGAAGCACGGGGGTGGCAGCATCATGTTGTGGGGGTGCTTTCCTGCAGGAGGGACTGGTGCACTTCACAAAATAGATGGCATCATGAGGGAGGAAAATTATGTGGATATATTGAAGCAACATCAGTCAGGAAGTTAAAGCTTGGTCGCAAATAGTCTTCCAAATGGACAATGACCCCAAGCATACTTACACAGTTTTGGCAAAATGGCTTAACCTGTTGGGGATAGGGGGCAGTATTTACACGGCCGGATAAAAAACGTGCGCGCCACGCCCATCATTGGATACACCTAGCCCAGAGAGGTTAAGGACAACAAATGCAGAACTGAAAAAGAATGTGCGAGCAAGGAAGCCTACAAACCTGACTCAGTTACACCAGCTCTGTCAGGAGGAATGGGCCAAAATTCACACAACTTATTGTGGGAAGCTTGTGGAAGGCTACCTGACACATTTTACCCAAGTTAATCTTACATCTAGACGTTCCTCTAGCGGAACACCTGCTCCAATATCTAATGATGGGCATGGCGCGAATTACAAATTCCTCAAAAATCCCAAAACTTCAATTTCTCAAACATAGGACTATTTTACACCATTTTAAAAAGACAAGACTCTCATTAATCTAACCACACTGTCCGATTTCAAAAAGGCTTTATAACGAAAGCAAAACATTAGATTATGTCAGCAGAGTACCCAGCCAGAAATAATCAGACACCCATTTTTCAAGCTAGCATATAATGTCACATAAACCCAAACCACAGCTAAATGCAGCACTAACCTTTGATGATCTTCATCAGATGATACTCCTAGGATATTATGTTATACAATACATGCATGTTTTGTTCAATCAAGTTCATATTTATATCAAAAACCAGCTTTTTACATTAGCATGTGACGTTCAGAACTAGCATTCCCACCGAACACTTCCGGTGAATTTACTAAATTACTCACGATAAACGTTCACAAAAACATAAATTATTTTAAGAATTATAGATACAGAACTCCTTTATGCAATCGCGGTGTCCGATTTTAAAATAGCTTTTCGGTGAAAGCACATTTTGCAATATTCTGAGTAGATAGCCCGGCCATCATGGCTAGCTATTTTGACACCCACCAAGTTTGGTACTAACCAAACTCAGATTTACTATAAGAAAAATTGGATTACCTTTGCTGTTCTTCGTCAGAATGCACTCCCAGGACTTCTACTTCAATAACAAATGTTGGTTTGGTTCCAAATAATCCATAGTTATATCCAAATAGCGGCGTTTTGTTCGTGCGTTCAAGACACTATCCGAAGGGTAAAGAAGGGTGACGCGCCCGGCGCGTTTTGTGACAAAAAAAATTCAAAATATTCCATTACCGTACTTCGAAGCATGTCAAACGCTGTTTAAAATAAATAAAAAAGCGATAATATTCCGACCGGGAAACCCTGTTTTCGTTCAAAGATGAAAAAATAAAAACATGGTGTCGGCCCGTGCACGCGCCCCCAGTCTCATTGTTCTCAGATCGACCACTATTCAAATGCGCTACTGTTTTTCAGCCATGGCCTGCAAAGTCATCATTCACCATTCTGCCGCCTTCTGAGAGCCTATGGGAGCGTTAGAAAATGTCACGTTATGCCAGAGATCCCCTATTTTGGATAGAGATGATCAAGAAGGCCAAGAAATAGTCAGAGAGGGCTCTTCCTGTTTGGAATCTTCTCAGGTTTTGGCCTGCCAAATGAGTTCTGTTATACTCACAGACACCATTCAAACAGTTTTAGAAACTTTGGAGTGTTTTCTATCCAAAGCTAATTATATGCAAAGCTAATTATATGCATATTCTAGTTTCTGGGCAGGAGTAATAATCAGATTAAATCGGGTAAGTTTTTTATCCGGCCGTGAAAATACTGCCCCCTATCCATAACAAGTTAAACAATTTATAGGCAGTGCTACCAAATACTAATTTAGTGTATGTAAACTTCTGACCCACTGGGAATGTGATGAAGGAAATAAAAGCTGAAATAAATAATTCTCTGTACTATTATACTGACATTACACATTCTTAAAATAAATTGGTGCTCTTGACTGACCTAAGACAGGGGATTTTTACTAGGATTAAGTGTCAGGAATTGTGAGAACTGAGTTTAAATGTATTTGGCTAAGGTGTATGTAAACTTCCGACTTCAACTGTAGGTGTTCCTTTTGTCCAGGTGGGAAAGGGCAGTGTGGAGAGCAGTAGAGATTGCATCATCTGTGGATCTGTTGGGGTGGTATGCAAATTGGAGTGGGTCTATTGTTTCTGGGACAATGGTGTTGATGTGAGCCTTAACCAGCCTTTCAAAGCACTTCATGGCTACAGACGTGAGTGCTATGGGTAGGTAGTCATTTATGCAGGTTACCTTCGTGTTCTTGGGCACAGGGACTATGCTGTATTGTTTGAAACATGTTGGTATTGCAGACTCAGACAGTGTCAGTGAAGACACTTGCCAGTTGGTCAGCGCATGCTCAGAATACACATCCTGGTAATCTGTCTGGCCCTGCGGCCTTGTGAATGTTGGCCTGTTTAATTAAACCGCCAGCAGGACACCTGTGGACAATTTCCTGTGAAATTGGAGGGCGCGCAATTCAAATAAATAATCGTAAAAAAATATGGATATTAAACATCTAGGTACATACAAGTGTCTTATATCGGTTAAAAGCCTAAATACTTGTTCATCTGCATTGTCCGATTTACAATAGGCTTTACAGTGAAAGCATGCCATGTGATTGCTTGAGGACGGCGCCCGTATCAAAATATTATAAAATCACAAATAGCGATTAAATAATCACTTACTTTTTGAAGGTCTTCCTCTGATTTGCAATCCAAAGGGTCCCAGCTACAACATGCATGGTCGTTTTTGTTAGATAAAATCCTTCTTTATATCCCAAAAAGTCTGTTTAGTTGTCCCCATCGATTTCAGTAATCCACTCGTTCAATATGCAGACAAAGGAATCCAAAAATCTACCGCTAAACTTTCTTAAAACAAGTCAAACTACGTTTCTATTTAAGCCTCAGGTACCCTAAAATGTAATTAAACTCTAATATTTCATAACATTCTAATATTTTCAAGTATGTTAAACAGAAAAGCAAAATAAGCAGGTGCGCGTCCTCTTCGTAGCGCGCACACAGACTGATTTCCAACTCTGACTCCCAGTACAAAAACTCAAAATTCTTCCTCGTTTGGGATGAAACAAGCCTGAAACCTTGGACAAAGACTGTTGACATCTAGTGGAAGCCATAGGAATTGCAATCTGGGAGCTGGAATTGCATATGACCCATAGCTTCCCATTCTTGTTGGTTTTTCTTTCGATTTTCTCCTACCATGTCAATTGTGTTATAGTCTCATACATTATTTTAACATTTCTACAAACCTCAAAGTGGTTTCTATCCAATGGTACCAATTATATGCATATCCTGGGCCTGAGTAACAGGCAGTTTACTTTGGGCACATCAGTCAGGCGGAAATTCTGAAAAAAGGACCATAGCCCTAAGAAGTTTTTAAAGGTCTTACTCACATCGGCTGCGGAGAGCCTAATCACACAGTCGTCCGGAATAGCTGATGCTCTCATGCATGTTTCATTACTTTAATATTTCTTCACACTGCAGACTGGATCAGCCTCACCACAGAGGCCTACTTAGACAAAATATCCCACAGACCTCTCATGAACTTTCACTGCCAATTCCCTGGGTAGTGTTAGGTTCTTATTTATCAGAGTAAATGACTCACGGACACTAGAGAAGCTTAACCAAGTTTAATTCTTCCCAAAGGGTCGTTATAGCTGTAATTCAGACAACCAGACATTTCTCACCATCACAGGTATATATATCCCACTTAAGACACTCCTCCTTCTCTCCAATCTTAACATATGGTTTTAAACAGGAAGGGGGTAGTAAACCCTTATTACCCCCTTCAGGGGATCTGACCTGACCTCCTGACCTCAACCCCTCCTTCGCCTAATCCACAGATGTTCATCTGCTTCCCCTATAGCAATCCTTTGATCTCCCGTCCACCCAGCACATTCCACAGGCACTCTGTCTTTCAACAGAGTGCCAGAGTGCTTGTGGGATATTGTTTGTGTTAGTTGCCTGTGTGCACGTCATGATTTCGCGTTTCGTTGTTTCTTTATTGGTTTGTTTGTTTCACGGAGATTAAAATGATGTGGAACTGTACTCACGCTGCGCCTTGGTCCCGTTCTTACGACAAACGTGACACTCCTTTATATACTATGTGTCTGATCTATCATGTCTTTAATATCTCAATGTTCAAAATTTCGAATCCAACAGTCCCTCCTCTTGAACAATAGCATCCTAATTATCAAATGTATAAACTCGGAAATTACTAATAAATGGACAAACGATAATAAAACATGAATTAAAAAAACTAACAAATGGAACTAACAATGATAACAAACATTCACCGTGAGGTTTACAAACTCAGAGACTTATGGCATCTGTTCTATAATCACATCATACACAATTTTATTTCCATCTCTCAACACACAATAAAATGCCATTCCAGCTGAATCTGCTGTCTTGTTCCATGTCAGCTGGAACGCTTTTTTGTTTCTCCACTCTCTCCTTCTGGTTCCTAAGAGAGTTATAGCTTAAGACTTGGAAAGCAACAAAAAGACAAACAAAACATAACAGTATTAACCTCTTATGGCTAGGGGGCAGTCTTTTCACGGCTGGATAAAAAACGTACCCGATTTAATCTGATTATTAGTCCTGCCCAGAAACTAGAATATGCATATAATTATTAGCTTTGGAGAGAAAACACTCCACAGTTTCTGAAACTGTTTGAATGGTGTCTGTGAGTATAACAGAACTCCTATGGCAGGCAAAAACCTGAAATGCTTCTGTTCAGGAAGTACCCTGTCAGACCTTTTATTTTCTTTGTTTGACATCTCTCCCAAAAACTAAGGATCTCTGCTGTTACGTGACACTTCGCACGTCTCCAATGGAGTCTCAGAGCCCGGGAAAAACAGGAATGACGTAATTCAAAGCCCTGGCTGAAACAAAGGAGAGCAAAAGCTAAGTGGTCACTCAGTGGACTAAGCCTTACGCTAGCGACCCGCCCCGCCCCCGGCTTTCGGTTTTTCCCTCAGTATACAGACAGGCAGATTCCCGGTCGGAATATTATCGCTTTTCTACGAGATAAATTGCATAAAAATTGGTTTTAAACAGCGGTTGACATGCTTCGAAGTACGGTAATGGAATATTTAGACATTTTTTGTCACATTCTGCGTCATGCTCGTGGCCGAGATTTAGCGTTGGGATAGTGTCTAGAACGCACGAACAAAACGTCTTGATGGAACATAACGATGGATTATTTGGGACCAAACCTACATTTGTTATTGAAGTAGAAGTCCTGGGACTGCATTCTGACGAAGAACAAGCAAGGTAAGAACATTTTTCTTATAGGAAATGTGATTTTGGTGAAGGCTAAACTGGTTGGGTGTCTAAATAGCTAGCCCGTGATGGCTGGGCTATGTACTTAGATTATTGCAAAATGTGCTTAATCCGAAAAGCTATTTTAAAATCGGACATATCGAGTGCATAGAGGAGTTCTGTATCTATAATTCTTAAAATAATTGTTATGCTTTTTGTGAACGTTTATCGTGAGTAATTTAGTAAAATCACCGGAAGTGTTCGGTGGGAATGCTAGTTCTGAACGTCACATGCTAATGTAAAAAGCTGGTTTTTGATATAAATATGAACTTGATTGAACAGACATGCATGTATTGTATAACATAATGTCCTAGGTGTGTCATCTGATGAAGATCATAAAAGGTTAGTGCTGCATTTAGCTATGGTTTGGGTTTATGTGACATGATATGCTAGCTTGAAAAATGGGTGTCTGATTATTTCTGGCTGGGTACTCTGCTGACATAATCTAATGTTTTGCTTTCGCTGTAAAGCCTTTTTGAAATCGGACAGTGTGGTTAGATAAAGGAGAGTCTTGTCTTTAAATAGCTGTAAAATAGTCATATGTTTGAAAAATGGAAGTTTTCGGATTTTAGAGGAGTTTGTATTTCGCGCCCCGCCCATCATTGGATATTGGAGCAGACGTTCCGCTAGCGGAACGTGTAGATGTAAGAGGTTTTAACAATGTGATAAGCTATGCGTAATTATATATGCATGAAAACCAAAGTCTGAGACCATGACAATTCCCACTCTCTCTTCCCCTGACTCTATGCATCCAGGATACTTTCCTGCTGGGTTCCAGAAAAATGAAAGCTCTAAAAAGCTTCCTCATTTCGCCCTGTATTCCCCTTTCGGCCCCAGGTTCCGAGAGGTGTTCCCAAGTCATGTCATTTTCACTTTGTTCCCCATCTCCTCCATTTCACCTGATAGGCACGTCACCTGATATGCAAGTGCGTATTCCTAATCAATGTTACATCCTCTTGAGGTAACCCAGCGCTGTATATCCTTTCACATCAATGCCTTCAACATTTTGTTCAGAGTACAATTACCCCACTATCCTCTATCATATGATGCATTAACCAATAAAGCAGCTAACCCCAACCCAACTATGATGTTTATAGTAGATCCCAGACCCAACCCATCTGTATGACTTACAGTGGAATCTAGTCTCTCTCTCTCTCTCTTGCTCCGCTTCCTCTGTCATGGTGTCTTCACTCACCCATTATGCAGCTGGACCTCACTTGACGTGAGAACTATGCACCCCCCAAGGAGAGACATGACGATCTTTACCGCTGCAGGTACTGTACGGATTAGTGTGTGTTGCCTATACCGACGCTGTCCCTTGATGTACACTCAGAAGTACAGAAAATAGTGGGAGTCTGTACCTGAATTTAAAGGGTGGCTGAAGCCAGTAATTGGGGATGATTGTCGGGCATACAGTGCGTACTGCAAATCAGATATGCTTGCAAAAATCTATGACATCAAAAAACATTGTGCTACAGCAAAGCATATAAATAAGTCAAAACCGTACAACCCCGCAATACAGTCTACATTACCACAATTGGTTAAGAAAGTGGATAACTGCAAAAGCGCAGAAGCTACTATGGCAATGGCCATTGCGGAGCATTGTTCGCTGCTAGCATGCAACCATTTAGGTATGGCTTGCAAAGCTGCCTTTTCAGATTCTGTGGCAGCAACAAACTTCCAAGTGCACAGAAATTATTATGGGAGTACTGGCTCCTTATTTTCTCAAAAGGGTAACATCAGATGTGGGGGGTGAGAAGTTCAGTCTCCTTTTGGATGAGTCCACTAATGTCAGTGTCTCGAAATACCTGGGTGTGGTGATTCGGTATTTCAGTGCTAAAAAAAGAACCGGTGTCCACATTTCACGTGCTAGTTGAATTGGAGGGGGCGATGCCATACCAATAGCAAAGTTGGTAGCTGAGTTTCTTGAGAAGTGTAACTTTAAAAAAGAGAATCTTCAGGGTATTGGCACTGATAATGCGCCCGTGAGGACTGGGGTGCACAACAGGGTGCACAAGATTTTAAAGGAAGAATGTGCATTGCCCAATTTGGTACTCATTCCGTGTGTGCCATTCTTTACAATTGGCTGACAGAGCAGCATCCAAAGAAACCATCCTTAGGAGTGTTGAGTACTTAATCATGGAAACCTACAACTGGTTTTTGATTTCCCCAAAACTGCGCGAGGCATACAAAGCAGTGTATGCCACCATTAATTGTGGCCAGAAACCCCTGCAGATCACCAAAATGTGTGCTACACGTTGGCTATCTATTGAGCCTGCGGTGACTCGTATATTGAGCCAGTGGGAAGAACTGAAACTCCACTTTCAGTTGACCAAGGCCAGTGAGCAATGCTACATGGTGGATGTGCTCCACGCCATGTACATGGACAAGACCAACTATGTCTACCTGACATTCTTGTAATTAATCCTGTCCGATGTACAAGTTGCAGTGAAGTCATTTGAGGGAGAGCAAACAGATCCTGTCAAGCTTTTGGACAATCTGGTATACCTCTTAACATCAATTTGCAGCAGAGTAGTCAACCCTATGGCAAAAATGATGTCCTGAAGGATGCTATTGATGGACATCTCAGTCCATCACCATTCCTTGGGTACCTTTTCGAGAGCATGGTGTACCAACTCAGTCTTGCGCCAGAGGACAAAAAGGAAATTCGGAGATGGTGCATCAACTACATTGTTGCTTTAAGCAAGGAGCTGCAAACAAGGCTCCCAGACAACCTAGAAGCCTTGCGAAACATGGCCTTGTTCAGTGTTAAGGAAACGCTAAAGCACAATAAAGGCACCACCGAAATTATTAAAGTAGCTGAGCTACATTGTTTCCCAATGGAGAAACATCCATCTGTTTAGGTGGGACTCAACTGAGAATACAGTCGAGTTTTGGAGTGAAGTGAATAACTACACGGACTCTTCCGGGTCAAATCCATTTGAAGAAGTGTGCAAAGCTGCACTCGCTGCCCTCTCCTTGCCACACTCAAATGCGGAGGTTGAACAGCTGTTCAGCCAAATGAGTGTGGTCAAGTCAAAGTTAAGAAATAGAATGTCACTGCACACTCTCAACTCCATACACCTGGTGAGGTATGGACTGAAGCTGGCTGGTGATACCTGTTACCAGCATAAACTACCAAGTGAAGTTCTGCAGTAGTTTGGCACCACAGCAGCATACAGCTTTAAGGCCACTCCATCCTCTTCTGCTGGTTCCAGCTCTGTGACAATGCAGTTGGACAGTGAAGATGAAGTCGATTTCCTTGCCAATATATGATTCATCATATTTACAGTACGTATGCAAGGAGTGAACTTTCTGGAACTGGCGGAGACACACAGTTGATGGTGGCAGTGTGCACTGCAGTGTGAGCGAGAACAGTGGCAATATCTGGAGGAAACCAGTGAGCAGCTATCCAGGCAAGCAGCACAACAACCTGGAGAGAGCTGGAGAGAGATGCCTAGTGCACACATCATTATTTGAGTAAAGTTGCTTGTTCAATAAGATAGCATATATACCTTGTTATTAGCTTGTACCTATAATTGTTGATCAGTTGCGTAGCATGTTAACTACCAATACACTGCTTAAAACTATGATTGTTCAGAATATGTAGGTTTACTAGTTAAAAATAAAACTAATAAAATGTAATTGTTCAATAATGTGTAATGTGTAATTGTTCAATAATTCAATGTGTTTAAAAATAAAATATCTGATTATATAAAATGTGTTGTGTTTATATTACAAATACAAATATGTTATAATAAATAAACAAATCTAAACTAACAAATGTCAAATCATATTTTTCGGCGAGATGGCCAGTCAGTTTCAGTAACGTCATTGTGTATTCTACTTAATTACGCAGTTTTACGTTATTACGTAATGACGTCATCACGCAATGACATCACAACGTCATTTTGCAAATTTTAGCAACAAATCGAACTGCTGCTAGCAACTTACCCTGAAAATTAGTTGGCAACACTGATCTCTTCTACTCTCACTATGATCTAGGTATGTGTAATGTTCAACTAAATCCCCATATTGTGTACAGTTAGCTGTCCTCCCTCTTCCATGAGCTATCTCCTGTAACAATATACAGTCTCTGGGAATGATACTCCTCTATCATTACATCTAACCCATAACACACTAGTCACTACTCCTAATGCATTTTCTACAGTTATAAACATACTAACACATTTTCAAATCAGTTAGTCAATATACATCATTCCCTCCTCTGGAACAATGAACACCCTCATGTTCCACGAAACCTAAAAACATATTGACTTTAAAAGGAAAGAGAAACAAAGTACATGTTTTATAACTTAGCATCGCCCATTGACGCGATGTAACATACAAATCATGAATTCAGGGTAAAACAAAAGAGAACAAAAAACGTTCATGGTTGTCCCAAGCTATCATCCAGTGATTCCCCTAACAAACCACCTCCCCTCAGGATGACACTTAGAGATACGTTTCTGGAGACTCTCTCGGCCAATACATTTTAGCAGCGCTCCTCCCCTCATCCTTCTGTTGCAATTCCCTCTCTTTGTATCCCAATCAAAAAGAAAACATTTTATAAATTATCCAACCCAAATTTAGAATGACTGACCTCATTGCTTACTTTGAGTCTAGGACTCGAATTTCAGCTTATCAATTTAGCACACATCATCCCTGTTAGAACATTCATTTATAAACAACCTTTTATTGCTGGTCATAACTCTTCTTATTTCAGCCGCATCCTTTATTTAGCATGTACTACCCTTAGACACGGCAACATTGTAACGTTCGTCGTGAGGAATGGACCAAGGCACAGCGGGTTGAGTGCTCATAATGAACTTTTAATGTGAACACTTATTAACAAACAAAAACAACAAAACGATGAAAAACCAGTCTTGAAGGCAACATACAGCAAAACAAGAACAACCTCCCACAAACTACAACCACAAACACATACCTATTTATAGGACTCTCAATCAGAGGCAACTAGAAAACACCTGCCTCCAATTGAGAGTCCACACCCCAATACCTACACATAGAAATAGACTAAACTAGATAGAACATAGAAATACATAAACATAGAACAGTGACCAAAAACCCCAGAACACATAAATCAACTACCCCTCTACATAGACACACACCCCGAACCACATAAACCAAATACCCCCTGCCACGTCCTGACCAAACTACAATAACAAATAACCCCTATACTGGTCAGGACGTGACAAACATTATCTCTCCACCGAGTCTAACGATTCACTGGTCTCCTTTTCTCCATGATTCTCCATAACCACCACACCACATAAAAAAATGTGAAGTTAATTTTAGGTTTGGTAACCTCTATACCAATTCCTTGTGACCCCAGTTCATTTTAGGTTAGGTAACCCCTATACTGATTTCTCATGACCCCTCCACCCTTTCGTCCATTCTAGAATTCTATTCCAGAATAAGACGACATAAAACGTACATTTATTTAAAAATAAAACCACATAAAATGTCTCATGATTTTAAAAAAAACCCAAGGGTGTTTGGCCAGTGTTTGGCCATGTAATTTAAATGTGTTACCTCTAGAATCTTCAACCCAAAATACGTTTTCCTGAAGCAAATTTAGCCAATTTCTCATCGTAAGGAATTTGCAATATTTGATCCCTGGTCTCTACTAAAAAGTTAGGTAAAACGTGATCTCATAAGTTTTCCTTCACATAGAAACTGTAATCTCTATGAACCACTTATCGATCGAACAGAGACTATACACCGCTAGGTGAAAGTTCCATTCCTGCTACTTTCCAGAGGATTTGTTGTTGCGCTTTTGAAAATGATGCAAACACTTGCCTGGCAGCATGTTCTCCGAATACAGCAGGCTCCAAACCCACTTTGCACTCCCTTTTCCAATGACCAATAGCCCCACACCTAAAACAGGACTCTGTCTCCCTACGCTTTGATGCTTTTCCGCTACGTTTCTTTGTCTTATCTTGGCCATTGAAACTATAGATAGTGATTTTCTCTATGGCCCTATTAACCCCTCGCACATCTGCGAGGTGAGCAGAGTTATATTCCACTCTCAAAACATCGTCTTTGTCACGTCCTGACCAGCAGAGGGAGTAATTGTATTAGTTTTGGTCAGGACGTGGCAGAGGGTATTTTGTTTATGTGTTTCGGGGTGATGGTTTATGTAGTAGGGTAGTTGATTTATTATTTCCGGGTTTTGTGGTCACTGCTCTATTTTAGTCTATGTCTATGTTCTTTCTAGTTAGTCTGTGTCTATGTGTAGTTAATTGGGGTGTGGACTCTCAATTGAAGGCAAGGGTTGTCTAGTTGCCTTTGATTGAGAGTCCTATATATTAGGGTGTGTTTGTGTTGGTGATTTGTGGGGGTTGTCTCTTGTTTAGCTGGGGTTTTTTGCCTGACAAGACTGTCGTTCATCATTGTTATTATTTTTGTATACGTGTTGTTTGGTTTTCCTTCTTTCTCCGATTAAAAGAATATGAGTATACAACTCTCTGCGTATTGGTCTGACAGTGATTTCTCCTTATCGTCAGACGACGAGAGTTGTGACAGTCTTGAATTAAATCTACTACCCCCGCAATTACGGTTTTGATCACAGGGTTCAAGCCTGCTATCAATGTAGGAGTGCAAATTCTATCAATACACTCCCGTTCCCAGTCCTTCTGTAGTAGCGTACTGGTACTCATTCTGGGTTTATCGTAATGCATTTGTGTTGTTGACAGAATGCTGACATCAACACGCTGGTATATTGAGCTTTTGATTCTGGTTTTATGTCCTTGTGCCAAGTCATAATTGCTCCCTGAATTCTTTATTAGATTTGAATTCTCCGTCAGCAGGAAAATGTTGTCCAATTTGATCTAATTTCAAAAAATGTCCCCATATTCCAACCGAAATGGTAGAATGCTTGTGCGCTTCTTTCAGCGCCTCCATGGCTTTATTAAAATCCCTAGCTCTATATTAGCACTACACACTTCCCTAGATAATAATTAATTGGTCACGTCACTTAATACCTTGTATTAGAACCAATACCATAGCATCTGCAAATTTATTACTGGAGAATACAGTTGACTTAATGGCTTTGTCCCATAACACACATCACCAAAATTATTCACACTTGTCTTTCTATTTCCACATAATCTGCCATGGTTCACCACCCCAACAGGGCACAAAACTAACCTCCCATTCACACACTTTTACAGCCACTACAACTAGGCTCTCACCCCGTTATAGTTTATGCCCGGCAACAACCCGCCGGGATTTACCCCCTAGGACTTACCGTTTGCAGATTCTAAACTGCTCAGGTTTACCGTCCTGGACCTCACGCTTTTTTATAGTAATCACAGGTATTAACCCACTGGGATTTACTATTGACTTTATAGTACTAGCAGGAACCAACTTACTAGGGATTGACACCCTAGGACTTACCCTACAGGTACCAGCCTGTATGAGTTTACCTTCCAGGACTTACCATTTACCATAAAGCTATGACTGGTCGTTACACAATGGGCCTACAGAATTAAACTTAGGCTCTTCAGGTCTGTATCCCATAATTAGTTCAGCGAACGATTCTCATTTCCCCAAGAAGTCAAAATGAGTGGAAACAGATATAGGAACTAGCCTACCTTGTTTGTTGCCAGCTCTGCTCCACTGATCTGGACTCTTTGGTTTGACTACAAATCGTGGTGAATCCTGCCAACAACGCCATCTGTTAGGTTCTTATTTATCCGAGTAAGTAACTCACGGACACTAGAGAAGCTTAACCAAGTTGAATTCTTCCCAAAGGGTCGTTATAGCTGTAATTCAGACAACCAGACATTTCTCACCATCACAGGTATATATATCCCACTTAAGACACTTCTCATCTCCAATCCTTACATCGTATGGTTAAACAGGAAGAGGGTAGTAAACCCTTATTACTCCCTTCAGGGGATCTGACCTGACCTCCTGACCTCAACCCTTCCTTCACTTTATCCACAGATGTTCATCTGCTTCCCCTATAGCAATCCTTTTATCTCCTCCGTTCCACCCAGCACATTCCACAGCCACTCTGTCTTTCTACAGATCTCACTCCTTTATATACTATGTGTCTGATCTATCATGTCTTTAATATCACAATGTTCAAAACTTCGAATCCAACAGTAGTAATCTGCCATTCTTCAACATTGTGTCATCATTCCAATGTCTGATGCAGGATAACTGCATATTCCCTTAATACATCTTCATAGTATAGGATTGTTGTGTTCCTTCTCCAGCTGTGTTACAGATGAAGGATCTTAATTTGAGCCAGTTTACTACATCAAGAAAATATTCCCGCAGCAACAGGGAATGTGAATTATTATGTGGATTATAATTAATGGACATTTTTGTAGGGGTTGATCCATTTTTCGAAGTGGATGGAATTTACAAACTTCAGACGCCTTTTTAACCTCAAAGACACCATATGTTGAACATTTCCTGTATTGGAGGAAAGTTCTCCTGCAAATTAAGATTGTACATCTGTAGCTATAGCTGTCAGTGAGCAAGACTTGAACAATGCTAACCTTATTGCCAGCTCATGTCCTCGAAGCCTAATTTGAGAACTAACATCTCTAGATTATATTTTGCATTTGCCTTGTGGCTAATGGAGGACCAACAAAGTTGTCTGGCAAGAGCCTTGTGGTTCAGGAATATTTTTTTTGTACTTCTGTCTCCCAGAAGTGATGGTGCAATTAACCACACAACCAAACACATTCCCCATAATTCTCACTTCCCTAGAACTGGTAAGTAGGGATGAACAATATTTTGGAAAATGTGCTGTGAGGGCTCATAGTACGGTCATTCTGTAATGCCTGGTTTCTTAAAAGCATAAACAAGTGGCAGTCCAAGCAGACAAATATTTCAGCTGTAATAATGGTGACATGCTCCTTACTGTCTCTGAACACGAAGAGTCGGGACATTAAAGGAAACTACAGCGTCGAGGAAAATTCTCACCTACCATAAACAGGTCTTGGAGAGTGACGCAGACAACTAAAACATTACCTCATCCAGTCCCTACTGTGAAAACATCACTTCAAGGCCTGAAGTGTTTTTGTTCCTTCTACGTGGGTGTAGTGTGGGGTTTATGTATTATTTTTCTCAATCTTTCATGCAGAAGCTACATTACATATTTTGTGATTTTTGGATTGGGTCAGGCAGGAAGCCTTCCAATGCTCGGATGCCTTTGAACAATTTGCAGACGCAATGATGCATGGCATTACTTACTTTATGGCTTGGGAGCTGTGAAATCAAGTACTTAACCAACATTCATCTTCTCTTCTGACCCAGCCAGATGCTTGTCAGTTTGGGATATGTTATATTTTTCATTTGCATATACATTTTGGCTAAGGCCAACCAGCTATAACTCTGTTCTGCATCATGCAGATTCTTTGCTAATAGTGTTTCTTGGCTGTTACTTATTTGGAAATTTCCAAAAGATTCTAAAACACACGTCAAGCATTACAAACTTGTTCAGGTTTCACAGTTCTAGTAAAGAAGTAGAAACTGTTAAATGTCTGGCAACCATCTACTATGTGTCTCACTTGCACAGGCTCTACAGACATAACGTAACTCCATCTCTACTTAATTCTAGAATTTTTCTGTGGTTTTTATCTTGCAACGGGAAATTTGTGAATAAGGGATGTTCTGGTGCAGTTCTGGTGCCGTTTGGGCAATTTCAAGTAATGATTGGGGGTTATTTTTGGATGAATTGTAACTATTTTTCTGGGTGATTTGTGATGTTTTACTTGAGCTTACCATGACTGTGTTTTTGTATTATAATGTGTGTATACAGTGCCGTGAAAAGTATTTTCCCCTATTCTAATTTTCTATACTTTTGCATATTTTTAATACTGAATCTTATCAGATATTTAATCAAAAACTAATATTAAATAAAGGGAACCTGAGTGAACAAATAACACAACAATTACATTTGTTTCATTAAAAGCTCTCTGGGATAGGGTCTAGTTTCTGGAATTTCCGCCTGACTGACATGCCCAAAGTAAACTGCCTGTTACTCAGGCCCAGAAGCCAGTATATGCATATAATTGGTAGCATTGGATAGAAAACACAGTTTCTAAAACTGTTAAAATAATGTCTGAGACTATAATTGAATTGATATGGCAGGTGAACATCCGAAGAAAATTCAACTGGAAATGTTTGTTTTTTTTCGCTCCCAGGCTCTTATAATGGGAACCTATTGTTTCTATGTAAATCTGTCTCCCAGATTGCAATTCCTATGGCTTCCACTAGATGTCAACAGACTTTATTTAAGGTTTCAGGCTTGTTTGAAGTCCTGTGTGAATTTAAGTATGCTCTCTCTAACTCTCTCTTTTCTTTCTTTCTTTCTTTCTTTCTTTCTTTCTTTCTTTCTTTCTTTCTCTCTCTCTCTCTCGGAGGACCTGAGCCCTAGGACCATTCCTCATGTCTCCTTGCTGTCCCCAGTCCACCTGGACATGCTGCTGCTCCAGTTTCAACTGTTCTGGCTGCGGCTATGGAACCCTGACCTGTTCAGCGGACATGCTACCTGTCCCAGACCTGCTGTTTTCAATTCTCTGGAGACAGCAGGAGCGGTAGAGATAATCTGAATGATCGGCTATGAAAAGCCAACTGACATTTACTCCTGAGGTGCTGAACTGTTGCACCCTCTACAACCACTGTGATTATTACTATTTGACCCTGCTGGTCTTCTATGAACATTTGAATTTTTTTGCCATGTTCTGTTATAATCTCCACCTGGCACAGCCAGCAGTCCACCCGGCACAGCCAGAAGAGGAATGGCCACCCCTCATAGCCTGGTTCCTCACATTTCTTCCTAGGTTCTGGCCTTTCTAGGGAGTTTTTCCTAGCCTCTCTGCTTCTACACTTGCATTGCTTGCTGTTTGGGGTTTTAGGCTGGGATTCTGTACAGCACTTTGTGACATCAGCTGATGTAAGAAGGGCTTTATAAATACATTTGATTGATTGATTGGTTCTGGGATTGATTTGCACTTTTCGCACCAATGTACATTCAACTGTAGGAGACAGAACGTGTCTCTTTCCTGAGCGGTATGACGGCTGAGTGGTCCCATGGTGTTTGTACTTGCGTACTATTGTTTGTACAGATGAACGTGGAACCTTCAGGTGTTTGGAAATTGCTCCCAAGGATGAACCAGACTTGTGGAGTTCAACAAGGTCTCTTGGCTGATTTCTTTTGATTTTCCCATGATGTCAAACAAAGAGGCACTGAGTCTGAAGGTAGACCTTGAAAGACATCCACAGGTAAACCTCCAATCAGAAGCTTCTAAAGCCATGACATCATTTTCTGGAATTTTCCAAGCTGTTTAAAGGCACAGTCAACTTATTATATGTACACTTCTGACCCACTGGAATTGTGATACAGTGAATTATAAGTTAAATAATCTATCTGTAAACAATTGTTGGAAAATTTACTTGTGTCATGCACAAAGTAGATGTCCTACCTGACTTGCCAAAACTATAGTTCGTTAACAAGAAATTTGTGGATTGGTTGAAAAACAAGTTTTAATGACTCCAACCTAAGTGTATGTAAACTTCTGACTTCAAATGTATATATCACATTTAGATAAGTATTTAGACCCTTTACTCAGTACTTTGTTGAAGCACCTTTGGCAGCGATTACAGCATCAAGTCTTCTTGGGTATGACACAACAAGCTTGGCACACCTGTATTTGGGGAGTTTCTCCCATTCTTCTCTGCAGATCCTCTCAATCTCTGTCAGATTGGATGGGGAGCGTCGATGCACAGCTATTTTCAGGTCTCTCCAGAGATGTTTGATCGGGTTCAAGTGCGGGCTCTGGTGGGGTCACTCAAAGCCATTCAGAAAAGCCACTCCTGCCTTGTCTTGGCTGTGTGCTTAGGCTCGTTGTCCTGTTGGAAGGTGAACCTGCGCCCCAGTCTGAGGCCCTGAGCACTCTGGAGCAGGTTTTCATCAAGGATCTCTCTACTTTGCTCCGTTTATCTTTCCTTCGATCCTGACTAGTGTCCCTGCCGCTGAAAAACATCCCCACAGCATGATGCTGCCACCACCATGATTAACCGTAGGGAATGTGCCAGGTTTCCTCCAGACGTGACGCTTGGCATTCAGGCCAAAGAGTTCAATCTTGGTTTCATCAGACCAGAGAATCTAGTTTCTTATGGTCTGAGAGTCTTTAGGTGCCTTTTAGCAAACTCAAAGCTGGCTGTCATGTGTCTTTTACTGAGGAGTGGCTTCCGTCTGAACACTCTACTATAAAGTCCTGATTGCTGGAGTGCTGCAGAGATGGCTGTTTTCCTGGAAGGTTCTCCCATCTCCACAGAGGAACTCTGGAGCTCTGTTAGAGCAGGGCTGGGGCAAATACATTGAGCACAACCCCAATAACTTCGCCACCGACAAGAGCAGCATGGATTTTGTTGTTTCTCTACTCACAGGCAAAGCCCTGGATTGGGCCACCGCCATATGGACTGCCGACAGCACAGAACTCAGATCCGAGACCCATTTCCACACCCTCTTCAAAGAGATATTCGATCACTCTCCTTCCGGTCATCCTATAGGAGACCTCCTCATAGAACTTCAACAAGGACTCAATTCAGCTGCCGAGTATGCCCTCGAGTTCCGCACCATGGCTGCAGGGAGTGGATGGAGTGAGGCTGCTTTACTTACCGTCAACCAAAGAGGGCTCAACAGGGAACTTCAAGCGGAGCTGGCCTGTAGAAGTGACCTTCAGGATTTAAATCAATACATTCATCTGTCCATCTCCCATCGACAACCTCATCGACCGACTGCCGAAGAACTCTGCCACCCAAGAACCCGAAACCTCTTTCCATGATTCTGTCATCCCATCCGAGTCTTCCAGAGCCCATGTAGTTGCGCCATGCTCCTCTCCCGTGTATCGAACGTCAAAGGCGGATCCAAGAAAGGCTCTGTCTATACTGTGGAGGGAAAGATCATCTACTCAGCCATTGCACTGTTCGCCCCCTACGGAGAGATGAGAAGGGTCCCTCCGCTGCCATGCAGATGGGCGTGTCCTTAATTCTAAATATCTCCCAGAAGCAATTCTCCTTCCCAGTATTGATAACCGCGAAGGGGGTTACTAAGCACATAGTGCTTGATAGATTCGGGAGCAGCAGATCATTTTATCGATCACCAGCTAGTACAAAAGCTTGACATTGATCTAACACCTGTCACCCCTCCCTTAACGATTAACACCCTGGACAGGCAGCCATTGGGGACAGGCTTCATTACGCACCTGACAACGAGCGTCACCCTCCAGATTGGAGTCTTCCACACTGAAACCATTCAACTAATGGAACACTCATCCCCCCAATAGCCACTCATCCTCGGACACCTTTGTCGTCGACAGCTTTGTCGTCACGACCCTGCCATCTCAAAACTCAACTTGCGAAGTGCATATAACCTTGTCCGTATACGTGAAGGCGATGAATGGAAGACTGCCTTTATCACAGCACGAAGGCACTACGAATCACTGGTCATGCCCTACGGCCTTACTAACGCCCCCGAAGTCTTCCAATCCTTTATGAACAAAGTTTTCCAGGATATGATCAACCGCTTTCTCATTGTCTACATTGATGACATTCTGATTTACTCCTACTCCCTGAACGATCACATACAGCATGTGCAAAAGGTTCTTCAACGGCTCCTTGACCATAACCTTTATGTGAAGACTGAAAATAGCACCTTCCATTTAACCTCTGTAAACTTCCTTGGTTTCGTACTGACACCTGGAGGGGTCAGCATGGATGAGAACACCGCTGTCAGTAACTGGCCCAAACCGACCAACGTTAACCTGTTTAGGATAGGGGGCAGTATTTTCACGGCCGGATAAAAAACGTACCCGATTTAATCTGGTTATTACTCCTGCCCAGAAACTAGAATATGCATATAATTGTTTGATTTGGATAGAAAACACTCTAAAGTTTCTAAAACTGTTTGAATGGTGTCTGTGAGTATAACAGAACTCATATGGCAGGCCAAAACCTGAGAAGATTCTATACAGGAAGTGCCCTCTCTGACCATTTCTTGGCCTTCTATAGCCTCTTTATCAAAAACAGAGGATCTCTGCTGTAACGTGACATTTTCTAAGGCTCCCATAGGCTCTCAGAAGGCGCCAGAATGGGGAATGATGACTCTGCAGTCCCTGGGCGAAAAACAGTAGCACATTTGGATAGTGGTCGATCTGAGAACAATGAGACGGGTGCGCGCATGCACATGAAGAGTCCATTTTACATTTTCAGTCTTTGAACGAAAACAACGTCTCCCGGTCAGAATATTATCGCTATTTTACGAGAAAAATCACATAAAAATTTATTTTAAACAGCGTTTGACATGCTTCGAAGTAAGGTAATGGAATATTTTGAAATTCTTTGTCACGATATGTGCCGGCGCGTCACCCTTCGGATAGTGTCTTGAACGCACGAACAAAACGCCGCTATTTGGATATAACTATGGATTATTTGGAACCAAACCAACATTTGTTGTTGAAGTAGAAGTCCTGGGAGTGCATTCTGACGAAGAACAGCAAAGGTAATCCAATTTTTCTTATAGTAAATCTGAGTTTGGTGAGTGCCAAACTTGGTGGGTGTCAAAATAGCTAGCCATGATGGCCGGGCTATCTACTCAGAATATTGCAAAATGTGCTTTCACCGAAAAGCTATTTTAAAATCTGACACCGCGATTGCATAAAGGAGTTCTGTATCTATAATTCTTAAAATAATTGTTATGTTTTTTGTGAACGTTTATCGTGAGTAATTTAGTAAATTCACCGGAAGTTTGCGGTGGGTATGCTAGTTCTGAACGTCACATGCTAATGTAAAAAGCTGGTTTTTGATATAAATATGAACTTGATTGAACAAAACATGCATGTATTGTATAACATAATGTCCTAGGAGTGTCATCTGATGAAGATCATCATAGGTTAGTGCTGCATTTAGCTGTGGTTTTGGTTTTTGTGACATTATATGCTAGCTTGAAAAATGGGTGTCTGATTATTTCTGGCTGGGTACTCTGCTGACATAATCTAATGTTTTGCTTTCGTTGTAAAGCCTTTTTGAAATCGGACAGTGTGGTTAGATTAACGAGAGTCTTGTCTTTAAATAGCTGTAAAATAGTCATATGTTTGAGAAATTGAAGTAATAGCATTTCAAAGGTATTTGAATATCGCACCACAGGATTCAACTGGCTATTACGTAGGTGGGACGAATTCGTCCCGCCGGTCCTAGAGAGGTTAACCTGTTGAGGACAGACGTTCCGCTAGCGTAAACCCGTTCCGCCTGCGGAACCCCTAGCCAACAGCCAATGGCATCGCACGGCACGAAATACAAAACCAACTAAAATACCACAATTCAATATTCTCAAACAATCAACTATTTTACACCATTTTAAAGATAAGACTCTCGTTAATCGAACCACATTGTCCGATTTCAAAAAGGCTTTACAGCAAAAGCCAAACATTAGATTATGTTAGGAGAGTACATAGACACAAATAATCACACAGCCATTTTCCAAGCAAGCATATATGTCACATAAACCCAAACCACAGCTAAATGCAGCACTAACCTTTGATGATCTTCATCAGATGACACTCTTAGGACATTATGTTATACAATACATGAATGTTTTATTCAATCAAGTTCATATTTATATCAAAAAACAGTTTTTTCCTTAGCATGTGATGTTCAGAACTAGCATACCCACCGAAAACTTCCGGTGAATTTACTAAATTACTCATGATAAACATTGACAAAATACATAACAATTATTTTAAGATGCAACAGAAGGACAACAAATTGTCAGACAGGGCACTTCCTGTATGGAATCTTCTCAGGTTTTGGCCTGCCATATGAGTTCTGTTATACTCACAGACACCATTCAAACAGTTTTAGAAACTTTAGAGTGTTTTCTATCCAAATCTACTAGGTATATGACATTCTAGTTTCTGGGCAGGAGTAGTAACCAGATTAAATCGGGTAAGTTTTTTATCCGGCCGTGAAAATACTGCCCCCTATCCCAAAGAAGTTAACGGAACACTAGTCACTTTAATAATGTTTAAATAATGCTTACATACTACTCATCTCATATGTACAGTTGAAGTCGGAAGTTTACATACACTTAGGTTGGAGTCATTAAAACTCGTTTTTCAACCACTCCACAAATTTCTTGTTAACAAACTACAGTTTTGGCAAGTCGGTTAGGACATCTACTTTGTGCATGACACAAGTAATTTTTCCAACAATTGATTACAGATAGATTATTTCACTTATAATTCACTGTATCACAATTCCAGTGGGTCAGAAGTTTAAATACACTAAATTGACAGTGCCTTTAAACAACTTGGAAAATTCCAGAAAATGATGTCATGGCTTTAGAAGCTTCTGATCGACTGATTGACATCATTTGAGTCAATTGGAGGTGTACCTGTGGATGTATTTCAAGGCCTACCTTCAAACTCATTGCCTCTTTGCTTGACATCATAGAGAAATCTAAAGGAATCAGCCAAGACGACAAAAAAATAATTGTACACCTCTCCACAAGTCTGGTTCATCATTGGGAGCAATTTCCAAATGCCTGAAGGTACCACGTTCATCTGTACAAAGAATAGTACGCAAGTATAAACACCATGGGACCACGCAGCCCTCATACCGTTGTTACGGCTTGGTAGAGCTCAGTTGGTAGAGCATGGTGTTTGCAACACCAGGGTTGTGGGTTCGATTCCCACGGGGGGCCAGCACAGGAAAAAAAAAAAAAAAAATGTATGAAATTGTATGAAATGTATGCATTCACTACTGTAAGTCGCTCTGGATAAGAGCGTCTGCTAAATGACTAAAATGTAAATGTAAATGTAGTCGTGGAGGAGGAATGAGGCGCAGGAAGCAGCGAACACAGGGTAGTGGTGTTTTTAATATACACTCACACAAAAAACAAATGTTCCCACACACAGGGGAGAAAGAACATACGGCGTCAAAACAACGTCGACACGAACATAAGCCGTCTGTCAAAGAAACAATCATTAATCCCGCACGAACAGGAGCGGGCAAGCTAAACTAAATAGCCCCTCTAATGGCTAATTGACCACAGGTGTCACAAAATAAAAAAAGGGAAAAGCAAAAGGGAATCGGTGGCAGCTAATAGGCCGGTGACGACGACCGCCGAGCGCCACCCGAGCAGGAGGGGGCGCCACCGTCGGTGGGAATCGTGACAGTACCCCCCTCCTGACGCGCGGCTCCCGCAGCGCGCCGACACCGGCCTCGAGGTCGACCCGGAGGGCGAGGCGCAGGGCGATCCGGACGGAGGTGGTGGAACTCCCTCAACATAGATGGGTCCAGGACGTCTGCCGCCGGCACCCAGCACCTCTCCTCCGGGCCGTACCCCTCCCAGTCAACGAGGTACTGTAGGCCCCTCGCCCGGCGTCTCGAGTCCAGTATGGCCCGTATGCTGTACGCTGGGGACCCCCCGATGTCCAGAGGGGGCGGAGGGACCTCCGGCACCTCATCTTCGTGAAGGGGAACAGCTACCACCGGCCTGAGGAGAGACACATGAAACGAGGGGTTAATACGGTAATAGGAAGGGAGTTGCAACCGATAACACACCTCGTTTATCCTCCTCAGGACTTTGAAGGGCCCCACACACTGCGGCCCCAGCTTCCGGCAGGGCACGCGGAGGGGCAGGTTCCGGGTCGAGAGCCAGACCCTGTCTCCCGGTGCGAACACGGGCGCCTCACTGCGGTGGCGGTCAGCACTCCTCTTCTGCCGCGCACTGGCCTCCTTTAGTGAGTCCTGGACGGCTCTCCAGGTCTCCTTGGAGTGCTGGACCCAGTCCTCCACCGCAGGAGCCTCGGTCTGACTCCGGTGCCATGGTGCCAGGACCGGCTGGTAACCTAACACACACTGAAAGGGTGATATGTTAGCAGAGGAGTGGCGAAGTGAGTTCTGGGCTAACTCAGCCCAGGGAATATACCTCGCCCACTCCCCTGGCCGGTCCTGGCAATACGACCTCAGGAACCTGCCCACCTCCTGGTTCACCCTCTCCGCCTGCCCATTGCTCTCGGGGTGATAACCGGAGGTCAAACTGACCGAGACCCCCAGCCACTCCATAAACGCTTTCCAGACCTTGGATGTGAATTGGGAACCTCGATCAGAGACAATGTCCTCCGGCACCCCGTAGTGCCGGAAGACGTGGGTAAATAGGGCCTCCGCAGTCTGCAGGGCCGTAGGGAGACCGGGCAATGGGAGGAGACGGCAGGACTTAGAGAACCGATCCACAACCACCAGAATCGCCGTGTTCCCCTGAGAGGGGGGAAGATCTGTCAGGAAGTCGATGGACAGGTGCGACCATGGTCGTTGTGGAACGGGGAGGGGCTGTAACTTCCCTCTTGGTAGATGCCTAGGAGCCTTACTCTGGGCACACACCGAACAGGAAGAGACATAGGACCTCACGTCCTTAGCTAAGGTGGGCCACCAGTACTTCCCCCTTAGACTCCGCACTGTCCTCGCCTCACCAGGATGACCCGCAGTGGGTAGCGTGTGCGCCCACCGAATCAAACGATCACGAACACCGAGCGGCACATACATGCGCCCCAAGGGCACCTGCGCAGGCGCAGGTTCTAACACCAATGCCCGCTCGATGTCCGCGTCCACCTCCCATACCACAGGGGCCACCAGCCTAGACGCTGGAATGATGGGAGTTGGATCAATGGGCCGGTCCTCCGTGTCATAGAGACAGGACAGCGCGTCGGCCCTAGTATTCAGGGAACCCGGTCTATAGGAGATGGTAAACCTAAACCGGGCGAAGAACATGGCCCACCTCGCCTGACGTGGATTCAGTCTCCTCGCTGCCCGGATGTACTCCAGGTTTCGGTGGTCGGTCCAGATGAGAAAGGGGTGTTTAGCCCCCTCAAGCCAGTGCCGCCACACCCTCAGAGCTTTAACCACTGCTAGCAACTCCCTGTCCCCCACATCGTAGTTACGCTCCGCCGAACTGAGCTTCTTCGAAAAGAAAGCGCAGGGGCGGAGTTTCAATGGCACACCCGAGCGCTGTGATAGCACGGCACCCACCCCAGCCTCGGACGCGTCCACCTCCACTACGAACGCTAAAGACGGGTCCGGGTGCGCCAACACGGGTGCGTCGGTGAACAGCGTCTTCAACTTCTTGAAGGCTCCGTCCGCCTCCGTCGACCATCGCAAACGCACCGGCCCCCCCTTCAGCAGTGAGGTAATGGGAGCCGCTACCTGGCCAAAACCCCGGATAAACCTCCGGTAGTAATTGGCAAAGCCTAAAAACCGCTGCACATCCTTCACCGTGGTTGGAGTCGGCCAATTACGCACGGCCTTAACGCGGTCACACTCCATCACCACCCCCGTGGTGGAAATGCGCTAACCCAGAAAGGAGACGGCTCGTTTGGAAAACTCACACTTCTCAGCCTTAACGTATAAGTCATGCTCCAGCAGTCTACCAAGCACCTTGCGCACCAGGGACACATGCGCGGAGCGGGTGGCGGAATATATCAGGATGTCATCGATATAGACTATCACGCCCTGCCCGTGCAGGTCCCTGAGAATCTCGTCAACAAAGGATTGAAAGACGGCTGGAGCATTTTTCAACCCATACGGCATGACGAGGTACTCATAATGGCCTGATGTGGTACTAAAGGCGGTTTTCCACTCGTCTCCCTTCTTGATACGCACCAGATTATACGCGCTCCTGAGATCCAGTTTTGTGAAGAACTGTGCTCCGTGAAATGATTCCACCGCCGTAGCGATGAGAGGTAGTGGGTAACTAAACCCCACCGTAATAGCGTTTAGACCTCGGTAATCAATGCACGGACGCAGACCTCCCTCCTTTTTCTTCACAAAAAAGAAACTCGAGGAAGCGGGTGAGATGGAGGGCCGAATGTACCCCTGTCCCAGGGATTCCGTGACATATGTCTCCATAGCCGCAGTCTCCTCCTGTGACAAGGGGTACACGTGACTCCTGGGAAGCGCAGCATCAACCTGGAGATCTATCGCACAATCCCCCTGTCGATGAGGTGGTAATTTAGTCGCCCTCTTTTTACAAAAAGCGATCGCCAAATCGGCGTATTCAGGGGAATGCGCACGGTGGACACCTGGTCTGGACTCTCCACCGACGTGGCACCTATGGAAACTCCTAGACACCTACCTGAACACTCCTCTGACCACCCCTGGAGAACCCCCTGTTTCCACAAAATACGGGGATTGTGACCAGCCAGCCAGGGGACCCCCAGCACCACCGGAAACGCAGGCGAATCAATAAGGAAAAAACTAATGCGTTCCTTATGATTCCCCTGCGTTACCATGTCCAGTGGCACCGTAGACTCCCTGACTAACCCTGACCCTAATGGCCGGCTATCTAGGGAGTGCACAGGGAAAGGGGAATCTATCGGCACCCGCGGAATGCCCAGCTTAATGGCAAGTCCACGGTCCATAAAATTCCCAGCTGCACCTGAATCGACTAGCGCCCTATGCTGGGAAGAGGGAAAAAATTTAGTAAACAAAACAGGTAAAAACACATGACCAACAGGGGGTTCTGGGTGAATCTGGTGCTGACTCACCTGAGGTGACCGAGAAGTGTTCTGCCTGCCATCTCGACTCCCAGACTGGCTCCTCCTGCACCGGTCGGCCGTGTGTCCTCTCCGACCACAGCGGGTGCAGGAGGAGCCACCTCCTCCGGTGCCCCTTTGCACGGCCCCCCCTACCTCCATAGGGGTAGGGGCGGGGGTGCACGGGGGTGGAACGGGCAGGACCCTCTCCGAACGCCCGCGGGCTGCCAGCAAATTGTCCAGTCGTATGGACATATCTATGAGCTCGTCCAGGGACAGAGCTGTGTCCCGACAGGCCAGCTCCCTGCGGACGTCCGCCCGGAGACTGCAGCGGTAGTGGTCTATGAGGGCCCTGTCGTTCCACCCCGCCCCAGCAGCCAAGGTCCTGAACTCCAGCGCGAAGTCCTGGGCACTCCTCGTCTCCTGCCTGAGGTGGAACAGCCGTTCACCCGCCGCTCTTCCTTCCGGAGGGTGGTCGAACACGGCCCGAAAGCGGCGGGTGAACTCTGGGTAGTGGTCCCTCGCCGAGTCTGGACCGTTCCAGACCGCATTAGCCCACTCCAGAGCTCGGCCCGTCAGGCAGGAAACGAGGGCACTCACGCTCTCCTCCCCCGTGGGAGCAGGTCTGACGGTGGCCAGGTACAGCTCAAGCTGGAGCAAAAATCCCTGGCACCCAGCCGCCGCCCCATCGTACTCCCTCGGGAGCGCCAAACGAAGCGCGCCAGAGCCAGACGTCATGGGGGGCGAAGATGGCTGTATCGGGGGAAGTGGAGGTGGAGAGAGGATACCACTTCTCTCCCATCGGTCCATCCTCTCCATCATCTGGTCCATTGCCGATCCGATGCGATGGAGGACTGTCGTGTGGTGGAGTACGCATTCCTCCATCGAGGGCAGAGGAGTGGCCGCTGCTCCCGCTGATTCCATGCCTTTTATCTCGGTGCGGGATTCTGTTACGGCTTGGTAGTCGTGGAGGAGGAATGAGGCGCAGGAAGCAGCGAACACAGGGTAGTGGTGTTTTTAATATACACTCACACAAAAAACAAATGTTCCCACACACAGGGGAGAAAGTACATACGGCGTCAAAACAACGTCGACACGAACATAAGCCGTCTGTCAAAGAAACAATCATTAATCCCGCACGAACAGGAGCGGGCAAGCTAAACTAAATAGCCCCTCTAATGGCTAATTGACCACAGGTGTCACAAAATAAAAAAAGGGAAAAGCAAAAGGGAATTGGTGGCAGCTAATAGGCTGGTGACGACGACCGCCGAGCGCCACCCGAGCAGGAGGGGGTGCCACCGTCGGTGGGAATCGTGACAACCGTTCAGGAAGGAGATGCGTTCTGTCTCCTAGAGATTAACGTACTTTGATGCGAGAAGTGCAAATCAATCCCAGAACAACAGCAAATGATATTGTGAAGATGCTGGAGGAACAGGTACAAAAGTATCTATATCCACAGTAAAACGAGTCTTATATCAACATAACCTGAAAGGCCGCTCAGCAAGGAAGAGGCCACTGCTATGAAACCGCCATAACAAAGCCAGACTACGGTTTGCAACTGCACATGGGGACAAAGATCGTACTTTTTGGAGAAATGTCCTCTGGTCTGATGAAACAAAAGTAGAACTGTTTGGTCATAATGACCATCGTTATGTTTGGAGGAAAAATGGAGCGGCTTGCATCCCGAAGAACACCATCCCAACCGTGAAGCATGGGGTGGCAGCATCATGTTGTGGGGGTGCTTGCTGCAGGAGGGACTGGTGCACTTCACAAAATAGATGGCATCATGAGGCATGAAAAGGATGTGAATATATTGAAGCAACATCTCATGACATCAGTCAGGAAGTTAAAGCTTCGTCGCAAATGGGTCTTCCAAATGGACAATGACCCAAAGCATACTTCCAAAGTTGTGGCAAAATGGTTTAAGCACAACAAAGTCAAGGTATTGGAGTGGCCATCACAACGCCCTGACCTCAATCCCATAGAAAATGTGTTGGCAGAACTGAAAAAGTATGTGCGAGCAAAGAAGCCTACAAACCTGACTCAGTTACATCAGCTCTGTCGGGAGGAATGGGCCAAAATTCACCCAACGTATTGTGGGAAGCTTGTGGAAGGCTACCCACAACGTTTGACCCAAGTTAAACACTTTAAAGGCAATGCTACCAAATACTAATTGAGTGTATGTAAACTTCTGACCCACTGGGAATGTGATGAAAGAAATCAAAGCTGAAATAAATCATTCACTCTACTATTATTCTGACATTTCACCTTCTTAAAATGAAGTGGTGATCCTAACTGACCTAAGACAGGGAATTTTTACTAAGATTAAATGTCAGAAATTGTGAAAAACTTAGTTAAAATGTATTTGGCTAAGGTGTATGTAAACTTCCGTCTTCAACTGTAGTGTATTCTTTTCTACTGTATTTTAGTCAGTGCAACGCCGACATTCCTCAAGCTAATATTTATATATTTCTTACATATTCCATTACTTTACTTTTAGATTAGTGTGTATTGTTGTGAACTGTTAGATACTACTGCACTGTTGGAGCTAGGAACACAAGCATTTCGATACACCTGTAATGACATCTCCTAAACATGTGTATTTGACCAATAAAATTATTGATTTAATGTGCTTAATTTTAAGAAGTTATTTGGCCACTTTAGTTGTGATACAAACCTTATCAAAACATACAGGCCTATGGGCTGGGCTACATGAAGTTTGCAACTCTGATACATAAAATAAGGCATTGTTTCTTGCCTTAAAACCTCCTTGGGCTAGGGGGCAGTATTTTCACGTCCGGATGAAAAGCGTGCCCAACGTAAACTGCCTGCTACTCAGGCCCAGAAGCTAGGATATGCATAGTATTAGTAGATTTGGATACAAAACACTCTGAAGTTCCTAAAACTTTTTGAATAATGTCTGTGAGTATAACAGAACTGATTTTGCAGTTAAAACCCCGAGCACAATCCATCCAGGGAAAACATTTTTTGAGCACAATCTGTTTTCCATTAGATTTCTATGGCAATCCCTTTTTAATAGAAATATGCTTGCAGTTCCTATGGCTTCCACTAGATGTCAACAGTCTTTAGAAATTGTTTGATGTTTTTCCTTTGAGAAATGAAGAAGTATCCCTTTCCTTTCTGAGTGTCAAGCCAAGTGTACTTTTCGCTCCACTTTAATTTTATCCGCTATTGAACATAGTATATTCCGTCTTAAATTTTAACGATTATTTACGTTTTAAAATACCTAAAGTTGGATTAGGAAGGTTGTTTGGACAAAGTTTACAGGTAACTTATTAGATACTTTGTAGCCATGTTGGGCGAGTTGGAACCGGTGTTTTTCTGAATCAAACGCACCAAATAAATGGACATTTTGGGGATATAAAGAAGGGATTTATCGAACAAAAGGACCATTTGTGATGTTTATGGGACATTTTGGAGTGCCAACAGAAGAAGATCATCAAAGGTAAGGCATGAATTATATCGTTATTTCTGACTTTTGTGTAGCACCTGCCTGGTTGAAATCTGATTGTCATGTGTTGGTATGCTGGGCGCTGTCCTCAAATAATCGCATGGTCTGCTTTCGCCGTAAAGCCTTTTTGAAATCTGACACTGTGGCTGGATTAACAAGAAGTTCGTCTTTAAACCGATGTATAACACTAGTATGTTTTATGAATTCTTATTATGAGTATTTCTGTTTTTGAATTTGGCGCACTGCAATTTCACTGGGTGTTGTCAAATCGATCCCACTAAAGGGATTGGCGCGCGAAGGGACTTAAGCTGGGCATCATTCACAAGTGATAATATGTAATTCACAAGTGATAAGCTATAGTCACCCATCAGACAGATCTTGTCTTTACATATACTAAATAATATATGTGTGAAATTCGTTTTGATTTAGAATGGACCATTATCATGCACCTGTCTCAAAACAGGGGCAGGGGAAAACATTTATTTAATCTCTGCACTTAAATAGCGAATGGAGTATGCTTTTCCTGTGGTTCATTTCATCAACGAATTTTCCTATTGTAAAGATAAGCAATGTGCTTAATATTTGCTTAATATTAGGAAAGTTCCGAAATAAATATAGTAGGCCTAGCCTATAGAAAGCTGACGGGATCCTCCTCTTTTTCATAGAGGCCATCCCTCTGTTTTCTCGCACAATTTTATAGCCTATAGAAATGTTGAGCAACATGAGCTCATGGAATTGTTTGTTTCGATTTTTGATTACATTTATATTGATGTAAATGAGTGATTAGAGGGACAATAGAGTGCTGTTAGAAAGTTTGGTAGGCTACTAATGACCATCAGCAGCATCAGAGCTTGGAGAAGCCTAATTACGGGTGGAATTTGACTGCCTTCATGACTTGTGACCGCCGGTGTGGCGGTAATATGGTCACTGCAACAGCCCTATGTTAGTGAGACCACCGGGTTCTTGGTCAACCATGGGTCATTATAGACAAGTGGGTTCCTTTTCAAATCTTGTCCAATCAATTTAATTTACCACATGTGGACTAAAAATCAAGTTGTAGAAACATCTGAAGGATGATCAATTGAAACAGGATGCCCCTGAGCTCAATTTCAAATCTCATAGCAAAGTGTCTGAATACTTATGTACTTATGTAAATAAGGTATTTCTGTTTATATTTTTTATACATTTGCAAAAAATTAGAACCTGTTTTCGCTTTGTCATTATGGGATATTGTGTGCAGATTGATGAGGGAAAAAATGAATTTAATACATTTTAGAATAAGGCTGCAACATAACAGAATTGAAAAAAGTCAAGGTGTCTGAATACTTTCCAAATGCACTGTATACTGAACAAAAATATGAACGCAACATGTAAAGTGTTGGTCTCCTGTTTCATGAGCTGAAATAAAAGATTCCAGAAATGTTCAATACGTACAAAAAGCTTATTTCTCACAACTTTTGTGTTCAAATTTGTTTACATCCCTCTTAGTGAGCATTTATCCTTTGGCAAGATAATCCATCCACCTGACAGGTGTGGCATATCAAGAAGCTGATTAAACAGCATGATCATTACACAGGTGCACCTTGTGCTGGGGACAATACAAGGCCACTTTAAAATGTGCAGTTTTGTCACACAACACAATGCCACAGACATCTCAAGTTTTGATGGAGCGTGCAATTGGCATGCTTACTGCAGGAATGTCCACCAGAGCTGTTGACAAAGAATTGAATGTTAATTTATCTACCATTAGCCGCCTCCAATGTAGTTTTAGAGAATTTGGCAGTACGTCCAACCGGCTTCACAACCGCAGACCACTTGTAACCACCAAAGCCCAGGACCTCCACATCTGGCTTCTTTACCTATGAGATCATCTGAGGGAGGGGGGGGATGGTGGGTGCTAGATTCTGAGGTGTATTTGTGTCTGTAATAAAGCACTTTTGTGGGGAAAAACTATGGGCCTGAAATCCATAGATTAGGGCTTAATGAATGTATTTCAATTGACTGATTTCCTCACATGAACTGTATCTCAGTAAAATTGTTGCGTATATATTTTTGTTCAGTTCATTTTGTGTTTAATGTGTATTTTATATTGTATTTCAAACTGCGTAGTTTGAGCCCTGAATTCTGACTGGCTGAAAGCCATGCTATATCAAACTGTATACCACAGGTATGACAAAACATTTAGTTTTACTGCTCTAATTACGTTGGTAACCAGTTTATAATAGCAATAAGGCTCCTCTGAGGTTTGTGATATATGGCCAATATACCACGGCTAAGGGCTGTATCCAGGCATCCGCATTGCGTTGTATGTAAGAACAGCCCTTAGCCGTGGTATATTGGCCATGGGGTGGCAGGTTGCCTACCAGGTGCGTTCATTTCCTGAGTGAGCTTTCGAGACTTAATGTTTGTTGTTTATTCAAGTGTACTATGATCCTGCGGCTACCGTTTCTCAGTAAAGTATTATGTTTATCCTTAACCACTGATTCCTAGTCTGCTCTCTTCTCTTCTCTGCACCTGGATCCAACATTACACCCTCAGCGAAGGAGAACGCTGATCTCATGATTACCCATGTCTTTCGACTACACAGACTTCCCCAGGACATCGTGGGACCCAGTTTGTCGTACGGTATTGGAAAGCCTTCTGCTCCCTGTTGGAGGCGTTGGTGAGTCTCTCCTCAGGATTCCACCCACAGTCGAATGGGCAAATGGAACGGGCCAACCAGGAGCTGGAGAAGTTCCTTCGCTGTTTCGTCTCCACCCAGTCCAGCAACTGGAGCAAGTTCCTCGTCTGGGCAGAGTATGCTCACAACACACAAGCTGAACTCATCCATTGGACTGTTATCGTTCTAGCTCAGTTCGGGTGGGGGTGCCATCAGCCGAGGCGTTCATTTAACGATGTCGGTGCACCTTGTTGAATAAAGAGAAACAATACCTTAAAAATGTACGCCTCGGCTGATAGCATCCCCGCTTCAGCCTTTATTGTGCAATTTATATAGTCTACATTGAGGTTTTTCATTCATTATTTTAGGCTATCTGGTATTAGTGCATAAACCTAAGCTTTAGGGCTTGACTGTACACGTGCCAAATTGCCTACACAGCCAATCACCAAATAATGCTTTAGGGAACGGGCGGAAAGGGTTAACATCAATCCAGGGAAGCAAAAAGGACATTGTCGAAGTTTAATTCAATAAGACAAAAGCTTTGAAAGAAGAGTTGAAAATAAAGAGAAGGGAGGGCCAGAAAAGTAATGTTTGGAAAATATTTTGTGAAGTGGTAAAAGAGGATGATGGCAGTGCTGGCTATGTTATGTGTGATGAGGCGCTATACAAATTTGACAGTCACAAAACGGGACTTCAAATAGGCCTATGGCATGTCAAGGGAACTGTATTCTACTTTTTAGATGGGTTAACTGGAAATCTGTACGTCTAACCAGAATAACCTACTGTTTTTTGGCAAACTCCAAAGTCCTATAATAATACTAGTCCCGTGCAAATTGATATCCCTGTGTTTTGAGAGAAATGTCTGAGTTTTTTACAGGTGTTGCTTGGAATTTGAGCAAGAAAACAATAACTGATTCGATAAATTGAACGAAGTGCTACACATAGCATATATATATATATATATGAAGGACTTACATTGTATCAACTTTCACAGTGAATGCTTTTGTTTATACGTTTTCCAGCTAGAAATGAGGAATCGACCCAGAAGCATCCCTCTTCCGGGGGGCCGGAACTGATTGAATCGGCCCGGAATCGGGTGTCAGACTCGGCCCGGAATCAAAATGAATGACTTCACAGAATCAGCCCAATTACATCGGGCCGATTCCGTCTACCAGAATTCAGCCGACTTTGCCGGCATCTTACCAGATTCCCCCCAGAAGCAGCCCGATGCAAATTTAAATAAATGTATCCAAAATTACCCAATTTAGTCATTTTAAATATTACTATTATACTTACAAATTATACCCATCCAAAGTTTAATGCTGATCAATTGTCTTGCACAACGTATCAAAATACTAAAATACCACTTAAACAGGAAAGACTCTTAAAGAATTTAATTTAAATGTTAATTTAATTTTTTATTCACAGAAACAATGAAGTAGTTTGATTCTATCTATTTAAGCTTTCTATTTAAGCTCTGGTAGGCATCCAGTTTTCTCCATCACTTCTCCAAGGTCCAATCACTCACTCGCTCTCTCCTTTTTTTGTCAGGGGCCAGCTTCATCCATTGTTTTATGTATCTCCACATCAGGAACTTCAGAAAGAGAGAAAATAGAACACTTATTGAAATACTCCCTGAAATATGACTCATAGTTTATGCAACTCTCCTATATCTACAAAATTGTTTTATCAAAGGCTTTTTGTAAAATATTTCCAGTTCATTATATTCTTCCTGCCTTGAATACTGTTGTAACAATGAACTTCCCTACTGACAAACAAATTGACATGCTGGCCTGTTTTATTTAATGAATCGCTTCTGTGACATTATGCCTCTCTGCCCCATGCAGTGGCCTTGAAAGCAAACTTACTGATAACAACACTTTTTAAGGCAAGAGGTTCAAAAGCCTGTTTCCCAAATATATGGTCTGAAAAACAAAAACTTGTATATAATGAATATAATACTAATTTGAAGAAAGCTGGAATGGTACTCTGGGTCAGATTGTGGCTTGGTTGATTACTTTTCAGCAACACATATAATGATACATTATCTTGTCATACCAGGTTATTTTTTTAAGTCTTGATCTGAAAGTTGGCCGTCAACTCTCCTCAAGTCTTCCAGCGAGGACATTGGAAGTTGAAGGTCTGTCAAATCTGGAACCTCATCCAGGTTTATCTGCTCGCCTGGAGCTTTTGCAATTATTTCTATAGAGGTTAAGATCTCACAAAGAAATGCTGCAAAAATACAAAACAGAACACAGTTGTTTTTTATCCCTCACATTCTTTCAGTAATTAAAGCTATAAAGGATAATACATATAAACAACAAAGTCAATGCAATCACATAATAGATCAGGAATGGGCAACGTTGATGTTGGTGGGGGCCACAATACGTACCTTACATGTAACACTTACGATCACACACTGGCTGCTGCTGTTGTTGAATGTTTGGCTCAATCCTTGTTGGCCTATCAGAATTCCCAGGTGTCTTTCTTCTGTCCTCTGGTAGGTCTGATAACTTCTGCAGGTGGCAAACCATTAGAGGTGTTTGACTGGCCCTTGTGTGGAAACTTTTCCTTTGGCTCCTCATCCTCACTTTTAGTATCACTGAATATTTGCATATTTGTGCCCCTGATGTTAAAAAATATGAGGATATTAAACTCATAAGAACGACCAGTGAAGTTAACATATGTTGGATATTTAGGCCATCCACTGAGAAATGTTTTTTTTTTTAATCATATTTGTTATAGTTGTTATACCTTCCTTTTCTATATGCGGGGAGGTCATCATCCTCCTCAGTCTGAAGATCAGATTGGACAACAGCCATAGGAAGCTTATGGCGAGCCTCTTCATGTGTCTGTAAGGGAATATTAATGTATTGTGTTTAGATTGCAGATACACATTGTTGTCTCAGGATGTTGATGTCAGTTATAAATAGTTGACTGCAAATATAACATTAACTCACCTCTAGTATACCTGATGTTCACATCAAACAAACAAACATGTTTCGACAGGTGCTTCTTGAAAAAAATTTAAAAATTATTTTATTTTATTTCACCTTTATTTAACCAGGTAGGCAAGTTGAGAACAAGTTCTCATTTACAATTGCGACCTGGCCAAGATAAAGCAAAGCAGTTCGACACATACAACAACACAGAGTTACACATGGAGTAAAACAAGCATATAGTCAATAATACAGTAGAAAAATAAGTCTATATACAATGTGAGGAAATGAGGTGAGATAAGGGAGGTAAAGGCAAAAAAGGCCATGGTGGCAAAGTAAATACAATATAGCAAGTAAAACACTGGAATGGTAGATTTGTAGTGGAAGAAATAGAAATAATGATGTGCAAAGGAGCAAAATAAATAAATAAATAAATACAGTAGGGGAAGAGGTAGTTGTTTGGGCTAAATTATAGATGGGCTATGTACAGGTGCAGTGATCTGTGAGCTGCTCTGACAGCTGGTGCTTAAAGCTAGTGAGAGAGATAAGTGTTTCCAGTTTCAGAGATTTTTGTAGTTCGTTCCAGTCATTGGCAGCAGAGAACTGGAAGGAGAGACGGCCAAAGGAGGAATTGGCTTTGGGGGTATACCAGCTGGAGCGTGTGCTACAGGTGGGTGCTGCTATAGTGACCAGTGAGTGGAGATAAGGGGGGACTTTACCTAGCAGGGTCTTGTTGATGACTTGGAGCCAGTGGGTTTGGCGACAAGTATGAAGCGAGGGCCAGCCAACGAGAGCGTACAGGTCGCGGTGGTGGGTAGTATATGGGGCTTTGGTGACAAAACGGATGGCATTGTGATAGACTGCATCCAGTTTATTGAGTAGGGTATTGGAGGCTATTTTGTAAAGGACATCGCCGAAGTCGAGGATGGGTAGGATGGTCAGTTTTACGAGGGTATGTTTGGCAGCATGAGTGAAGGAGGCTTTGTTGCGAAATAGGAAGCCATTTCTAGATTTAACTTTGGATTGGAGATGTTTGATGTGAGTCTGGAAGGAGAGTTTACAGTCTAACCAGACACCTAGGTATTTGTAGTTGTCCACATATTCTAAGTCAGAACCGTCCAGAGTAGTGATGCTGGACAGGCGGGCAGGTGCAGGCAGTGATCGGTTGAAGAGCATGCATTTAGTTTTACTTGTATTTAAGAGCAGTTGGAGGCCACGGAAGGAGAGTTGTATGGCATTGAAGCTCGTCTGGAGGGTTGTTAACACAGTGTCCAAAGAAGGGCCAGAAGTATACAGAATGGTGTCGTCTGCGTAGAGGTGGATCAGAGACTCACCAGCAGCAAGAGTGACATCATTGATGTATACAGAGAAAAGAGTTGGCCCAAGAATTGAACCCTGTGGCACCCCCATAGAGACTGCTAGAGGCCTGGACAACAGGCCATCCAATTTGGCACATTGAACTCTATCAGAGAAGTAGTTGGTAAACCAGGCGAGGCAATCATTTGAGAAACCAAACCTATTGAGTCTGCCGATGAGAATGTGGTGATTGACAAAGTCGAAAGCCTTGGCCAGGTCAATGAATAGGGCAGCACAGTATTGTTTCTAATCGATGGTGGTTACGATATCGTTTAGGACCTTGAGCATGGCTGAGGTGCACCCATGACCAGCTCTGAAACCAGATTGCATAGCGGAGAAGGTGCGGTGGGTTTCGAAATGGTCGGTAATCTGTTTGTTGACTTGGCTTTCGAAGACCTTAGAAAGGCAGTGTAGGATAGATATAGGTCCGTAGCAGTTTGGGTCAAGAGTGTCCCCCCCTTTGAAGAGGGGGATGACCGCAGCTGCTTTCCAATCTTTGGGAATCTCAGACGACACAAAAGAGAGGTTGAACAGGCTAGTAATCGAGGTTGCAACAATTTCGGCAGATCATTTTAGAAAGAGAGGGTCCAGATTGTCTAGGCCGGCTGATTTGTAGGGGTCCAGATTTTGCAGCTCTTTCAGAACATCAGCTGACTGGATTTGGGAGAAGGAGAAATGGGGGAATGCTTGGGCGAGTAGCTGTGGGGGGTGCAGTGCTGTTGACCGAGGTAGGGGTAGGCAGGTGGAAAGCATGGCCAGCTGTAGAAAAATGCTTATTGAAATTCTCAATTATAGTGGATTTATCAGTGGTGACAGAGTTAATGAAACATGCATGAGAGCATCAGCTGTTCCGGACGACTGTGTGATCAGGCTCTCCGCAGCCGATGTGAGTAAGACCTTTAAAAACGTCTTTGGGCTAGGGTCCTTTTTTCAGAATTTCCGCCTGACTGACGTGCCCAAAGTAAACTGCCAGTAAATCAGGCCCAGAAGCCAGGATATGCATATGCTGACCAACTGACAAGTCTGAAATGCCAACATGTTTCAAACAGTACAGCATAGTCCCTGTGCCCAAGAACACTAAGGTAACCTGCATAAATGACTACTGACCCGTAACACTCACGTCTGTAGCCATGAAGTGCTTTGAAAGGCTGGTTAAGGCTCACATCAACACCATTATCCCAGAAACACTAGACCCACTCCAATTTGCATACCACACCAACAGATCCACAGATGATGCAATCTCTACTGCACTCCACACTGCCCTTTCACACCTCGACAAAAGGAACACCTACAGTTGAAGTCGGAAGTTTACATACACCTTAGCCAAATACATTTAAACTCAGTTTTCACAATTCCTGACATTTAATCCTAGTAAAAATCGTAGTCTGGCTTTTTTTATGGCTGTTTTGGAGCAGTGGCTTCTTCCTTGCTGAGCGGCCTTTCAGCTTATGGCGATATAGGACTCGTTTTACTGTGGATATAGATACTTTTGTACCTTTTTCCTCCAGCATCTTCACAAGGTCCTTTGCTGTTGTTCTGGGATTGATTTGCACAAAAATCCAACCAGGAAGTGGGAAATCTGAGGTTTGTAGTTTTTCAAGTGATTGCCTATCCAATATACAGTGTACATTTGGTCAGATTGCACTTCCTAAGGCTTCCACTAGATGTCAACAGTCTTTAGAACGTTGTTTCAGGCTTCTATTGTGAAAGGGGACCGGATAAGACCAGTCACAGTAACTGCCTCAGCTGAAAGCCTTTAGTTGTTGATCGTGTGCGGCCGTGAGCGCGAGCTCCGTTCCCTTTCCTTTCTAAAGACAAAGGAATTGTCCGGTTGGAATATTATTGAAGATTTATGATAAAACATCCTAAAGATTGATTATATACATCGTTTGACATGTTTCTACGAACTGTAATGGAACTTTTTTGACTTTTCATCTGGACTTAGTGCCTCCGCCTTGTGCATTTGGAATAGTGAACTAAACGCGCGAACAAAAAGAAGATATTTGGACATGAAGATGAACTTTATCGAACAAAACAAACATTTATTGTGGAACTGGGATGCCTGGGAGTGCATTCTGATGAAGATCATCAAAGGTAAGTGAATATTTATAACACTATTTCTAACTTTTGTTGACTCCACAACATGGCGGGTATCTGTATGGCTTGTTTTGGTGGCTGAGCACTATACTCAGATTATCGCATGGTGTGCTTTCACCGTGAAGTTTTTTTGAAATCTGACACAGCGGTTGCATTAACCTCTCTGGGATATGTGACTAGCGTCCCACCTCGACAACAGCCAGGGAAATTGCAGGACGCCAAATTCAAAACAACAGAAATCTCATAATTAAAATTCCTCAAACATACAAGTTTGAGGAACACCATTTTAAAGCTTAACTTCTTGTTAATCCAGCCACAGTGTCTGATTTCAAAAAGGCTTTACGGCGAAAGCATACCATATGATTATGTTAGGTCAGCGCCTAGTCACAAAAAACCATACAGCCATTTTCCAGCCAAAGAGAGGTGTCACAAAAAGCAGAAATAGAGATAAAATGAATCACTAACCTTTGATGATCTTCATCAGATGGAACTCATAGGACTTCATGTTACACAATACATATATGCTTTGTTCGATAAAGTTCATATTTATATCCAAAAATCTCAGTTTACATTGGCGCGTTATGTTCAGTAATGTCTGCCTCTAAAACATCCAGTGATTTTGCAGGGAGCCACATCAATTTACAGAAATACTCATCATAAATGTTTATATACGATACAAGTGTTTTGTAATTTTGTAATGGGGTGAAGAGAAATAGAGACATTTTAAAATGCATTTTATCCAATTCTACAAATTTTACCATGGGGCAGAGAGAACAAAATGTGTCATTTTACAGCTAATTTCCTGTAATTCTACCCATTTTGCCATGGGTTAAAGATACATGTTTTGCAGTTTTAAACTAAGAGAGGAAATTCACTTTTTTTGCCAGCTTAATGACGATGCCCATGATATATTTGGGCTAGGGCTGTTAATGGTTATGCTTATTGGTCAATAGGTGAATTTGCATAATTTAGTGGAATTAAATTGGCACATGTATTTTCATTAGTTGTCATTAGAGCCTGACTGATTTATTGACTGATATTATTGCCGATATTAGCCTTTTATGGATGTATTTGCATCGGTGTTTAATCCACCTAAAAGGACTGATTTAGAATAGATATATAGAATAACTTTTTTGCATTTCATTATTTGTCCTGAAGAAACTTCTTCTCGGGCCTAACAACACCCATGCCAATATATCCTCCAAACACTGGATTCTCGAGCATTATCACTTAAGAGTGCATTGAATTTAAAATATTCTGCACACCCTAAAACATACACACATATGCGTACCTGCATCCTTCATTTCGCTTGTTCAAGTATCCGTGCCTATCTCCAAAGAGCGCCACTCATCTGGTTACGAAAGACGTGCTCCTCCAAACGTATTCAATTATTCAGTCCTATAATGCAGTATCAACGGTGGGACTAGGCTATATTTTGCTTAATGAGAACATGCCTCACACATACAATACAATTTACAGGCTCCTAGTGTTTTTTATTTTAGGAGAAGTGCCAGAATTTATTAAAATACTGATGGAGAGAATTGCTTCTCACTTTTAAAATGAAAAATGTAGGCTGTAGGAATCAAGAGCCTGATGAATGCTTTTCACACTCTAGTGGACAAAAGTGGTGACGACAGCTAAATATCTTTCAAATTTCAAATGATGTCTTCTTCTCCCTGGCACAAATGGTGAATAGTTCATATTTTTCTAGTGGTGTGATGAACTCAATATGATTCAACTCGTTTATTTTACTAGAAATTATTACGAAAGGTTCTGCACAGAGCACAGAACAACTGCCCCAGAGTGTCCTGGTGCAGGTTTGAATAAAGGTATTAGCAAGGACGTAGGAGCCGGGGAGACTGAGGCCTTTTTATTTTGAAAAGGCCTCTGCTGCTGGAACATGAGTCACTTCCCCCGCCTTCACTGACTGCTTCCTTCTCACTCTCGGTTGTTACAAGCAGTGGTGACAGTGTGTGAGTGAGAGAAAAAGCACTGTGCAGCACAAGCATCATTACTCACCACACAAGGTAAAGTTATTTTTGTTGGCAACAACATAGTACGTTTAAGTAAAAATGTATGAATGTGAATAAAGGTTGATATGTTAGAACGAACGTGAGCAACTATAAACTTTCTCCTGGCTAGTAGCTAGTTAGCTTTACATTTACAGTTTAGTCATTTTTAGCTGTGTCAGGTTTTATCTAACTAGCTAATGCTGGGTAGTTCTGGATGTGTGAAAAACTGATAGTGAATGTTTTGAAGCCAATAATACTTGCTAGCTACAGAATTACTTGCACAATCACTGTCTTAGTCGTCATCATATGGCAGCAAGTTAGCAATGGATGTGCCACCAGTCAGGAAGAGAGAATAAAAAAGCACATAAGAGTTTTATTTCAAATGATTGCAAAGGAGGTTCTTGGCCACTGACTCCACACCACCCCTGGCAAACTAGCTGGCAAATTTGAGCGCTTTCAGCTTAGATGAAGAAATTTAGACATGACATGGGCTCCCGAGTGGTGCAACTGTCTAAGGCACTGCATCCTAGTGCTAGAGGCATCACTACAGACCCTGGTTTGATTCCAAGCTGTTTTACAACCGGCTGTGATTGGGAGTCCCATAGGCCGGCGCACAATTGGCCCAGCGTCGTCTGGGTTAGGGTTTGGCCGGTGTAGGCCGTCATTGTAAATAAGAATTTGTTCTTAACTGATTTGCCTAGTTAGATAACGGTTCAATTATGGATTTGCCTACACCTAGCAACCTGTTTAAATTATATGAGCAAAAAATATAAAATTTTATTTGGAATGGCAAGCCAAACAAAATTATTATTGGATTATTCACTCATGAATGGCTTTGGATCAAAATAAATCAGTACCAACATTCTTTCTGATAGTCTTTAATAAATACATGTTTTGACTGTTTTGACCAGGTTCATCTGCTCATGTTGTGTGTGTTCAATTATTTGTGACGTGGCATTTAAAGCATATTGAAGATAGAAGCCGCCTCAATGTATTTGATGCTTATATACTCTAAAGTTTTACACAGTATCTGTTCATCAACATCTTTATGCTTCGTTAATAAAATAAAAAATACTTTAAAAATGCAGATGTTTATTTCAACTACTGTACAATACATCTCAGCTACATTTTAGTTGCACTTCCCCCGAGCTCCACGACCATGGGTAAAACCTTGCTGAGATGTTTTCAAATACTTGTTTTTCACAAGGGCTATTAGCAGGACAATAGACATGATGTGGTTCTAAAAACATTGAATGTCTCGCCAGCTTTGATCCATGCCTGGGCCTGCAGCACGCAAAGTTTTTTGTTTGTCAGATGAATCATTGGGTTGAAACTACAGAACAGTACAAAACAAGAGAACACACATGGTTAATGTTCTGGAAAAAATAAAATAATTATAATTATACACTACCGTTCAAAAGTTTGGGGTTACTTACAAATGTCCTTGTTTTCCATGAAAACATACATGAAATGAGTTGCAAAATGAATAGGAAATATAGTCAAGGCGTTGACAAGGTTATAAATAATGATTTTTAATTTAAATAATAATTGTCTCCTTCAAACTTTGATTTCGTCAAAGAATCATCCATTTGCAGCAATTACAGCCTTGAGGACATTCTAGTTGTCAATTGTTGAGGTTTTCTGAAGAGATTTTACCCCATGCTTCCTGAAGCACCTCCCACAAGTTGGATTGGCTTAATGGGCACTTCTTACGTACCATACGGTCAAGCTACTCCCACAACAGCTCAATAGGGTTGAGAGCCGGTGAATGTGCTGGCCACTCCATTATAGACAGAATACCAGCTGACAGCTTCTTCCCTAAATAGTTATAGCATAGTTTGGAGCTGTGCTTTGGGTCGTTGTCCTGTTGTTGGAGGAAATTGGCTCCAATTAAGCGCCATCCGAAGGGTATGGCATGGCGTTGCAAAATGGAGAGAAAGCCTTCGTTCTTCAAGATCCCTTTTACCCTATATACATCTCCCATTTTACCACCACCAAAGCACCCCCAGACCATCACATTGCCTCCACCGTTTCTGTATATCGCGAATGTTCTTCTTTGGGATCCGAACACATCAAACTTAGATTTGTCTGTCCATAATAGTTTTTTCCAATCTTCCTCTGTCCAGTGTCTGTGTTCTTTTGCCCATCTTAATCTTTTATTTTTATTGCCCAGTCTGAGATATGGCTTTTTCTTTGCAACTCTGCCTAGAAGGCCAGCATCCCAGAGTCGCCTCTTCACTGTTGACGTTGAGACTGGTGTTTTGCGGGTACTATTTAATGAAGCTGCCAGTTGAGGACGTGTGAGGTGTCTGTTTCTCAAACTAGACACTAATGTACTTGTCCTCTTGCTCAGTTGTGCACCGGAGCCTCCCACTCTTTCTATTCTGGTTAGAGCCAGTTTGCGCTGTTCTGTGAAGGGAGTAGTACACAGTGTTGTATGAGATCTTCAGTTTCTTGTCAAATTCTCGCATGGAATAGCCTTCATTTGTCAGAACAAGAATAGACTGACGAGTTTCAGAAGAAAGTTCTTTGTTTCTGGCCATTTTGAGTGTGTAATCGAACCCACATGCTGATGCTCCAGACACTCAACTAGTCTAAATGTGGTCAGTTTTATTGCTTCTTTAATTGGGGCAGCAGGTAGCCTAGTGGTTAGAGTGTTGGACTAGTAACCGCAAGGTTGCAAGATTGAATCCCTGAGCTGACAAAGTAAAAATCTGTCATTCTGCCCCTGAACAAGGCAGTTAACCCACTGTTCTTAGGCCGTCAGTGAAAATAAGAATTTGTTCTTAAGACTTGCCTAGCTAAATAAAGGCAAGTAATAATCAGCACAACAGTTTTCAGCTGTGCTAACATAATTGCAAAAGGGTTTTCTAATGATCAATTAGCCTTTTAAAATTATAAAGTTGGATTAGCTAACACAACGTGCCATTGGAACACAGGAGTGATGGTTGCTGATAATGGGCCTCTGTACGCCTATGTAAATATTCCATTAAAGATCTGCCATTTCCAGCTACAATAGTCATTTACAACATTAACAATGTCTACACTGTATTTCTGATCAATTTAATGATATTTTAATGGACAAAAAATGTGCTTTTCTTTCAAAAACAAGGACATGTCTAAGTGACCCTAAACTTTTGAATGGTAGTGTATATTCTATATTCTCCACAAGAACATGGAGGAATAGCTGATAGGCAGCGGAGAGGCCAGGTGCGTCATTGTGCATGACATACAGTCAAGACATGAGACACACAGCTCAAAAAGCTCCCTTAATGATCTTGTTTAGGCCATACAAATGTACTTTACAATATAATGGATGACCCTCTTCACATTTCTCAAAATAGTAAAACATATTTTTTTATAGTGATTCATTTAAAGGGAAATTTCACCCTGTCTCTGCCATGACATATACAGCTGAAGTGGGAAGTTTACATACACTTACGTTGGAGTCATTAAAACTAATTTTTCAACCACTCCACAAATTTCTTATTAACAAACTATAGTTTTGGCAAGTCGGTTAGTTGACATCATTTGATTCAATTGAAGGTGTACCTGCAGATGTATTTCAAGGCCAACCTTCAAACTCAGTGCCTCTTTGCTTGACATCATGGGGAAATCAAAAGAAATCAGCCAAGATCTCAGAAAAAGAATTGTAGACCTCCACAAGTCTGATTCATCCTTGGGAGCAATTCCAAAATGCCTGAAGGTACCACGTGTACTATTGTTTGTTCAGATGAACAACTATAAACACCATGGGAACACGCAGCCGTCATACCGCTCAGGAAGGAGATGTGTTCTGTCTCCTAGAGACGAACGTACTTTGGTGCGAAACGTGCAAATCAATCCCAGAACAACAGCAAAGGACCTTGTGAAGATGCTGGAGGAAACAGGTACAAAACGATCTATATCCACAGTAAAGTGAGTCCTATATCGACATACCCTGAAAGGCCGCTCAGCAAGGAAGAAGCCACTGCTCCAAAACCGCCATAAAAAATCAAGACTACGGTTTGCAACTGCACATGGGGACAAAGATTGTACTTTTTGGAGAAATGTCTGATGAAACAAAAATAGAACTGTTTGGCCATAATGACCATCGTTATGTTTGGAGGAAAAAGGGGGAGGCTTGCAAGCTTAACAACACCATCTGAACCGTGAAGCACAGGGGTGACAGCATTATGTTATGGGGGTGCTTTGTTGCAGGAGGGACTGGTGCACTTCACAAAACAGATGGCATCATGAGGAAGAAAATGATGTCGATATATTGAAGCAACATCACAAGACATCAGTCAGGAAGTTAAAGCTTGGTTGCAAATGGGTCTTCCAAATGGACAATGATCCCAAGCATACTTCCAAAGTTGTGGGAAAATGGCTTAAGGACAACAAAGTCAAGGTATTGGAGTGACCATCGCAAAGCCCTGACCTCAATCCTATAGAAAATCTGTGTGCAGAACTGAAAAAGCGTGTACAAGGAAGGAGGCCTACAAACCTGACTCATTTACACCAGCTCTGTCAGGAGGAATGGGCCAAAATTCACCAAACTTATTGTGGGAAACTTGTGGAAGGCTACCCGAAACGTTTGACTAAAGTTAATCAATTTAGCGGCAATGCTACCAAATACTAATTGAGTGTATTTGTGCCACAGTGTCTCCTGACCCCTCCTGTCTCATCCTCCAGTATTTATGCTGCAGTAGTTTATGTGTCGGGGGGCTAGGGTCAGTCTGTTACATCTGGAGTATTTATCTTATCTTATCCGGTGTCCTGTGTGAATTTCTCTCTAATTCTCTCTTTCTCTCTTTCTTTCTCTCTCTCTCAGAGGACCTGAGCCCTAGGACCATGCATCAGGACTACCTGGCATGATGACTCCTTGCTGTCCCCAGTCCACCTGGCCGTGCTGCTGCTCCAGTTTCAACTGTTCTGCCTGCGCCTATGGAACCCTGACCTGTTCACCGGACGTGCTACCTGTCCCAGACCTGCTGTTTTCAACTCTCTAGAGACAGCAGGAGCGGTAAAGATACTCTCAAAGATCGGCTATGAAAAAGCCAACTCACATTTACTCTTGAGTTGCTGACTTGTTGCACCCTCGACAACTACTATGATTATTATTATTTGACCATGCTGGTCATCTATGAACATTTGAACATCTTGGCCATGTTCTGTTATAATCTCCACCCGGCACAGCCAGAAGAGGACTGGCCACCCCTCATAGCCTGGTTCCTCTCTAGGTTTCTTCCTAGGTTTTGGCCTTTCTAGGGAGTTTTTCCTAGCCACCGTGCTTCTACACCTGCATTGCTTGCTGTTTGGGGTTTTAGGCTGGGTTTCTGTACAGCACTTTGAGGTATCCGCTTATGTAAGAAGGGCTTTATAAATACATTTGATTTGATTTTGATTTGAATTGATTTGATTTCTGCTATCAAGAATGATGCTTACAGTGAACAAAGATTATCAGAAGGATTTTCAGGCTGAACTGATGGGGAATCCATTTCGACGACATCTGAGAAATGACGCGATACCATAGATTTTTTCCTTCACAACAAAATGGAATATTCTTGATTAGAGGTAACCTAAAGTTAGCTGGCTTGCTAGCCTAGCTGTACTAGGTATGTTAATGTTACATTAATGTATTAAACTCTGAAAGCCATCAGCTAAATCCTATAGCTAGCTAGCTATCTTTTGGATACACACTTTTGGATATAAACTGCCTTCATTTTGCTGGACCCCAGGAAGAGTAGTAGGCAGCAGCTAATGTGTATCCATAATAAATACAAATACAAAAAATCTATTTTGCCTATGCCATGGTAGTCACTGCCTGACTGGTTGCTACATTTAGCAGAGTAAGCATGTTTGTTCATTCTATCTTTGACTAAAGTTAGTTAGTCCAGCAGCATACCACCCTGCATCCCATTGCTGGCTAGCCTCTGAAGCTAAGCAGGGTTGGTCCTGAATGGGAGGCCAGATGCTGCTGGAAGTTGTGTTGGAGGGCCAGTAGGTGGCACTCTTTACTCTGGTCTAAAATATATATATATATAAATATATATACACTGCTCAAAAAAATAAAGGGAACACTTAAACAACACAATGTAACTCCAAGTCAATCACACTTCTGTGAAATCAAACTGTCCACTTAGGAAGCAACACTGATTGACAATAGATTTCACATGCTGTTGTGCAAATGGAATAGACAACAGGTAGAAATTATAGGCAATTAGCAAGACACCCCCAATAAAGGAGTGGTTCTGCAGGTGGGGACCACAGACAACTTCTCAGTTCCTATGCTTCCTGGCTGATGTTTTGGTCACTTTTGAATGCTGGCGGTGCTGTCACTCTCGTGGTAGCATGAGACGGAGTCTACAACCCACACAAGTGGCTCAGGTAGTGCAGCTCATCCAGGATGGCACATCAATGCGAGCTACGGCAAGAAGGTTTGCTGTGTCTGTCAGCGTAGTGTCCAGAGCATGGAGGCGCTACCAGGAGACAGGCCAGTACATCAGGAGACGTGGAGGAGGCCGTAGGAGGGCAACAACCCAGCAGCGGGACCGCTACATCCGTCTTTGTGCAAGGAGGAGCAGGAGAAGCACTGCCAGAGCCCTGCAAAATGACCTCCAGGAGGCCACAAATGTGCATGTGTCTGCTCAAACGGTCAGAAACAGACTCCATGAGGGTGGTATGAGGGCCCGACGTCCACAGGTGGGGGCTGTGCTTACAGCCCAACACCGTGCAGGACGTTTGGCATTTGCCAGAGAACACCAAGATTGGCAAATTCGCCACTGGAGCCCTGTGCTCTTCACAGATGAAAGCAGGTTCACACTGAGCACATGTGACAGACGTGACAGTCTGGAGATGCCGTGGAGAACGTTCTGCTGCCTGCAACATCCTCCAGCATGACCGGTTTGGCGGTGGGTCAGTCATGGTGTGGGGTGGCATTTCTTTGGGGGGCCGCACAGCCCTCCATGTGCTCGCCAGAGGTAGCCTGACTGCCATTAGGTACCGAGATGAGATCCTCAGACCCCTTGTGAGACCATATGCTGGTGTGGTTGGCCCTGGGTTCCTCCTAATGCAAGACAATGCTAGACCTCATGTGGCTGGAGTGTGTCAGCAGTTCCTGCAAGAGGAAGGCATTGATGCTATGGACTGGCCCGCCCGTTCCCCAGACCTGAATCCAATTGAGCACATCTGGGACATCATGTCTCGCTCCATCCACCAACGCCACGTTGCACCACAGACTGTCCAGGAGTTGGCGGATGCTTTAGTCCAGGTGTGGGAGGAGATCCCTCAGGAGACCATCCGCCACCTCATTAGGAGCATGCCCAGGCGTTGTAGGGAGGTCATACAGGCACGTGGAGGCCACACACACTACTGAGCCTCATTTTGACTTGTTTTAAGGACATTACATCAAAGTTGGATCAGCCTGTAGTGTGTTTTTCCACTTTAATTTTGAGTGTGACTCCAAATCCAGACCTCCATGGGTTGATAAATTGGATTTCCATTGATTATTTTTGTGTGATTTTGTTGTCAGCACATTCAACTATGTAAAGAATAAAGTATTTAATAAGATTATTTATTTCATTCAGATCTAGGATGTGTTGTTTAAGTGTTCCCTTTATTTTTTTGAGCAGCGACATTACCCTCTGTAAGGTGCTGTCTTTTGGATGGGATGTTAAATGGATATCCTGACTCTCTGTGGTCACTAAAGATCTCATGGCACTTATTGTAAGAGTAGGGATGTTAACCTTGGTGTCCCGGCTAAATTCCCAATCTGGCCCTCATACCATCATGGCCACATAATCATCCCCAGCTTCCAATTGGCTCATTCATCCCCTGTAACTATTGGTAGCCATCTACTCCACCCTTGTCTGGAAAATACTCTGTTACATAAATTAGAATTTTTGAGCTAGTTCTGTGTTGGTATGAATGTGTATAAATCGGCTGTAGTTGGTTCTCAGTTGGCTAGAAATCTTGCTCCCAATGTAGCTGCCAATATTTAAGTAATATCTGCTTATTAGATATCTGGGATATGCTGGTTGCTCCTCATTACACACCACGGAACAACACATATTCTTTACATCAACAACATAGGAATCACTACAAACATAATGTATGTCCTCTGATACACTATATTAGGCCCAGCCTTTGGATCTTTGGTTTTCCTAGATATGGCTACTATATTGTGATCACTACATCTGATGGCTTTGATACTTTTCTAAAGCAAATTTCTGCACCATTAGTAAAGATGTAATCAATTCATGTTGATTTCATTCCTGTGCTGTTTGTAACTACCCTAGTAGGTTGACTGATAACCTGATCCAGGTTGCAGGCACTAGTTTCAGTTTGAAGCTTTTTGTGGGCAGTCTGATGAAAGCAAATCTATTTCAATTTCTCAGAAAATATACCAAACTTTTTTTTACTTTCATTTAACCGGGCAAGTCAGTTAAGAACAAATTCTTATCTTCAATGACTGCCTAGGAACAGTGGGTTAACTGCCTTGTTCAGGGGCAGAACAAGAGATCGGTGATCAATCTTGCAACCTTTAGGTTACTAGTCCTACGCTCTAACCACTAGGCTACCTGCCACCTGTTATAGATATCATATACAATTTCAAGTATTTCCAACATGTTATCCACATACTGACTGTTAGCACTTGGTGGTCTATAGCAACTTCCCACCAGAATGGGCTTTAGGTGAGGAAGATGAACCTGTAGCCATATTACTTCAACAGTATTTAACATGAAATCCTGTCTAAGCTTTACAGGAATGTGGTTCTGAATATAAACGGCAACACTTTAACCTTTGGCATTTCTGTATTTTCTGTTGATATTGTAATCATGTATTGCTACCACTGTATTAGCTAAGCGAGTTTCAGAGATATGAATGTCATCTGTTACTACCAAATGACTTATTTCATGAACCTTAAGGTTCTTAAGCTAACAGTCTAGAGTTTGGACACACCTACTCATTCAAGGGTTTTTTCTTTATTTTTACTATTTTCTACATTGTAGAATAATAATGACATCAAGACTATGAAATAACGCGTATGGAATAATGTAGTAATCAAAAACATGTTAAACATATCAAAATATATTTTATATTTGAGATTCTTCAAAGTAGCCACCCTTTGCGTTGACAGCTTTGCACACTCTTGGCATTCTCTCAAACAGCTTCATCTGGAATACTTCTCCAACAGTCTTGAAGGAGTTCCCACATATGCTGAGCACTTGTTGGCTGCTATTCCTTCACTCTGTGGTCCAACTCATTCCAGACCATCTCAATTGGATTGAGGTCATCTGATGCAGCACTCCATCATTCTCCTGCTTGGTCATCTAGGCCTTACACAGCCTGGAGGTGTGTTGTGTAATTGTCCTGTTAAAAAACAAATTATAGTGGGAATAAGAGCAAACCAGATGGGATGGCGTATCACTGCAGAATGCTATTGCAGCCATGCAGGTTGTGTGCCTTGAATTCTAAATAAATCCCTCACAGTATCACCACTAAAGTACCCCTACACCATCACACCTCCTCCATGCTTCACGGTGAGAACCACACATGCGGAGATCATCCATTCACCTACTCTGCATCTCACACGGCTGTTGGAACCAAAAATCTCAAATTTGGACTCATCAGACCGAAGGACAGATTTCCACTGGTCTAATGTCCCTTGCTTGTGTTTGTTGGCCCAAGCAAGTCTCTTCTTATTATTGGTGTCCTTTAGTAGTGTTTTCTTTGCAGCAATTCAACCATGATGGCCTGATTCACGCAGTCTCCTCTGAACAGTGGATGTTGAAATGTGTCTGTTACTTGAACTCTGTGAAGCAGAGGTGCAGTTAACGCGAATGAACTTATCCTCTGCATCAGAGGTAGCTCTGGGTCTTCCTTTCCTGTGGCAGTCCTCAGGAGAGCCTGTTTCATCATAGAAACTTTCAAAGTTCTTGACATTTTCAAGATTGGCTGACGTTCATGTCTTCAAGTAATGATGACTGTAATTTCTCTTTGCTTATTTGAGCTGTTCTTGCCATAATATGGACTTGGTCTTTTACCAAACAGGGCTATCTTCTGTATACCACCCCAACCTGTCACGTGTGCTCCCTTTCTGGCCTCTAGGTCACCAGGCTGCTTGTTATGGCGCACAACTGTCACCATTGTTACGCGCACCTGCACGTCATCAGACTCACCTGGACTCCATCACGTCCCTGATTACCTTCCCTATATATGTCACATCTTTTGGTTCCTTCCATAGGCATTATTGTTTCTGTTTCCTGTCTGTGTGTTGTTCATGTTCATTTGTTTATTAAATTATGCAATCCCTGTACTTGCTTCCTGACTCCCAGCTCACTCGTTACAGAATATCGCCTCACCAAAAGTAAGCATCAGGGGGTGTTTTTTATTTTAGTTTTTTTGTGGGAGGTGATGTCGGGTCTGGGTGTCCAAACCGGAGCTACCTGGGAGGCCTCAGCCAGTTTGTCGGGTTCCCCTGCCTCAGCTGGCTCGACGGGTTTCCATACCTCAGCGGGATCTATAGGTTCCTGTGCCTCAGCTGGCTCGATAGGCTCCCGTGCCTCGACTGAGGCAACCGGGGAGGTCTCAGCCTGCTCATCAGGCTCTCACGTCTCAGCCGGTTTGTCAGGTTTCAGTGTCTCAGCGGAGGTGACCAGTTCACTCCGGATACCCGGGATCATCCCTTTGGTTGGTGTCCTCTGGCTGGAGCCGAACGTGCCGGGAGGGGGGTATCGTCACGTATTCTCTCTCTCCGGCACTCTAGGTTGCCATGCTCCCACGTCTCAGCCGGATTGACAGGTTTCCCGTACCTCAGCAGAAGTGACCGGTCTGCTCCTGATCCCCGGGATCTTAATTTTGGTCGGTGGCTGGAGCCACAAGTCGGGGAGGTGGTACTGTCACGTGTTCTCCCTCTCTGGCCTCTAGGTCACCAGGCTGCTCGTTATGGCGAACAACTGTCACCATCGTTACGCGCACCTGCATGTCATCAAACTCACCTGGACTCCAGCACCTCCCGGATTACTTTCCCTATATATATATATATATATATAGAGTAGGACTATGTACTAGGTAGGGTTAAATAGCAGAATGGGTGGTGTGTTTTTTTTTTGTTGAGAGGGCTAATGGGTGGAAGGGTAATTTTCCTTTTCCCCAATTTTGTATTATTGTACAAAGCGAGAAAAAAGAGGCAAGAGAAGGCAATGGAAATGCAACCAATGGAATAGAAGACAGACTTTAAAGACCACAGTTGCAATGGAGACCTACCTACCAGGCAACACACCACCTCAGTCACCAGAAGACTTGCAGCCAGAACATGAGGCCAACATACCTACCCCTAACTTACCTGCCCCTGATGCAAGTCCTGATACCACTTCCTCATCGTCTGCAACAAGAATGAGAAGTCGAATACTTATTGGAAGGAAAAAGGTTGGAAGAGGTCGCTCAAAAACATACAGAGATCTTTGCATGAAAAATGCCAAACTTGATAAAGCTTTACGGAAAGCTGAGAAATACAAAAAAAGGTCAATTGATGAAGAAAATGGAGAGACAAGATTTGTCACGCCTGCTCCCGCTCCCCTTCCCTGGCACTCGAAGGCGCCAGGCTCCCCAGCATTATGCACTCCTGCCACCATCATTACGCACACCTGCCTCCCCCCCGTCACGCGCATCAGCGATTATTGGACTCACCTGGACTCAATCACCTCTGTCATTACCTCCCCTATATCTGGTTCTCCGCTCTGTTCCCTGCTTCAGAATTAATTGTCGTTTGCCGTTGTTTACCCGTGTGCTGTTCCTGTTTTGTTACCTGTCTGTTCCTGAATAAATGTTGACTCCCCTTACCTGCTTCTCATCTCCAGCGTCGGTCATTACAAGATTCTCCAAAGACAAAACAGCAAATAAAGGGAACTCCGAAGAACTTGAGAAGTATTTTATTGTATCAAAATGCCATCATTGCTGAAAAGTTTTTAAAAAATGTGCAGTGCCAAGGACAAACAAGTGACTTCAAAATTGTTCAGAGGCAACATCCTGAGAAAGTATTGCCTGGTCAAAGCCGCAAACAGAGAATTTGGATTTTCAGCAAAAGCAATGAGGGCAAATCAATACAGGCCAACAAGTCTTCAATACTCCAGGATAAAGCAGTGTAACAGAATTAGCATAGCCACATAAGAGAATATCACTAGATGATATGAACGTGATGACAACAATAGAGCAATAAAAGGGAAAAAGGATACACTAATGAGGAACGAGAAAAAAAAGCAGAAGCGCATCTTGAATGGCACAATTCAGAACCTTTTATCAGAAGTTTAGGAGGGAATATTGAGAGATTGAAATGTCTACTATGAATTCTGCAAAACACGGTCTTTTTTGTTTTGTCAACCCAGCAGTCCAGGATAGGGACACACCCTTTTGCAAATCCTACGCCAACCTCCAGGTCATAGAGGACAAACTAAAATACCACAAACCTTATTGAGTCTTTGTGCTGTGAGAAAAAACAGAAGAGAGAGAGAAGAAAAACAAAGAGGGAAACATGGTGAAGTTCACTGTACAGTAAAATAAAATGTGTGTGTGTGTGGCACACTGCATATTCTACTGGAGGACTTCTCCAAAGGATTGAAAGAGAAGTTGGGTCAACACGTGTACACCATTCGACACAAATACTCCAAACTGAGAGAATTAAAAGGCAGTTCACTTTGGTGATTCTCATAAGCAGGTGACCCTCCACACCTGTGTTGGATATACCACAAAGGATACTGTTTCACTTTGCTCACTGAGCTCTTCTATGCAGATGACCCCTCTACTATAGTATCTGGGCCCATCTCTCAAAAACACTGGCCTACTTCCTTGAGCGCTCTGACCCATCGGCTACTTTTGGAATCTTACTTTGTCTTATGTTAATTACATGTTTAAAAATGGTTGTTGTTCAAAATGTTCGTAATAAAATATTTTTTTCATATTTTTTAACATAGATGTCATTTCCACCAAACCTGGTCATTTCCACCACACCGATATTTTTGAGGTAAATTAGTATATAATTTACATTGATTGATTTGTTTTAGATAAGGAAATTATATGGTTGTTATTATAATCTCACAAAAAGTTAGGTGGAAATATTTTATTTCTCATGATAAATGTTTTCAGTCGTCACGAAGGCAAGTTTATACATTCAGGCATCGTGTTGAGTTATTAATATAAGGAAAACCTTAAAAATCACTTAAAATAATATTCATACACGTTCATGTACACATGTATAAGAAATGTGTTATAAATGAATTGTAAGATGATGTTTAATGCCTTGACAGAAATTACATTTGTCTATGGCTGTCTGAGAGAAATTTGCAAAAATATATACACACCTGAATAGTACGATCGCAGCCATTATCAGATATTGCTTCTAGACAAATCAAAGACAATTATAATACTTGTAAAATTGTGTTTCAATAAGTTTAATTTATGAAAGCCTGCAACGCCAAAGTGCCCGAAGTTGCAGTTACCCAGGTAGGCCGTGAATGGCCTCACACGCCAGTACATTAGGTGGCAGTGTATGCACCTAAAAGTTGGGTGCGATCCACCAACCAAATCCCAAAGAAGAAGGAGGGCCAGTGTTACAAAACGTGAAGATTTAATTGAAAAACAATATTTTTCCTGCTTCTTGGTTTCAATACGTAGGTTAAATATTGTAACTTTTGGCGGAGTCATGTATCGGCGACCATTGCAGTCCGCTGTGAGGAACATAATAAATACGTCAGCATCCAGAGTCACCTTCGGCAAGGTAATTTAAGGCTTGCTCACATGAAGGCTATAGCTAGCTAGCTTAGCTAACTGTCAAGTCGCAACATTTTCTGTATTGGTTGCCAAATAAGGTAACACCCGGGGTCAACCAAATTGTGCGCCCTTGTCGGGTTGGAACATGAATAATAGATCATAGCCTTACTCTATTGAATGTTCCAAAAACATAAGAAAAACATGAGCTAACGTTAGCCAATGTCAGCTAACATTACCTCCAACCCAGGTGAATTTGGGTGTCACTAACTTATTTCAATATTCTTCCTAAATTGTACTCTATCTCCTTGCCTTTCTGTGTAAAACTTCTAGAGATGTACTTGATTACACACTATGACGTGGTAGGCTGCTTCATCTTTTTGCTGCAGTTGAGAACAGTCCGCAGTAACTAACTCTTATACACTTCACAAAACCAGGGGCCAAGTTGGGGTTCTAAGATCACAACGACAGCAATACAAAATGTTATTGGTATACATGTAGCTTAGCTCTCGAGAATCAAATGTGTTGGAGTCAGAAAGGCAATCAGGTAGCCAGGGACGTCACTAGAGATTAATGTATGGGGTCTGGGCATACTCCCCCAGGATTTGTTTTAAAGCCCCCAAAACGTATTTTCATCATGTATTTTTAGAGTAACAACGGGTGTAAAATCGATCAAAATAAGGTTATTTTTCGTCAAGGTTGGCTAAAAGTATACCTGTCTCATAGTTTGTGTTAGACACTGATCTAATATGACTTAAATTCTATCCAAATAAAGAAATTAAAGTCCACTCTGTCCCCATCCATCCAACACCAACAAAAGGCACAAAAATGGCTGTACTATCTAGCCAAAATACTTTTTAGATGTTATTTTGAGAGAGAGAGAGAGAGAGAGAGAGGGAAAAATGTGAAGACATGCAGGTCATATTATACCATTGGAAAAATGTTGTTGCTCAACATTAACCCAATAATTCAGACACGTGGAACATCTTAAACAGTATCATCCACAATGGGGCAAAACTAAATTCAACTAATGAGCTAAATATGATTTTAAAAACTGAAAAATAATTAGGAATAAAATCTGATAAAGTAAGATCCCAAACAAATATTACAGAACTTCTCTCTTTTGATGCTTATTTTGTTGGCGGACACATCAAAGTATACCTCCTATTTTTAAAGGCAGCAGCGTAACCTAGTGTCATTGAAAATAAGAATTTGTTCTTAACTGACTTGCTTAGTAAATAAAATGTATATAACACTATTGTAGCTTAGTGGCCCAAGCACTAAGCTGCTCACAGGAATTGTGAGGGCAACCTGAATGATTTCCTTCAGAGAAGGAAACATATCATCATCCGGGAGGTTATGCACAGCAAGCATATCTTTGGGAGGACATCCAGACTGTTTTTTCCGGGCAAGGAAGTTTCTGGCCACCAACATCTCTTCTGTTTTAACATCAATACCGTAGTGCCTGGCAAACTCAGTTAAGCATGATGTACCTAGGAAGTTTTTTGAATTGGGGCTGCATGCCGGTATGCCTTTTGAGTAGACCTGCATCTACAGTTGAGAATCGCTGGTCAAGCTCACAAACCATCCTGTCCAAGCAGGGGAGCAACAACTCTGTTTTCATTGTATGGGAACATGACAATTCTGTGCCTAAACCCAAGGAGGTCTCCACCACAAAATCTTACATTTTCCTTTGTTTGCGCTTTCTTGCTGCATCTGCCTCTGGAATATTGTGAATTTCACAGGGTGCTTTGGTTCTGTCAATAAGTTCTGTGGCAAATGCATCTGTGTGTTTGCCTATCTGTGTGTCACATGCAGCTTGTTTGCTGAAACAAGCTTCTGCCAGGTTTACAGTCTCTTTCTGGAGGAACTTATGTAGTCCCTCAGTTACAGAAAGAAGGGTCTGACACATCCGTAGCAAATACACAGTGGAGAACTTATGAAGCTTTGCTCTCAGACCAACAGCCATGGGGGATCCAATGGTAGATAGACAATCAATAATAGCAGTTAGTGTCCAGGACTGCATTTATGGACCACAGCTGGCATGCCCAGCGAGTGTTTGAGAGCTGTACAAGTTCAGCTGATGCTATTCCAAGATTGGACTGAGCTTCTTTGAACTTGTGGTGGTTAGGGATTGGAGTGAAATTAGGGATGTACTGAAAAATGAATACGCATTCTCCAAGAAACTAAAAAACTCAGCAGCCTCCAAAACAGCCCTGCAAGTATGACACAACAGCAAATTAAGCTCATGAGCATAGGCAATTTATGTACATTGCTCTGGATGCAGCACTCTGAAATGTGCTTGTGCTCTTTTGGACCCACTCATGACAGCTGCATCATCATTGGTCTGTGCAACGCACTTTAGGCCTGCTACCCCTCTCATTTGTTGTTGCTGTTGCAACTCATTTGCTATCGATTGGACATCAAATGACTTGATTTCTGCTAGTGCTAGTAAACGCTCCTTAACTGTCCCCTCTGTCACATACCTAACACACAGAGCCAACTGTTCAGACTGCCCATCCCTGGCCTCATCTGCCATAATGGCATACATTCCAGATTTTGATATCTCAGAGACCATGGTGTCCATAATCTCTTGAGCACAGCATTCGATCATGTCATTCTGAGATTTTGTAGAGAGAGATGGTGCATTTGATGGAGTATTGTACCTTTGCAGGAAATGGTCAAACTCCTTCAAAAGCTCCATACATTCAAGAAAGTTCCCTCTATTTGTGCTCTCACTAGATTCATCATTGGCACGGAAAGAGTCCTTGTATTCCTAACATTGAGGTGACTGCAACAACTCTCCTCAAATACTCCCTTCTCTCTGCAATATCACTAGCTTGGGCAGATATTAAAATCTGAGCAATGTTCCCATGACTGCTAGTTGCCTGGTAGCTTTGCCATGCCACAAGACTGTCTCTGTGTGTTTGTGCCATTTCATGTTTACCGAAGATAAACAACGTTTTTTCCAATTTTTGCAGCCATTACTGACAAAATAATCAAATGTAATGTTTTTGCCAAAAACTCTACATGGAAAGCAGAAAGCTACGTTTTTGTGGACAGAGTACTTTACCCAATTTGTATTTCTCAAACCAGCAGTGCTGAAATGCCCTTTTCTGTGTACCAAAACTTTAGTGTGGGTAGCTATTCAGCTTCACTTGTCTGGGCCCAGTGTCTTTGTCACCTAAATTGCTCTCATTTCTGGAAGGAGTTGCTGCAGCGGCTTGATTACTTTCTTTCTCTGGATCTGTTTGTTGTCCCTGCCTCGCTGGATCTGTTTGTTGTCCCTCTTTCTCTGGGCATGCTTGCTCTCTCTCACTTATTGGTCTCTGCCTTGCATAGAAGCCTCTCTTTCTGCATGACCCTTTAAGTAAGACATATGCTGTACAAATTTAACTGAAAGCTTAAACATCTACTTGCTTCTTTTTTTTTATCACTAACCGTCATCAGACATGCTCCCTCAGCCCTGTCAGCCTCCAGCTTCTTTCTCTCATTTTTGTCTGCTGTGTTTTGACATGTATTGTTATTAAACTTATATTTACAATAACTGAAGGCTTAATAGGTTATTAATCAGTTTATTATTAATCAGTTTAAGTTTTAATTTGTTTGTTTGAACTGGTAAAATCTTCATTTCTCACCAGATTGGCCTTCGGCAGAGCTGGTGGCTGCCTCTCGAAGAATTTCCGTATATCCATCTAACGTTAGTCGTTAGCTAGCCTACAGTTGAGAAATTGAGGATAATACAATCACATTGTGATCAACAGTGTCACCTTTTCTACACATGACCTACTGATAATTGTTTTGCAATGGCCTACTGAATGAAAGCAATTGAGTATGAAAAGATATGTGCATGATGTTACGTCATCTGTCTCATTTATAGCCTGGCACAGATAGCAAAACTACATTAAATACAACGTTAACTAGATATCATCGCCACATAACTTATGTCGAATTTAAAAGACACCGTTACCGTTAGCTAGCTCGCAGCGTCTGGTACACTGTAACTTACAGGCAGCCTCACATAAAAACGTATTGGTTAACAAAGCTTTGATTATGACAAGTCTATAGTAGTGAATACACTCTCTCTCTCTCTCTCGCTCTCTCTCTCGCTCTCTCTCTCGCTCTCTCTCTCTCTCTCTCGCTCTCTCTCTCGCTCTCTCTCGCTCTCTCTCTCGCTCTCTCTCTCGCTCTCTCTCTCTCTCGCTCTCTCTCTCGCTCTCTCTCTCGCTCTCTCTCTCGCTCTCTCTCTCTCGCTCTCTCTCTCTCGCTCTCTCTCTCGCTCTCTCTCTCTCGCTCTCTCTCTCTCTCTCGCTCTCTCTCTCGCTCTCTCGCTCTCTCGCTCTCGCTCTCGCTCTCTCTCTCGCTCTCTCTGGTCTAACTTACCACAAATTCGCATCGTAGCCTATCTGCATGAATCCGTCCTGTCAGTTTACTGTTAGCTAGCAGTCTCAAGCCACAGCAGTAGCTAACGTTAACCAAAATGTTAGATACAAGTAGACCTAACTGTCACTAGCGCATGCAGCAGCCTCTCCAGCAGCAGCCTTCCCTGAAGCCCCCCTAAAATAGGCCTAGCGATGTCCCTGCAGGTAGCTATGATAGTTAAGCAAAACTTAAAAGCTTTGTGAGAACATTTAGCCTACCATGGACACATGCACATATTTTTCTTTATAAAATGTATATAATTGCATGGTACATCCACTCCCAATATGTTGGTCAGTAGGCCTAACTGCATCCGACAGTACCTTTTATTGGATTTTACCTAATGCCATATTTATTCTGTCATTCTTTTAGGCATTAGAGCAAGAGGCCTGTCTTGGAAGAGCTTTAATTGCTTGCCGGTTGTTAGCCGCAACCTCTCCGTCCCAGACACAATGCCGGACCCTTCACAGCACTTCACAGGTATGTGCTAACCACCATGACTCGCATCAAGGCTGGAACAACAGCAAATGTGCCTTCCCTGATCGTATTTTCAGTCTAGCCAAAGCCTAAGTTAGCCCAATATTGAACTAAAGGAGCCTAATGTAAGGTCCTTGGAATAAGGAGTAAGTCCCGTGTGGCTCAGTTGGTAGAGCATGGTGTTTGCAACGCCAGGGTTGTGGGTTCGATTCCCACGGGGGACCAGTACGGAAAAAATATATGAAATGTATGCATTCACTACTGTAAGTCACTCTGGATAAGAGCGTCTGCTAAATTACTAAAATGTAAATGAGTAACATGTTCTGTTTTAAAAGACGAATTGGCTCTGGGAGGCAAAACGGCCAATACTCCATAAAAACGTGAATCGATTCTCAATTGCGTTACTGTTCAAGAAACATAAATCCCTCTACTTGCATATCATAATCAGTTATTTCACAAAATACACACTACCTGTACACTGTTTTAACTAGGGATTGGAACTGGTTCGGGGAACCGAACTAATAAAAGTGATCCATACTATACTAAAACAGATGTTATTTTAAAAGCATGGGATCCGGTTAATGTTATTTTACGTTCCAGGCATTTTTGTTCTAGTCCCACAAAAAAAACGCAATAAAGCACCTATGCAAAGCCCTCTCTGCCACTCAGAAACATATTCTAGTGTCTGGCTGCAAGCTGAAATCTTTGCCAGCGTGTGTACGTGTTTAGTCTACCTGCCCCTCTTCCCTCCGAAGCATAGGCTACTGTACTGACATTACAAGTGTGATTCAGAAGATAGATTTTTTTTTTATTAACTAGAGAAGAATGGATGAACTTTTTCAATGCTAAACTCCCTTTTTCAGGACCCTGTCTTTCAAAGATAATTCGTAGAAATCCATAACTTCACAGATCTTAATTGTAAAGGGTTTAAACACTTTCCCATGCTTTATGGTTCAATGAACCATAAACAATTAATGAACATGCACCTGTGGAACGGTCGTTAAGACAGTAACAGCTTGCAGACGGTAGGTAATTAAGGTCACAGTTATGAAAAGGACACTAGGACACTAAAGAGGCCTTTCTACTGACTCTGAAAAACACCAAAAGACCAGGGTCCCTGCTCATCTGCGTGAACGTGCCTTAGACATGCTGCAAGGAGGCATGAGGACTGCAGATGTGGCCAGGGAAATAAATTCCAATGTCCTTATTGTGAGACGCCTAAGACAGCGCTACAGGGAGACAGGACGGACAGCTGATCGTCCTCGCAGTGGCAGACCATGGGTAACATCTGCACAGGATCGGTACATCCGAACATCACACCTGCAGGACAGGTACAGGATGGCAACAACAACTGCCTGAGTTACACCAGGAACGCACAATCCCTCCATCAGTTCTGACTGTCCGCAATAGGCTGAGAGAGGCTGGACTGAGGGCTTGTAGGCCTGTTGTAAGGCAGGTCCTCACCAGACATCACTGGCAACAACGTTGCCTATATGCACAAACCCACCGTCGCTGGATCAGACAGGACTGGCAAAAAGTGCTCTTCACTGACGAGTCGCGGTTTTGTCTCTCACCAGGGGTGATGGTCGGAATCGCGTTTATTGTCAAAGGAATGAGCGTTACACCGAGGCCTGTACTCTGGAGCGGGATCGATTTGGAGGTGGAGGGTTTGTCATGGTCTGGGGCGGTGTGTCACAGCATCATTGGACTGAGCTTGTTGTCATTGCAGGCAGGCAATCTCAACGCTGTGCGTTACAGGGAAGACATCCTCCTCCCTCATGTGGTACCCATCCTGCAGGCTCATCCTGACATGACCCTCCAGCATGACAATGCCACCAGCCATACTGCTTGTTCTGTGCGTGATTTCCTGCAAGACAGGAATGTCAGTGTTCTGCCATGGCCAGCGACGAGCCCAGATCTCAATCCCATTGAGCACGTCTGGGACCTGTTGGATTGGAGGGTGAGGGCTAGGGCCATTCCCCCCAGAAATGTCCGGAAACTTGCAGGTGCCTTGGTGGAAGAGTGGGGTAACACATCTTACAGCAAGAACTGGCAAATCTGGTCCATGAGGAGGAGATGCACTGCAGTGCTTAGTATCTGGTGTGGCCACCAGCTGCATTGACTGTTACTTTTGATTTTGACCCCCCCCCCCTTTATTTAGGGACACATTATTTAATTTCTGTTAGTCACATGTCTGTGGAACTTGTTCAGTATGTCTCAGTTGTTGAATCTTATGTTCATACAAATACACTGCTCAAAAAAATAAAGGGAACACTTAAACAACACAATGTAACTCCAAGTCAATCACACTTCTGTGAAATCAAACTGTCCACTTAGGAAGCAACACTGATTGACAATAAATTTCACATGCTGTTGTGCAAATGGAATAGACAACAGGTGGAAATTATAGGCAATTAGCAAGACACCCCCAATAAAGGAGTGGTTCTGCAGGTGGTGACCACAGACCACTTCTCAGTTCCTATGCTTCCTGGCTGATGTTTTGGTCACTTTTGAATGCTGGCGGTGCTTTCACTCTAGTGGTAGCATGAGACGGAGTCTACAACCCACACAAGTGGCTCAGGTAGTGCAGCTCATCCAGGATGGCACATCAATGCGAGCTGTGGCAAGAAGGCTTGCTGTGTCTGTCAGCGTAGTGTCCAGAGCATGGAGGCGCTACCAGGAGACAGGCCAGTACATCAGGAGACGTGGAGGAGGCCGTAGGAGGGCAACAACCCACCAGCAGGACTGCTACCTCTGCCTTTGTGCAAGGAGGAGCAGGAGGAGCACTGCCAGAGCCCTGCAAAATGACCTCCAGCAGGCCACAAATGTGCATGTGTCTGCTCAAACGGTCAGAAACAGACTCCATGAGGGTGGTATGAGGGCCCGACGTCCACAGGTGGGGGTTGTGCTTACAGCCCAACACCGTGCAGGACGTTTGGCATTTGCCAGAGAACACCAAGATTGGCAAATTCGCCACTGGCGCCCTGTGCTCTTCACAGATGAAAGCAGGTTCACACTGAGCACATGTGACAGACGTGACAGAGTCTGGAGACGCCGTGGAGAACGTTCTGCTGCCTGCAACATCCTCCAGCATGACCGGTTTGGCGGTGGGTCAGTCATGGTGTGGGGTGGCATTTCTTTGAGGGTCCGCACAGCCCTCCATGTGCTCGCCAGAGGTAGCCTGACTGCCATTAGGTACCGAGATGAGATCCTCAGACCCCTTGTGAGACCATATGCTGGTGCGGTTGGCCCTGGGTTCCTCCTAATGCAAGACAATGCTAGACCTCATGTGGCTGGAGTGTGTCAGCAGTTCCTGCAAGAGGAAGGCATTGATGCTATGGACTGGCCCGCCCGTTCCCCAGACCTGAATCCAATTGAGCACATCTGGGACATCATGTCTCGCTCCATCCACCAACGCCACGTTGCACCACAGACTGTCCAGGAGTTGGCGGATGCTTTAGTCCAGGTCTGGGAGGAGATCCCTCAGGAGACCATCCGCCACCTCATCAGGAGCATGCCCAGGCATTGTAGGGAGGTCATACAGGCTAGTGGAGGCCACACACACTACTGAGCCTAATTTTGACTTGTTTTAATGACATTACATCAAAGTTGGATCAGCCTGTAGTGTGGCTTTCCACTTTAATTTTGAGTGTGACTCCAAATCCAGACCTCCATGGGTTGATAAATTGGATTTCCATTGATTTATTTTTGTGTGATTTTTGTTGTCAGCACATTCAACTATGTAAAGAAAAAAGTATTTAATAAGATTATTTCATTCATTCAGATCTAGGATGTTTTATTTTAGTGTTCCCTTTATTTTTTTGAGCAGTGTATTTACATATGTTACATTTGCTGAAAATAAATGCTGTTGACAGTGAGGACTTTTTTTTTTGCTGAGTTCATTAGCAGGTTGGAAAAAGTAGCCTATCACTGGTTAGCTGTTAATGCTTAGCCTACATGCTAAAAAACAAGCCATTATTGTTGCATGTTTGACATTTTAAATGTGTTTCTGAGAAATATTTAATCGGTTGCATTTTGAATTTACATGTTGCGGGTCCCTTACTGTATCACGTCAAGACGGGCAGGTGCCGGATCAGTTCTTTTGATATTGCAGATGGTTGTGGTTTTGAAAACCGCTGATCCGCGCATCACTAGTCAGTGTCTGTAGTAGGCTTACTGGGCTACCTTTCAAGCTGATATCATGCGTCAAGGCTCTTCCCTCTCCATTCCCAGCTCTTTAATGTGAAAGAAACCCCACAGATGGCCATGGAAGAGGAGGTGGGGGCCTTCACCAAGCTCATCGAGGCCATGGGCTTCACAGGACCTCTCAAATACAACAAATGGGTAAGTGCCTCTAGCATTCACCAAACCACTCAAATGTCCATCCACTGCAGTTCTTCATACAGCATTACTGTAAGTCTCTCACAAGTAAGGTCTATGATTTATCAGCTCACACTTTAATCTATATGTAGGATGTCATGTTCAATGATCTATTGAGGTTCAGTTGTGAAGGACAGCGTTTCAACCAACATTTACACACAAGATGCATCCAAAAGTATGTGTCCCGAAATGGGAGTTATTGCAACTCTCTCGTTGTTTTAGACCTATCGTTAATTTAGTTCTGATTTTAAAAACAGTGTTGTTTAACAAATGCCTGTGTCACATTGAATGCACACATTCCCATCTCTAAAGACAGGCCTTGCACTTAATTGTCCATCCTGGTTACAGGGGGATATGAGGCTTATGAACCCCAGCAGGGGAGCATTAACCCTGTGGTGAACCAGGAATCTTCCCTGTGGACGAGCCAAGTACCTCCATGGGTTAGGGGTGACAATGCATTCTAAAACCACCCTCTCATGGGTTGGGCCCAGACCTGGGTTCAAATAGCCTACCATTTGAAATCATTATAAATACTTTAGCTGTGCTTGATTGAGCTTCCCTATTGCAATGGAACCGATAGAAAACGACAAACCCCGCCCATCTGGGACTAAAGAAAACACTCAAAATATGTGAAAGGTTTCAAATAAAGCTAGGTCTGGTTCCTAATGTTGTTAACTCTGGGCTGGGCCCTAGATTTTAAATGGGTCCCTGAGATGTTTTTCTGGCCAGGTTACAAGGACAGAAAAGCGTATCTGACTAGGTATAGCCTTAGCAATTAGAGGTCGACCGATTATGATTTTTCAACGCTGATACCGATTTTATTGGAGGACCAAAAAATGCCGATACCGATTAATCAGCCGTTTTTTAATTTTTTTAAAATTATTATTAATTTTTTTGTAATAATGACAATTACAACAATACTGAATGAACACTTATTTTAACTTAATATAATACATAAATACTATCAATTTAGCCTCAAATAAATAATGAAACATGTTCAATTTGGTTTAAATAATGCAAAAACAAAGTGTTGGAGAAGAAAGTAAAAGTGCAATATGTGCCATGTAAAAAAGGTAACGTTTAAGTTCCTTGCTCAGAACATATGAAAGCTGGTGGTTCCTTTTAACATGAGTCTTCAATATTCCCAGGTAAGAAGTTTTAGGTTGTAGTTATTATAGGACTATTTCTCTCTCTACGATTTGTATTTCATATACCTTTGACTATTGGATGTTCTTACAGGCACTTTAGTATTGCCAGTAGCTCGAACCAGGGACACATCGACAACAGCCACCCTCGAAGCAGCGTTACCCATGTAGAGCAAGGGGAACAACCACTCCCAAGTCTCAGAGCGAGTGACGTTTGAAACGCTATTAGCGCGCACCCGGCTAACTAGCTAGCCTTTTTCACATCGGTTACACAAGCCTAATCTCGGGGGTTGATAGGCTTGAAGTCATAAACAGCGCAATGCTTGAAGAATTGCGAAGAGCTGCTGGAAAACACGAAGGTGCTGTTTGAATGAATGCTTACGAGCCTGCTGCTGCCTACCATTGCTCAGTCAGACTGCTTTATCAAATATCAAATCATAGACTTAATTATAATATAATAACACACAGAAATACGAGCCTTTGGTTATTACTATGGTTGAATCCGGAAACTAGCATTTCGAAAACTAAACCTTTATTATTTCAGTGAAATACAGAACCGTTCCGTATTTTATCTAACGGGTGGCATCCCTAAGTCTAAATATTCCTGTTACATTACACAACCTTCAATGTTATGTCATAATTATGTACAATTCTGGCAAATTATTTACAGCCTTTGTTAGGAATAAATGGAGTTCGCAGTGAGCCAGGCGGCCCAAACTGCTGTATATACCCTGACTGCTTGCACGGAACGCAAGAGAAGTGACACAACTCCCCTAGTTATAAGAAATTCATGTTAGCAGGCAATATTAACTAAACATGCAGGTTTAAAAATATATACTTGTGTATTGATTTTAAAGAAAGGCATTGATGTTTATGGTTAGGTACATTGGTGCAACGACAGTGCTTTTTTCGCAAATGCGCTTGTTAAATCATCACCCGTTTGTCGAAGTAGGCTGTGATTCGATGAGAAATTAACAGGCACCGCATCGATTATATGCAACGCAGGACACGTTAGATAAACTAGTAATTTCATCAACCAAGTGTAGTTAACTAGTGATTGTTAAGATTGATCGTTTTTTATAAGATAAGTTTAATGCTAGCTAGCAACTTACCTTGGCTTCTTGCTGCCCTCGCGTAACAGGTAGTCAGCCTGCCACGCAGGCTCCTCGTGGAGTGCAATGTAAGGCAGGTGGTTAGAGCATTGGACTAGTAACCGGAAGGTTGCAAAAACGAATCTCCGAGGTGACGAGGTAAAAATCTGTTGTTCTGCCCCTGAACAAGGCCGTTAACCCCCGTTCCTAGGCCGTCATTGAAAATAAGAATGTGTTCTTAATCTGACTTGCCTAGTTAAATAAAGGTGTAAAAAAAAAAAAAAAAAGTCTTCAAATCGGTGGCCAGAAATACCGATTGTTATGAACACTTGAAATCGGCCCTAATTAATCGGCCATTCCGATTAATCGGTCGACCTCTATTAGCAATATGGTAATAGCCCCACCTTGCCCTCTGAAGTTTTGTCATATTACACCTATCCAATCCACTCAGATTTCTACAAGTGTGTAGGGAGTATCAGAGGATGGTGTTTTAAAGTGGTAATAAACAGTTGAAACAAGAAGAAAGCGCCCTCCCCTCCCCTGTTCGGGGTGAAACACTGAGGGATGGGGCTGGAGAAATGTAAATTCATAGAACTATGGATACAAACTGACCTGCCATGATATGAACATTTATATTTTTAACCAGGGGCTGGAACCCAAGTTTATTTTTCAATTGTTTCATTCTGAACAGAAACACTTTTTTTGTGTGTTCCACTGTTCCGACCAGCAAAATTAAAGTTCTAGGAGGAGCTTCTTCTATGGAGGAACTTTGACTGTCCTTTGAGCTAGCTACAGTGAGGGGGAAAAAGTATTTGATCCCTTGCTGATTTTGTACGTTTGCCCACTGACAAAGAAATTATCAGTCTATAATTTTAATGGTAGGTTTATTTGAACAGTGAGAGACAGAATAACAAAAAAATCCAGAAAAACACGTAAAAAATGTTATAAATTGATTTGCATTTTAATGAGGGAAATAAGTATTTGACCCCCTCTCAATCAGAACGATTTCTGGCTCCCAGGTGTCTTTTATACAGGTAACGAGCTGAGATTAGGAGCACACTCTTAAAGGGAGTGCTCCTAATCTCAGCTTGTTACCTGTATAAAAGACACCTATCCACAGAAGCAAGAAATCAGATTCCGAACTCTCCACCATGGCCAAGACCAAAGAGCTCTCCAAGGATGTCAGGGACAAGATTGTAGACCTACACAAGGCTGGAATGGGCTACAAGACCATCGCCAAGCAGCTTGGTGAGAAGGTGACAACAGTTGGTGCGATTATTCGCAAATAGAAGAAACACAAAAGAGCTGTCAATCTCCCTCGGCCTGGGGCTCCATGCAAGATCTCACCTCATGGAGTTGCAATGATCATGAGAACGGTGAGGAATCAGCCCAGAACTACACTGGAGGATCTTGTCAATGATCTCAAGGCAGCTGGGACCATAGTCACCAAGAAAACAATTGGTAACGCACTACGCCGTGAAGGACTGCAATCCTTCAGTACCCGCAAGGTCCCCCTGCTCAAGAAAGCACATATACATGCCCGTCAGAAGTTTGCCAATGAACATCTGAATGATTCAGAGGACAACTGGTGAAAGTGTTGTGGTCAGATGAGACAAATGGAGCTCTTTGGCATCAACTCAACTCGCCGTGTTTGGAGGAGGAGGAATGCTGCCTATGACCCCAAGAACACCATCTCCACCGTCAAACATGGAGGTGGAAACATTATGCTTTGGGGGTGTTTTTCTGCTAAGGGGACAGGACAAATTCACCGCATCAAAGGGACGATGGACGGGGCTATGTACCATCAAATCTTGGGTGAGAACCTCCTTCCCTCAGCCAGGGCATTGGGTCGTGGATGGGTATTCCAGCATGACAATGACCCAAATCACACGGCCAAGACAACAAAGGAGTGGCTCAAGAAGAAGCACATTAAGGTCCTGGATTGGCCTAGCCAGTCTCCAAACCTTAATCCCATAGAAAATCTGTGGAGGGAGCTGAAGGTTCGAGTTGCCAAACGTCAGCCTCGAAACCTTAATGACTTGGAGAAGATCTGCAAAGAGGAGTGGGACAAAATTCCTCCTGAAATGTGTGCAAACCTGGTGGCCAACTACAAGAAACATCTGACCTCTGTGATTGCCAACAAGGGTTTTGCCACCAAGTACTAAGTCATGTTTTGCAGATGGGTCAAATACTTATTTCCCTCATTAAAATGCAAATAAATGTATAAATTTTTTGACATGTGTTTTTCTGGATTTTTTTGTTGTTATTCTGCCTCACAATAAACCTACCATTAAAATTATAGACCGATCATTTCTTTGTCAGTGGGCAAACGTACAAAATCAGCAGGGGATCAAATACTTTTTTCGCTTACTGTAGCTAACAAGCTTATTTGTTTAGAGCGGCACCAGAATTAAAAACACATCTTACCTTTTTGTAGTTAATAAATCCAACGTGAAATGTGATAACTAGGCCTATAGTATCGTTAACTAGCATTGAAAAAGTTAAACCATTCCTCTCTAGCTAATAAAAATCTCTCTCCCCATCTTCTGAATCATGATTGTAACGTCAGTTTAGTAGCCTAGGCTTAGGAGGGGCAGGTAGCCTAAATACGCATACACGCTGGCAAAGATTTTCAGCTTGCAGGCAGACACTGAAATAAGTTTCTGATTGACAGAGTTATGCCTTTGCATAAGACACATTGTTGTGTTTTGTTTTGTGGGTCTAGATAAAAATAAAAATACAAGTGTTATACATCGGTTTAAAGACTAACTTCTTGTTAATCCAACCACGGTGTCAGATTTCAAAAAGACTTTACGGCGAAAGCAAACCATGCGATTATCTGAGAACAGCGCCCAGCAGACAAATCATTACAAACCGTAACCAGCCAAGTAGACGAGTAACAAAAGTCAGAAATAGCGATAAAATTAATCACTTACCATTGATCTTCATATGGTTGCACTCCGAAGACTCCATGTTACACAAATGTTCATTTTGTTCGATAATGTCCCTCTTTATGTCCAAAAACCTCAGTTTTGTTCATTAACCTCTTGACGTTACCCTAGGATACGGGGCGCCACAGCGCATTTTGGATTTTTTTTTTGCCAATTTTCAATGGCCTACTAATCAAACTCAGAAGCTAGGATATGCATATAATTAATACCTGTGGATAGAAAACACCTTAAAGTTTCTAAAACTGTTTGAATGGTGTCTGTGAGTATGGCAGTCAAAACCCCGAGACCGATTGAAACAGGAAGTGGAATTCTGAATTGTGGACTCGACTAAACATCTTTACCTATTATTCACACCGTGAGCTATCGTTCATTGAGCACTTTCTATTGCTTCCACTAGATGTCCCCAGTCTTTACAAAGTGTTTTGAGCCTTCTACTGTCAAAACTGAATGAATGAGACGCTGTGGAAATTGGTCACAGTAGGAGGGCCATCACCATTGTGACGTCGGCGGCCCTGTCTACCCCTTCCTTTGGAAACGTTTTGAAACACAATACAATCGTCCCCCTCGAATCTTATTGGCTCTCTTGTTGAAACAGGCCCTGAAGAATAATGTTATACAACGTTTGACATGTTTGAACGAACCTAAATGAGGGGAAAAATGTTATTTTTCGAAAATGCTGTCCCGCGCCCGACGGAGCAGTTGGATATAGCCTTCAGACGCGCTAACAACAGCAAGCTAATGGAACATAAAGGATGGACTTTTTCGACCGAAAATACATTTGTTCAGGACCTGGGATTCCTGGAAGTGCTTTCTGATGAAGACAACTAAAGGTAAGGGATTATTGACAATAGTATACAAGATTAGATGTGATATGCGATTGTTCCAAGATGGCGCCGAGCTAGGTTTACCAGCTAATTTTCTGAGTATCGCATCCCCTTTTATCGCAAAGTGTGATTACCCAGTAAAGTTATTTTTAAATCTGGTATGACAGGTGCTTTCAAGAGATATTCATCTATAAATCTTAGAATGACAATATTACATTTTAAAAATGTTTTCGAATAGTAATTTAGTAAATTGTAGCGCTGTTTCATCTGATGCATTTGAGGGAAAATAGTTAGTCAACGTCAGGTGCCGATGTAAAATGCTGTTTTTATATATAAATATGAACTTTATTGAACAAAAGAATGCATGCATTGTGTAACATGATGTCCTAGGTGTGTCATCTGATGAAGTTTGTAAAAGGTTAGTGCTGCATTTAGCTGTTTTTTGGTTATTTGTGATGCATGTGGTTGGTCGGAAAATTGCTATGTTGCTACTTTTACCATGTACTCTAACATAATCTAATGTTTTGTTTTTCCTGTAAAACCTTTTTGAAATCGGACGACGTGGGTCGAATTAGGAGAGGTGTATCTATAAAACGATATGAGACAGTCCTATATTTGAAAAAAAATATATATTAAATTTCGTTATGCTAATGTCGCTAGGAGTTTTTCGCTGGATGTTGATCCCGCTTGCTGGATGAGACGCTCAAGAGGATAATCCATTAGAACAAAGCGCGGTCACAACAGACAGACAAAATCTGTTCATAGAAACATGTCAAACGATGTTTAAAATCAATCCTCAGGTTGTTTTTGTCATAAATAATCAATAATATTTCAACCGGACAAAAGCTTCGTCAATAGAAAAGGAGAAACAAGAAAGGTACGCTCCCGGTCACGCGCTGGACTTATGTCTGGAAATTTCCACTGGCCTCTCATTGAAAGTGCTGTTTCTCCCTCATTTTTCAGGGTAAAAGCCTGAAACAATGCCTAAAGACTGGCCACATGTAGAGGAAGCCATAGAGATCGTGAACTGGGCTCTAAGTCTTTGTATGGTGGATAGGCTTTCATTGGAAAAACAGGCATTTCAAAATAAAAGCACTTCCTGGATGGATTTTCCTCAGGTTTTCGCCTGCCATATCAGTTCTGTTATACTCACAGACATTTATTTTAACAGTTTTGGAAACTTTAGTGTTTTCTATCCAAATCTACCAATAATATGCATATCCTAACTTCTGGGCCTGAGTAGCAGGCAGTTTACTTTGGGCACGCTTTTCATCCAAAATTCCGAATGCTGCCCCCTACCCTAGTGAGGTTAACTGGTACTCATGCTTTTAAAATAACGGGTCTGTTCCAGAACAGTATGGCTCTTCGGTACCAACCCTCGGTTTTAACAATGTTTTGAGGCTATATAGTGTTTATTTACATTGACTTTGTTTACAAAAATTGGAGTAAAACAAGCTTATATTTTGGGTTCTCATGGAGTGTGACAGTTGAACTAAGCTCATGAGGCATTTATAACTTATATTCTTCAAGAATCAATGGGTATATATCATTAATTTATAAGTCTGAAAATGGATGTAGCAACTGCAGATTGCCCCTTTTTTTAAGTCAGAGCTGTCATTTACCTCTTGTCTGCACTACTGCTCAATTTGCACATGGACTTTGTCACCACTGCTACAAGGTCTTAGAACAGCAAAAGGTAGCTTAATTTAGATCAGCTTGAAAAGCCTTCCTCTGAACCGTGTCTTACGGTTTAAGTTGGTATGCCTTTGCATTTAACACCAAACCAACTCCAAACCATAGCCTGTGCTGTGAGTGGGTAGCAGCAGAGTTCCTAAATGAACGTTGACTTGCGTGCACAGCAGCTGAGGCTGCGCTCAAAGAGGGCCTCCCATGCCAGCGCCAAGCCTACCCAGAATGCCCGGACGGAGAGAGATTTACCCATGATTCACAATCCACTCTTCTTATGCCACCACCCACCTTGGGCCAAAGCCCTCTGCTTTTATTATGTGTGAACTTTGGTTTTATATTTTGGAGAAGTTAAAAGGAAAGTGGAATGTGTTAAGGTGTGGGATACTCTTTAGGTCTTTGTTGTCTTATCAACTTATTGCTACGGTCTGTTTTTGCAGAAAATCAAGATTGCTGCCTTGCGCATGTACACATGCTGTGTGGAGAGAATCAACTATGACGAATTTTTTGAAAGTAAGTATTTACCTGTATAGATTCAGATTCCTTCTATGTAGTTAATTCCTTCTATAGAGTTCATCACCTGAGGTAGCCTATTATTCCAGCCAGATGCCAACAGGTCTTTGTTGATAATTAATTGAACATAAGCAATTGATTTAATAAGTCATTGACAGGTTAGAAATCTATGACTGAGATGTAGTTGTGCTAGTCTTTGAGTACATTTCCATAGCGTTGAGAACAATGGCCGCGTGGACCTTACCAGTCCCATGGATGGAGGGAAGGGCTGCTTGGGCTTATCGACCCAAACTCCCAGAGTAACTTCACATCAACACGACACCCCAAGTGCCTAAAGGGACCCTTTCATCGGCATCCTGAAAGATTCATGTGACACTTTACAGGCTGGTTAGGCTGTTTTCTTTAGCGGGTGGGGGGATGGAATGTAAGCCGGTCTTGGCTGACACGCCCCTCTGATCTCTCCGTCCACAGAATGCTCCCTCCCCGACACGCTCAACTCCTGGTTCCTGGTGGCACAGCTCCATGTCTGGTGAGTACCTCTGTTACACCCCCTCTACAGGCCCTCCTCAGGCCAGGTTTACTTAGCTTTTGCCACCCTCTGTTAAATTTGAAACACTTTTGGGAACTTCAAGTTCCCATGACGAAGCTGTGACTGTGCCTTTATTTTCTACTTCGACCTCAATTCTGTGTTCTTTCAGTTTGGCTGTTTGTCTCCCATCTGCTATTCCTTTGAAGTCAAATCTAGACTTTCAATTGGTATTAAGATTTTGTATTTTCTGATAAAAGGATTTGACATAGGAGACATTCTAGGCATGAGCGCCAATGACGTCTAAATCAAATTGTATTTGTCACATACACGTATTTAGCAGATGTTATTGCAAGTGTAGCAAAATGCTTGTGTTCCTAGCTCCAACAGTGGAGTAGTATCTAACAATACACACATCTAAAAGTAAAAGAATGGAATTAAGAACTATATAAATATTAGGACGAGCAATGTTGCCGTGGCTTTGACTAAAATACAGTAGAATAGAATACAATATATACATATGAAATGAGTAAAGCAGTATATAAACATTATTAAAGAGACTAGTGTTCCATTATTTAAGTGGCCAGTGATTCCATGTATATGTATACGATCTACTACTGCAGTACATAGAAATGAAAGAACAAAAGTAACGGCAGGGGTTGTAACGGTAAATAGGATGGGGGGGGGGGGGGGGGGGGGGGGCAGGTCCCAATTCAAATCCCTTTAAGATGCAGGGTGGTAGCCGGCTAGTGATGACTATTTTAACAGTCTGATGGCCTTGAGATGGAAGCTGTTTTTCAGTCTTTCGGTCCCAGCTTTGATGCACCTGTACTGACCTCGCCTTCTGGATGATAGCGGAGTGAACAGGCCGTGGCTCAGGTGGTTGATCTTTTTGGCCTTCCTGTGACATCGGGTGCTGTAGGTGTCCTGCAGGGCAGGCAGTGTGCCCCCTGTGATGCATTGGGAGACCGCACCACCTCTGGAGAGCCCTGCCGGGCGGTAATACAGCACAACAGGGTGCTCTCAATTGTGCATCTGTAAATGTTTGTGAGGGTCTTAGGGGCCAAGCCAAATTTCTTCAGCCTTCTGATGTTGAAGAGACACTGTTGCGCCTTCTTCACCACACTGTCAGTGTGGACAATTTCAGATTGTCAGTGATGTGTACACTGAAGAACTTGAAGCTTTCCACCTACTCCACTGGGCAGACCGCACCACCGATGCGGATAGGGGCGTGCTCCCTCTGCTGTTTCCTGAAGTCCACGATCAGCACCTTCATTTTGTTGACGTTGAGGGAGAGGTTATTTTCCTGGTACCACTCCACCAGGGCCCTGACCAGCTCCCTGTCTATGTATAGAGTGCAGTGGTAAGGGCTTAATTGTTTAGGTATGTTTCTATTTGGATAAGAATTGTTTAGAGATAAATCTTGCCATCTTGATTTTCCAAGAGAAAAATCTAACTGGGTGTCATCCATATACTCTTATTTTAGAATAACCTAACCTCACCACCCTTTTTGCATCTGTACTCTCAAGCCCCAGGTAGTTCAGGTTACACGCCTTGAGTTAACACATGCCTTGGTATTTGATCCAGGCCTGGGAAAGAAAGGTATGCATGCATGAGCTCATCAGAGTTTGGTGATAAATTGCGCTGCCATGAACCTCTTCATCAAACATGCCCACCACTCCTCTGACTTCCTGTCAAAGCTACTTTCCTGCCACTAATTCTGTTGACTTTGGCATGCGGGATGACATAAGCTCCAAAAGCCAGGCCTGGACTCAATCAAAACTGCTGTGCGCATGAGGCTAACCAATCTTCACGCTATTAAAATGGTGTCATGATGTGGGAATAATGCACACGAATGCAGATTCATACTCTCTCTGGTTTAGGTTATTTGCATTTGGATCCAAGAACCAGTGAGTGAAAATGTAGAACAACCACAGATTCAGTTCTATTGACTTAATCAGCTTCCCGTTTCAGAAATTGCACAGTACTAGTCAGAATAAAGCCCATTAAGAAAAGGGTTGTGTGTGTGTGTGATCCCAACACAGCAGAATCAACATGAACCACTTAAAAGTAGCATTGTTACAATGACAAATTGTAACTTGATACAAGCATGTGTGACTTGAACATAAATAAATCATGCATTGATGTCAGAGGATTTCCTAGGTATGGTCATGTACACTACATGAGCAACAGTATGTGGACACCTGCTCATTCAAAAATCATGGGCATTAATATGGAGTTTGTTCCTCCTCTGCTGCTATAACAGCCTCCACTCTTCTTGGAAGGCTTTCCACTAGGTGTTGGAACATTGCTGCGGGGACTTGCTTCCATTCAGCCACAAGCATTAGTGAGGTTGTGCGATTAGGCCTGGATCGCAGTCTGTTCCATTTCATCCAAAAGATGTTTGGTTGAGGTCAGGGCTCTGTGCAGGCCAGTCAAGTTCTTCCATGCCGATCTCGACAAACCATTTCTGTATGGACCTCGCTTTGTGCAGGAAAGGGCCTTCCCCAAACTGTTGCAACCACAGAATCGTCTAGAATGTTATTATATGCTGTAGTGTTAAGATTTCCCTTCACTGGAACGAAGGGGCCTAGCCCGAACCATGAAAAACAGCCCAAGACCATTAATCCTCCTCCACCAAACTTTACAGTTGACACTATGCGTTGGGGGCAGGTAGCTTTCTCCTGGCATCCGCCAAACTCATTTGTCCGTCCGCCTGCCAGATCGGAAAGTATGATTCATCACTCCAGAGAACACGTTCCAGTGTCCAATGGTGGCGAGCTTTACACCACCAGCCAAAGCTTGGCATTGCGTATTGTGATCTTAGGCTTGTCAGCCATGGAAACCCATCTCATGAAGCTCCCGACTAATAGTTCTTATGCTGACTTTGCTTCTAGAAGCAGTTTGGAGCTCGGTAGTGAGTGTTGCAACTGAGGACAGACGATTTTTATGCGCTACGCACTTCGGCACTTGGCGGTCCCGTTCTGTGAGCTTGTGTGGCCTACCACTTCACAGCTGAGTTGACCGGGGCATTACTAGCAAGGGAGAAATTAATAGGGGAGAAATTTGAGGAAGTGAGGTGGCATCCTATGATGGTGCCACGTTGAAAATCACTGAGCTCTTCTGTCAGGCCATTCTACTGCCAATGTTTGTCTATGCCGATTACATGGATGTGTGCTCGATTTTTATACCCGTCAGCGACAGGTGTGGCTGAATTATCCAAATCCACTAATTTGAAGGGGGGTCCACATACTTTTGTGTATTTACAGTGCACTCGGAAAGTATTCAGACCCCTTGACTTTTTCCACATTTTGTTACGTTACAGCCTTATTCTAAAATGGATGAAATGTTTTTTTCCCCTCATCAATCTACACATAATACCCCGTAGTGACAAAGCAATAACAGGTTTTTAGACATTTTTGCAAATGTATATAACATGTAACTGAAATATATCATAAATGTGTATTCAGACCCTTTACTCAGTACTTTGTTGAAGCACCTTTGGCAGCGATTACAGCCTTGGGTATGACGCTACAAGCTTGGCACTCCTGTATTTGGGGACTTTCTCTCGTTCTTCTCTGCAGATCCACGCAAGCTCTGTCAGGTTGGATGGGGAACGTTGCTGCACAGCTATTTTCAGGTCTCTCCAGAGACGTTCGATCGGGTTCAAGTCCGGGCTCTGGCTGGGCTACTCAAGGACATTCAGAGACTTGTCCCGAAGCCACTCCTGCGTCGTCTTGGCTGTGTGCTTAGGGTTGTTGTCCTGTTGGAAGGTGAACCTTCGCCCCAGTCTGAGGTCCTGAGAGCTCTGGAGCAGGTTTTCAAGGATCTCTCTCTACTTTGCTCCATTCATGTTTCCCTCGATCTTGACTACCCTGCTGCTGAAAAACATCCCCACAGCATGTTGATGCCACCACCATGTTTCACCATAGGTTTCCTCCAGACGTGGCACTTGGCATTCAGGCCAAAGAGTTCAATCTTGGTTTCATCAAACCAGATAATCTTGTTTCTCGTGGTCTGAGTCCTATAGGTGCCTTTTGGCAGGCTGTCATATGCCTTACTGGGGCATGCTTTCCATCTGGCCAATCTACCATAAAGGCCTGATTGGTGGAGTGCTGCAGAGATGGCTGTCTTTCTAGAAGGTTCTCCCATCTCCACAGAGGAACTCTGGAGCTCTGTCAGTGACCATCAGGTTCTTGGTCACCTCCCTGACCCTTCTCTCCCGATTGCTTAGTTTGGCTGGGCGGCCAGCTCTAGGAAGAGTCTTTGTGGTTCCAAACTTCTTCCATTTTAAGAATGATGGAGGTCACTGTGTTCTTGGGGACCTTCAATGCTGCAAAAATGTTTTGGTACCCTTCCCCAGATCTGTGCCTCGACACAATCCTGTCTCTGAGCTCTACGGACAATTCCTTAGATCTCAAGGCTTGGTTTTTGCTCTGACATGGGCTGTCAACTGTGAGACCTTTATATAGACAGGTGTGCATTTCCAAATCATGTCAAATCAATTTAATATACCACAGATGGACTCCGATCAAGTTGTGAAAACATCTCAAGGATGGTTATTGGAAACCGGATGCACCGGAGCTCAATTTCGAGTCTCATAGCAAAGTGTCTGAATACTTATGTAAATAAGGTATTAATGGGTTTTTTTGGGGGGGGGGCTAAAATTTCCAAGAAACTGTCTTCGCTTTGTCATTGTGATTGTTTGTAGATTGAGGAGGAATAAAATTGATTTAATACATTTTAGAATATGGCTGTAATGTAACAAAATGTGGAAAAGGGGAAGGGGTCTGAATACTTTCCGAATGCACTGTATAGTGTATCTCAAGTTGGGTATTGGCCCTTTAGGGTAAGAGGCTGTCCTTCCCTGTCAGATAAGGTGTTAACTCTGTTCTCCCCTGTAGGATGTGTCTGGTGAGGATTAGGCAAGAAGGCCGTGAGGGGAAGTACATGTGCCGCTACATCGTCCACTCAATGTGGGAGGACGTGGAGCAGAGGAGCAAGATCATGGGGGTAAGTCCCTCAAATTTCAACCTCATGTCTTTTCCAGTCTAAAACCTGGGACCACATCTATCAAGCATTTGAAAGAAGTAGTGCTGGTCTAGGATTAGGTTCCCTCTGCCCGTGTAATCTTTTTCATAATGACTTAAAAGGCAAAACTGATCCTATGATCAGACAGCTGATAATGGCTCAACTTAACCTTCTGATAGGATGGATGGGGTTTCTACCATTTTGCTTTCTCAATACCCATTCAGTAATTTCAGGTCAAGATTACATGATGTTTTTAGTAGCAGAGAATTATTTATTACATACTGGACATCTCCATTGAATCAGTGTGCCCAAAAGGTACCACTGGGAGGGACAGAGAGGGAAACTTCAGCGTATTGCTTTTAATGTGCATCATGCATCTTGTAGAATACACTGACATCTGTTGCAATCATAAAGCATCCTGTATTATCTTTAGGCAGAGACGGGGAACTGCCAAAATAATGGGAACACTTGAGTAAATTAGGGATACAAAGTATATTAAAAGCAGGTGCTTCCACGCAGGTTGTGGTTCCTGAGGTAATTAACTTCCCATCATGCTTAGGTAACAGTATAAAAATGCTGGGCAGGCCAAAATTATTTTGGCTACCATGGCTGTACCCCCATAGGATGACAACGCCCCCTTCCACAGGGTAATGAGTGGTCACTGAATGGTTTGATGAGCATGAAAACAATATGCAATGGCCTTCTGTCACCAGATCTCAACTCAATTATTGAACACTTATGAGTATCTGTAGTGGCCCCTGAATGGTGTTGCATCCCTCCAATAGAGTTCCAGACACTTTGTCTCACCAATTGGTGAGATATTGTGTAGATTGATTAAATCTTTTTCCTTCTTAATCTTAGAACAAGGCTGTAACGTAACAAAATGTGGAAAAAGTAAAAGTGTCTGAATACTTTCCAAATGCACTGTATGCCTAGGTGCATCAACTGTTCTGGCTCTATACCTTTTCTTCTTCTTTCCGCTGGTACAGCCACTTTCTTTCACTCTAAATGTCAAGCTTCTGCCTAGGAAACTATTTTCCACCTCCTCCCTCCCTCTCTGTGGATGACTTTGTGAACCACTTTGAAAAGGTTGAAATCTGCTCCTCATTCACTGCCTATTGAGTCCACTGGTCCCACTCACAAAGAAAGAACATACGCCTTGACCTCTTTCCCCCCTCTCTCTCCAGATTAAATCCTGCAACTAGTGAGGTCCGGCCGCCCGAGAACCTGCCCGCTTGATCCCATTCCCTTTTCCAGATCATCTCTGGAGACCTCTCATTCCTTATCAACTCATTACTGGCTGCATCCCCTCAAGAATCCAACACTCGACCCTTCTGAAGTCATAACTACAGACCCACTGCTGAGTGGCTTAGCAGTCTAAGGCACTGCATTGCAGTGCTTGAGGCTTCACTACAGACTTGGGTTCAATCCTGGCAGTGACCAGGAGACCCATGAAGCCGCGCACAATTTGCCCAGTGTCGTCCGGGTTAGGGGAGGATTTGGCTGGACGAAATTTCCTTGTCCCATCGCACTCTAGCGACTCATTGTGGCGGGCCGGGTACCTGCAAGCTGACTTCAGTCGCCAGTTGGACTGTGTTTCCTCCGACACATTGGTGCGGCTGGCTTCCGGGTTAAGTGAGCAGTGTCTCAAGAAGCAGTGCAGCTTGGTAGGATCGTGTTTCTGAGGATGCATGGCTCTCAACATTCGCCTTTCCGAGTCCGTAGGGGAGTTGCAGCGATTAAACAAGACTAACTACCAATTGGATGTCACGAAATTTGGGAGAAAGGGCGCCGGAGATGGCACACCGTTTTACGGTCTCCTAACCAATTGTGCTATTATGTTTTTTTTTCGAGATATTTGAAAATGTTGTACATAATGTTTCTGCAACCGTATCTTACGGCAGAAAAGAGCTTCTATATATCAGGACAGCGATCACTCACCTCGAATTAGACGAAGATTGTTTCAACAACAACAATAACAGCAGCAAGCAGGACTCGCACGATATTCTCCAGACATCCCAATTATTCGCAAAAGAAAGCGACGCTGAGGAAGAAGAGCCGTTTGCCTCGTCCGGACCCGCAGAAGGCAACTAGGAAAGCTGCCGTTACCGTCAATATTACTCGCCAACGTGCATTCATTGGACAATAAACTAGACGAGGTACGATCACGAATATCCTACCAACGGGACATCAAAAATTGTAATATCCTATGTTTCACGGAATCGTGGCTGAATGACGACATGGATATTCAGCTAGCGGGATACACGCTGCACCGGCAGGATAGAACAGCACACTCCGGTAAGACGGTGGGGGGGGGGGGGGGGGGGGGGCGGTCTGTGCATATTTGTAAACAACAGCTGGTGCACGAAATCTAAGGAAGTCTCTAGATTTTGCTCGCCTGAAATAGAGTATATTGTGATAAATTGCAGACCACACTACTTGCCAAGAGAGATCTCAGCAATACTTTTTGTGGCTGTTTATTTACCACCAGAGACAGATGCCGGCACTAAGACCGCACTCAACCAGCTGTATAAGGAAATAAGCAAACAGGAAACCACTCACCCAGAGGCGGCGCTCCTAGTGGCTGGAGACTTTAATGCAGGGAAACTTAAATCAGTTTTCCCAAATTTCTATCAACATGTTAAATGTGCAACCAGAGGGAAAACATTCTAGATCACCTGTACTCCACACACAGAGACGTGTACAAAGCTCTCCCTCGCCCTCCATTTGGTAAATCCGACCACAACTCTATCCTCCTGATTCCTGCTTACAAGCAAAAATTAAAGCAGGAAGCACCAGTGAATCGGTCTTTAAAAAAATGGTCAGATGAAGCAGATGCTAAACTACAGGACTGTTTTGCTATCACAGACTGGAACATGTTCCGGGATTCTTCCGATGACATTGAGGAATACACCACATCAGTCACTGGCTTTATCAATAAGTGCATTGAGGACGTCCCCCCCACAGTGACTGTATATACATACCCCAACCAGAAGCCATGGATTACAGGCAACATTCGCACTGAGCTAAAGGGTAGAGCTGCCGCTTTCAAGGTGCGGAACTCTAACCCGGAAGCTTACAAGAAATCCAGCTATGCCCTGCAACGAACCATCAAACAGGCAAAGCGTCAATACAGGGATAAGATTGAATCATACTACACCGGCTCTGACGCTCGTCTGATGTTTTGCAAACTATTACAGACTACAAAGGGAAGCACAGCCGCGAGCTGCCCAGTGACACGAGCCTACCAGACGAGCTAAATCACTTCTATGCTCGCTTCGAGGCAAGCATCACTGAGGCATGCATGAGAGCATCAGCTGTTCCGGACGACTGTGTGATCACGCTCTCCATAGCCGACATGAGTAAGACCTTTAAACAGGTCAACATTCACAAGGCTGCGGGGCCAGGTGGATTACCATGACGTGTGCTCCGGGCATGTGCTGACCAACTGGCAGGTGTCTTCACTGACATTTTCAACATGTCCCTGATTGAGTCTGAAATACCAACATGTTTCAAGCAGACCACCATAGTCCCTGTGCCCAAGAACACAAAGGCGACCTGCCTAAATGACTACAGACCCATAGCACTCACGTCCGTAGCCATGACGTGCTTTGAAAGGCTGGTAATGGCTCACATCAACACCATTATCCTAGAAACCCTTGACCCACTCCAATTTGCATACCGCCCAAACAGATCCACATATGATGCAATCTCTATTGCACTCCACACTGTCCTTTCCCACCTGGACAAAAGGAACACCTATGTGAGAATGCTATTCATTGACTACAGCTCAGCATTCAGTACCCTCAAAGCTCATCACTAAGCTAAGGAACCTGGGACTAAACACCTCTCTCTGAAACTGGATCCTGGACTTCCTGACGGGTCGTCCCCAGGTGGTGAGGGTAGGTAGTAACACATCTGCCACGCTGATCCTCAACACTGGAGCTCCACAGGGGTGCGTGCTCAGTCCCCTCCTGTACTCCCTGTTCACCCACGACTGCATGGCCAGGCACGACTCCAACACCATTAAGTTTGCTGACGACACAACAGTGGTAGGCCTGATCAACGACGAGACAGCCTATAGGGAGGAGGTCAGAGACCTGGCCGGGTGGTGCCAGAATAACAACCTATCCCTCAACGTAACCAAGACTAAGGAGAGGATTGTGGACTACAGGAAAGGGAGCACCGAGCACGTCCGCATTCTCATCGACGGGGCTGTAGTGGAGCAGGTTGAGAGCTTCAAATTCCTTGGTGTCCACATCAACAACAAACTAAAATGGTCCAAACACACCAAGACAGTTGTGAAGAGGGCACGACAAAGCCTATTCCCCCTCAGGATACTAAAAATATTTGGCATGGGTCCTGAGATCCTCAAAAGGTTGTATAGTTGCAACATCGAGAGCATCCTGACCGGTTGCATCACTGCCTGGTACGGCAATTGCTCGGCCTCCGACCACAAGGCACTTCAAAGGGTAGTGCGTACGGCCCAGTGCATGGCAAGCAGTACTGGAGTGCCATGTCTAGGACAAAAAGGCTTCTCAACAGTTTTTACCCCCAAGCCATAAGACTCCTGAACAGGTAACCAAATGGTTACACGGACTATTTGCATTGTGTGCCCCCCCAACCCCCCATCCCCTCTTTTACGCTGCTGCTACTCTCTGTTTATCTTATATGCATAGTCACTTTAACTATACATTCATGTACATACTACCTCAATTGGCCCGACCAACCAGTGCTCCCGCACATTGGCTAACCGGGCTATCTGCATTGTGGTCCACCACCTGCCAACCCCTCTTTTTACGCTACTGCTACTCTCTGTTCATCATATTTGCAAAGTCACTTTAACCATACCCATACATGTACATGTAACTCAATAAGCCTGACTAACCGGTGTCTGTATATAGCCTTGCTACTCTTATTTTCCAAATGTCTTTTTACTGTTTTATTTCTTTACTTACCTACACACACACACACACACACACACCTTTTTTTTGCACTATTGGTTAGAGCCTATAAGTAAGCATTTCACTGAAAGGTCTACACCTGTTGTATTCGGCGCACGTGACAAATAAACTTTGATTTGAAAAGTACTGCAAAAAAAACTACAGACCCTTTTTTTTTTTCCGAAATACTAGGGTGTGCTGACTTTTACCAACTCTCTCTCAGAATGATCTTCAACCTAACCGGTCAGGCTTCAAGACGGGTCACTCAACCGAGACTGCTGTCCTCTGTGTCACGGAGGCACTCCGTACTGCCAAAGCTGACTCTCTCTTCTCTGTTCTCATCCTCCTAGATGTATCCGCTGCCAATTAGATCCTTTTCTCCACCCTCTCAGGGCTGGGCGTCTCAAGCTTTGCACACTCTTGGATTGCATCCTACCTTGCAGGCTGCTCCTACCAGATAATGTGGAGAGGATCTGTGTCTGCAGCATGTACCCTCACTACTGGTGTCCCTCCGGGCTCAGTTCTAGGTCCTCTTCTCTCTCTACACTAAGTCACTCGGCTCTGTCATGTCCTCACATAGTCTCTCCTATCATTGCTATGCGGATGACTCTCAACTACTTTTCTACTCCCCTCCCCCCCTTTCTGACACCCAGGTGGCGACACGCATCTCTCCGTCGTGCCTGCAAATATCTCTGCCCACCACCTCAAGCTCAACCTTGACAAGACTGAGCTGCTCTTCCTCCTGGAGAAAGCCTGCCCTCTCTATGACCTCTCCATCATGGTGACTACTCCAGTGTCCACTTCCCAGAGTGCAAAGAACATTGGTGTGACCCTGGACAACATCCTGACATTCTCTGCAAACATCAAAGCAGTGACTTGCTCCTGAAGTTTCATACTCTACAACATCTCCTATCGCACATAGGAAGCGGTGCAGGTCCTAATCCAGGCATTTGTCATCTCCTGCCTGGACTACTGCAACTTGTTGTTGACTGGGCTCCCTGCTTGTGTCATCAAACCCCTGCAACTTACCCAAAATGCCGCGGCCCGACTGGTGTTCAACCTTCCCAAGTTCTCCCATGTCACCCCGCTCCTCCGCATACTCCACTGGCTTCCAGTTGAAGCTTGCATCCACTACAACACCATGGTACTTGCCTAAGGAGCAGTGAGAGGAACTTCCCCTCCCTACCTTCAGGCTATGCTCAAACCCTACACTCCAACCCGAGTACTCTGTTCTGTAATTTCTGGTCTCTCTTACCCATACAGGAGGGCAGCTCCTACTCAGCCCAGTCAAAGCCCCAATGGTGGAACCAGCTGAAGCCAGGCCGGCAGAGTCCCTGCAAATCTTCTGAAAACATCCCCCCCCCCCCAGGACTGACTTTACTGATAGCTAATTTAAAGCCAGCAGCATGCCACCCTGCATCCCACTGCTGGCTTGCTTCAAGCTAAGCAGGGTTGGTCCTGGTCAGTCCCTGGATGGGAGACCAGATGCTGCTGGAAGTGGTGTTGGAGGGCCAGTAGGAGGCACCATTTTCCTCTGGTCTAAAAACATATCCCAATGCCCCAGGGCAGTGATTGGGGACATTGCCCTGTGTAGGGTGCTGTCTTTCGGATGGGACGTTAAACGGGTGTTCTGACTCTCTGTGGTCACTAAAGATCTCATGGCACTTATTGTAGGAGTAGGGGTGTTAATCCCGTTGTCCTGGCTAAATTCCCAATCTGGCCTTCACACCATGTTGGCCACCTAATCATTCCCAGTTTACAGAAAAATATAAACGCAACATGTAAAGTGTTAGTCCCAAGTTTGACGAGCAAAACTAAAAGATCCCAGAAATGTTCCATAAGCAAAAGTGTTCTCTCATTGTGTGCACAAATTTGTTTACATCCCTGTTAGTGAGCATTTCTCGCTTGCCAAGATAATCAAGCCACCTAACAGGTGTGGCATATCAAGAAGCTGATTAAACAGCATTTTCATCCCCCCCCCCTCTCCCCTGTAACTATTCCCCAGGTTGTTGCTGTAAATGTGTTCTCAGTCAACTTACCTGGTAAAATAAGGCTTTAAATAAAATAATTTGAGGAAAAATGATCTTAAGATGAATGCACTGTAAATTGCTCTGGATAAGATTGTCTGCTAAATTACTAAAATGTAATGTGGTGGCCCAATGCCATATTCAAGCACTTTGTGTTTCCTTTATTTTGGCAGTTACCTATACATGTGGCTGTCAATCATGTCAACATGTACAGAGTTGGATGCTGGCCAACCATTTTCACCAGCTATATGCACAGTAGGAAAGTCAAATGTTCTGTCCCCCATCGTCTATTCGTTGTAAGGAATGATTTGCCTGGTTATCAAGTCAAGATTCCCCCTTGGAGCTTTAAGTAATACTTTTCTATAACTTTCATGTTGAAGTCTTCAAAATTGATTTATGGTTAACTTGTAATAGAGAAAGATGTCTGACAAATGAATACCTTGTAAAACAAATGTAAATTTCTCCATTTTCAAAGGCCATGCCCTCGTATATCTTTTACTGCGCTCACACTAACGTCTGAGGCCGCCGCGATCTTCGCCCATTTTCATGTTTTACTTGCCCATCCAGACAGCTTTTCCATGCGGTAACACCGCTCCTTCTGAGCAGACTGTAAATCAAGAAGGAAAGGTTTCAGCATTGGATTTTTATAAGAAAAGCCTCACATTTTCAGGTGTCTGTCTAGGGAAAATGTATTCGGTCATTATCAGTATTATTTAGCCCAACTGAGGCGGGCGAGCTGCTGCCAGCTATTCGGAGTAATCCTCTGTGAGTGGGCCAGCTTTTACAGGGCCCTGAATAATCACCACGACATACTGTAACCTCCACTATTAAATAGTTGGAATCAGCTGATAGAGCCATCCCGAAACATGAAGCATCTTTGTGTGTCCTGTGTATAGGCCTACAATATTGTACATTGTAGTTCCATACCACGCCAGGAACACCTGAAGTCAAAGGTCGCTGCTCTCCATGCTCCAGTCACCCAAACATGCCTCGTTTTAAAGCCTGTTTTCCATGGAGGATTTGGGCATCCGTTGGCGTGACTTCATTCTCGACAGTGGCGGGGGAATGAGAACCCGAGCTGTAAAGATTGATAATGACTGCAGTAGCGGGGCCCTCGCTGTAAGCTCAGTCGTATACCTTCTCCCAAAGCTTAACCACTCCTATGCCCTGGCAGCTCAAGCCCCACTTGGCACTGCCTCAACCTGGCCTCATTTTCCTGCTCCTCCACCCAACTGGCCTGAGGGCACCACCGGGGCAAGCCCATGTAACTCCAGAGGAGAGGGTTACTAAAATGAAGGGACCCCTTGTTCCCCACAGTGTTAACGTGGCACTGAGCAGATGGCTCTGCGAGTGCATATTCTGTCTTTACCTGGACAATGGAGCTACAGACTAGTACAAGGCTGACATACACGGGCTGTTTCATTAAATAGTACCCGCAAAACACCAGTCTCAACGTCAACAATGAAGAAGCGACTCCAGGATGCTGGCCTTCTAGGCAGAGTTCCTCTGTCCAGTGTCCTTATGCCCATCTTAATCTTTTATTTTTATTGGCCAGTCTGAGATATGGCTTTTTTTTGCAACTCTGCCTAGAAGGCCAGCATCCCGGAGTCGTCTCTTCACTGTTGACATTGAGACTGGTGTTTTGCGGGTACTATTTAATGAAACTGTCAGTTGAGGACTTGTGAGGCGTCTGGTTCTCAAACTAGACATTCTAATGTACTTGTCCTCTTGCTCAGTTGTGCGCCGGGGCCTCCCACTCTTTCTATTCTGGATAGTACCAGTTTGCGCTGTTCTGTGAAGGGAGTAGTACACAGCATTGTACGAGATCTTCAGTTTCTTGGCAATTTCTCGCATGGAATAGCCTTAATTTCTCAGAACAAGAATAGACTGACAAGTTTTTCAGAAGAAAGTTATTGGTTTCTGGCCATTTTGAGCCGGTAATCGAACCAACAAATGCTGATGCTCCAACTAGTCTAACGAAGGCCAGTTGTATTGCTTCTTTAATCAGGACAACAGTTTTTTGCTGTGTAAAAGGGTTTTCTAATGACCAATTAGCCTTTTTAAAAGGATAAACTTGGATTGGCTAACACAACGTGCCATTGAAACACACGAGTGATGGTTGCTGATAATGGGCCTCTGTACGCCTATGTAGCTATTTCATAGAAAAAAGCAAAGTCTACACTGTGTTTCTGATCAATTTGATGTTATTTTAATGGACAAAAAATGTCATTTTCTTTCAAAAACATGGACATTTCTAAGTGACCCCAAACTTTTGAACGGGTGTGTGTTTTAAGCTCCCGTCCCCGCAGGAGGTCTTTTGGTAGGCCGTCATTGTAAATAAGAATTTGTTCTTAACTGACTTGCCTAGTTAAATAAAAAAATCTGCAAATAAAGTAGCTTAAGTTTCAGATGAGGCATAAGGAAGGTCGTTGGTATATAAACTCAGCAAAAAAAGAAACGTTCCTTTTTCAGGACCCTGTCTTTCAAAGATAATTCGTAAAAATCCAAATAACTTCACAGATCTTCATTCTAAAGGGTTTAAACACTGTTTCCCATGCTTGTTCAATGAACCATAAACAATTAATGAACATGCACCTGTGGAACAGTCATTAAGACACTAACATCTTAAAGACGGTAGGCAATTAAGGTCACAGTTACGAAAACTTAGGACACTAAGGAGGCCTTTCTACTGACTGAAAAACACCAAAAGAAAGATGCCCAGGGTCCCTCATCAGTGTGAACGTGCCTTAGGCATGCTGCAAGGAGGCATGAGGACGGCAGATAAATAAATTACAATGTCCGTACTGGGAGACGCCTAAGACGGCGCTACAGGGAGACAGGACGGACAGCTGATCATCCTCGCAGTGGCAGACCACGTTTAACAACACCTGCACAGGATTGGTACATCTGAACATCACACCTGCAGGACAGGTACAGGATGGCAACGACAACTGCCCGAGTTACACCAGGAACGCACAATCCCTCTATCAGTGCTCAGACTGTCCGTGAGAGGCTGGACTGAGGGCTTGTAGGCCTGTTGTAAGGCAGGTCCTCACCAGACCGGCAACAATGTCGCCTATGGGCACAAACCCACTGTCGCTGGACCAGACAGAACTGGCAAAAAGTGCTCTTCACTGACGAGTCACAGTTTTGTCTCACCAAGGGGGATGGTCGGATTCGAGTTTATCGTCAAAGGAATGAGCGTTACACCGAGGCCTGTACTCTGGCGCGGGATCGATTTGGAGGTGGAGGGTCCGTCATGGTCTGGGGCGGTGTGTCACAGCATCATCGGACGGAACTTGTTGTCATTGCAGGCAATCTCAACACTGTGTGTTACAGGGAAGACATCCCCCTCCCTCATGTGGTACCCTTCCTGCAGGCTCATCCTGACATGACCCTCTAGCATGGCAATGCCACCACGCACAAAACAAGCAGTATGGCTGATTTCCTGAAAGACAGGAATGTCAATGTTCTGCCATGGCCAGCAAAGAGCCCGGATCTCAATCCCATTGAGCACGTCTGGGACCTGTTGGATTGGAGGGTGAGGGCTAGGGCCATTCCCCCCAGAAATGTCCGGGAACTTACAGGTTCCTTGGTGGAAGAGTGGGGTAACATCTCACAGCAAGAACTGGCAAATCTGGTGCAGTCCATGAGGAGGAGATGCACTGCAGTACTTAATGCAGCTGGTGGCCACACCAGATACTGACTGTTACTTTTGATTTTGACCCCCCCCCCCCCCTCTTTGTTCAGGGACACATTATTCAATTTCTGTTAGCCACATGTCTGTGGAACTTGTTCAGTTTATGTATCAGTTGTTGAGTCTTATGTTCATACAAATATTTAGGAACAAGTTTGCTGAAAATAAACGCAGTTGGCAGTGAGAGGACGTTTCTTTTTTTGCTGAGTTTATTAAGTGAAGAAGTGGCCCAAGGCCGCTGCCCTGCAGTATTCCACAGTTTAAAGCATGAGGGGAAGAAAATGTGGAAGCCCTTAAACTGATTTTTAATAAATGAGATCACTTTTTTAAAATGAATCCAAAAACACCAGAGATTGCAGCATGTATGTTACTGTGGAGAATTGAACAGAGCAGAGGTTAAGGGACTCATACTTGTCTTTTAGGCCTTGTTGTAATTGTTCTAAGTAAGAGTTCTACTCCTGTCTTATCACGCCTGCTCCAAATTGACCTATTTTCAATGCGTGTCTCATCACACCTGAAATGTGAAATTGGGCATGTTGAACCGGTAAAACTAGGTCCTCATCTATTGAGTTCTCAAACCGCTTCCAGGTTACCGTTTTTCAAGCTGCTGAGTTTGTATGGAAGATTCCTCGAGGCGACCTCTGATTTCATTCTTGTCATAGCCTATTGAGTTCTGTGTTTTACTCCCCTAGTCTATTACAATGCATTCATTATCTAAACCCCCTGAGTATTATTAGTGTCCTTGGTGTACCTAATACAGTACTGTATGTAAGTATGAGTGCTGTACCTGTGTATTTATGTAAGGATAGTTTACTCCACCTTCTGGACACACTCAGTGAGTGGCCACAAAGATCCCCTACTCTCAACCTAGTCCAGCACTATAAACTGGCTCCAACAGCTCAAGGAAAAGGTTATTTATATTTCAGGAGGGGAAAGTGTGTGTGCGTGCGCTTGATGTGGAAAATGTGACCAAATTTGAGGAACTCAAGCAAAGCAGTAGCATTGGGACTGTTTACCCAAAATAATGTTAATACCAACGTAGGTCCTTGCTCTGCAGCTGGCTAACCCATGTCCCTCCATCCTCCTTCCCCTCTCTTTCGCCCATCTAGATTGATGCCATTCACCGGAAGGAAAGCATGAGGGCTATGACAGAGACTTTCTATGCTGCTATTTTTGGATATGATGAGGTAAGACCCGGCTTTGACCATTAGGGTTATCTTTGCCTCAGCTGTGGCAGATAGTATAAAACACAACACACACTGGAAATGATGACTGGGAATGGAAGGGCCCCAGAGACCAAGCCTGCTTGGGAACAGATCAGCAGCTAGCATGTCGTGGTGCTGTTCTAGGCCTGACTGGCGCAACAGTCCTGCAGGAGCCACTGTGTTCGGTCTGGTCCAGTCCTCAGTGCTATTTGACAACAGTGAAGACGACAACCATGATTCACCTCCTCTGTGTTGTTGCATTTGAAGGGAATCCTTTCGGACGATGGGGTGCTGGCGGCCGCCCTGTGGAGGAACATGTTCAACCGCCAGTGCGAGGACCCCAAGCAGCTGGAGCTCATGGTGGAGTACGTCCGTAAACAGGTGAGAAAGGAAGATGACCCTCCATATCACCACAGATGGGATACGAGGAACCTAGTCCTCAGTGGTTCCCCAAATAAAGAAAACCAATGTTTTTGGCCTCAGTTTTCAGCCTGCACCCAAAAAGAATCTTCCCCGACTTCAGGTTTGGAAAGACCTGAGGGACGTGGGGACCCCCAGACGTTTCACAATTTTGTTGTAGCCCTGAACTAGTTCACCTAATTCACCTATTCAAGGGTTTGATGATTAGTTGACAAGTTAAATCAGGTGTGCTAGTTCTGGAATAGTTCAAATACATGGAATGGCTGGGATTCCTGAGGAAATATTTGAAAAGGGCACTCTGGAGAGCCTAGTTTATATTCATTTTAGTTATTTAAACTGAATGTTTAAATAACTAAAAATAATGAAAACTAGGCTCTCCAGAGTGGAATTTGAAGACAATTGTTCACAAAAAAAGATTAACATTTCGTCATGTTAAAACTGACACTGGCATGTTCCACACCTTATGCCAGGTTCGGCAATTTACCTGTCTAACATCAGCTCGCTTGTGCTGAGGTGGGAGGGATGTAAATATAGGTGTGTCCTTAAAAACATGAGCCAAAAGCAGGTTTATGGGGAACGCGATTGGTTATGGCATTTATTTTGACAGCAGAGAGGCACACAGTACTGTAGCCTTATGTAGGCTTACATCACTAATGTCAACAGATATTCCAAATCTTTTTATTTACATTTGATATTATTTTGCACAGCTTCTGTGAAAAGTTTGGACTTATGTGCAATGCACATTTCATGAAGCGTGTCAGTGACTGTAGGAAGCCTGTTTCGGAACATCAAGTTATTTTAATATAAATGTTTTCTTTTTAATTTTGTCCAAAAATGCATCTTCCACTTTCCTCTGTTGGACCTAACTGTTAAATATCAGGAATTCCATAACAAAATCACTACTGGCTATATCAACAGAAATTGTGGGATATTTATTTATTTATTTATTTATTTATTTGGGAGCTGTTATGGTGAGTGGACATTCCCCCTTCAGGTCCTGTGAAAAGTTTGGATGTCCGTAAGACACTCCATAGTCTACATTGTCTTAGGCCTAATATTATATGCTCACGGGCAGCAATTATTCTGGCTGTAACTGTATTTTGACACAGCCTATTTTAAAACAAGTTGTTTTATTAGAATTTACAGTAGGCTTATATCAGTGCAAAATTGTGAATGCTATGTTTCCATATTGAAGCCATGCAATGTTCAACATATTTAGCAAATATGGGATAGGCCTACATTTTATTTTGTTTCTGTAGGCTATTTAACAAACTAGGCTATAACAGACTAAGATTCTAATTGGAGTTGATGATAACGCAATCAGGGTTGGGTAGGTTACTTTCGAAATGTAATCCGTGACAGTTGCCATGGAAAATACTGATATCTTCCCAGCCCTAGTTACTATACAAAAATATAAATGCAACATGTTGTGTTGGTCCCATGTTCCATCAACTGAAATAAAAGATCCCAGAAATTTCCCATGCGCACAAAAAGCTTATTTCTGTCAGATTTTGTGCAGAAACTTGTTTACATCCCTGTTGGTGAGCATTTTTCCTTTGCCAAGATAATCCATCCACCTGACAGGTGTGGCATAGAAGAAGCTGATTTAAACAGTGTGATCTTTACACAGGTGCACCTTGTGTTGGGGACAATAAAAGGCCACTCTAAAATGTGCAGTTTTGTCACACAACATCATTCCACAGATGTCTCAAGTTTTGAGGGAGCATGCAATTGGAATGCTGACTGCAGGAATGTCCACCAGAGCTGTTGCCAGATCATTTTATGTTAATTTCTCTACCACAAGTCACCTCCAACCTCATTTTAGAGAATTTGGAAGTATGTCCAACTGGCCTCAACTGCAGATCATGTGTAACCACGCCAGCCCAGGACCTCCACACCTGGCTTCTTCACCTGCGGGATGGTCTGAGATGAGCCACCTGGACAGCTGATAACTGGGTTTGCACAACCAAAGAATAACTGCTCAAACTGTCAGAAACCATCTCAGGGAACCTAATCTGCGTGCTCGTCGTCCTCACCAGGGTCTTGACCTGACTGCAGTTTGGCGTTGTAACCAACTTCAGTGGGAAAATTCTCACCTTGGATGGCCACTGGCATGCTGGAGAAGTGTGCTTGCTCTTCATGGATGAATCCTGGTTTCAACTGTACCGGCAGGTGGCAGACAGCCATGGCGTCGTGTGGGCGAGCAGTTTGGTGTGCCCCATGGTGGTGGGGTTATGGTATGGGCAGGCATAAGCTACAGACAATGAACACAATTGCAATTTAATCAATGGCAAATTGAATGCACAGATACCGTGTTGAGATCCTGAGGCTCATTGTCGTGCCATTCATCCACCACCATCACCTCCTGTTTCAGCATGATAATGCATGGCCCAAGGATCTGTACACAATTCCTGGAAGCTGAAAATGTCCCAGTTCTTCCATGACCTGCATTGATTATGTTTGGGATGCTCTGAATCAGCGTGTACGACAGCGTGTTCCAGTTCCCGCCAGTACCCAGAAACTTCGCACAGCCATTAGTGAGACAATATTCCACAGGCCACAATCAACCGCCTGATCAACTCTATGAGAAGGAGATGTATCAAGCTGCATGAGGCAAATAGTGGTCACACCCGACACTGGTTATTTTAAAAAAAAATGTTAAGGTGTCTGTGACCAACAGTCATGTGAAATCCATAGATTAGGGCCTAATGAATTTATATAAATTGACAGATTTTCCTTATTAACTGTAACTCAATAAAATCTGTGAAATTGTTGCATTTGTTTTTGTTCAGTGTCATTTATTTAACTATTATGATAAGTAATGTCATTATCGTTAGTAGGTTTAGTGTTCAGTGGTTCCTCCTTTAAAAGTTGCAAGCTTATGCCATGGGACTTAGAGGTAATTTGTGGTTTAGTACGGTACCCTGTATCACCACTTCATTGCTCCAGACCAGCGCAAGGGGGAGTTAGTAGGACCCAAAAGCATAATCGGTGCTCTAACAATGAATGGGCTACATAAACCTAAATAGAAACTGATAATTGTGCACGACTTCAGTATTACTTACTAAAACTGTTGTTACACTCAGGTTTTTATTTTATTTTGTTAGGATTATTATTATTTTGCTCTTACTGTAGGCCACTCTGACCTGTCACGTTGTACAGCGCCTGAGTGGCACAAAGGTCTAAGACACCATAGCAGTGCAAGATGTGTTGCTACAGATGCTGGTTCAATACCCATGTCGGCCTCGACTGGGAGACCCAGGAGATGACAAGGTTTTTTTCCCTCTAAAAACAAATTAGTAACAATGTCTCACCCCATGTTCAAGAATGGCCTTTTTCTCGCTCATGTTACATTATTTGAAAACAAAATAATCTCAAATATTTAAGGGCATTGCACTAATAATGGCGTTGACTAGGGAAATGTTCTTAGTGTCAGTCTGCAGGTTCAAACTAAAACAATGTAACTAATAATGGCATCTTTATGCTTTCATTAATAAAATAATGATAAAAATACTCTTTCGAAATGCAGATGTTGATTTAGTTATGGATCCATAATGAATTACTATGGGAATAAATATCACTGAATTACAGAAATATCCTCCAATCCTCTATATGTAATTATTGGCGGAGAGTCACATCATATTTTTCGATATACTGTAGGCCTACCGTAGGCGACATGAGTCTCACTGGTGTTGAGTAATGTGCTGTTACAAGTGGTGTAGGTCTTATTTAATTAAAGAGCATATTGAAGTTAGTAGCAATAGGATTTGAAGCAAAAGCCTACAACTATTTTAGCACAGTTTTGCACTGCTCTGAGACAAGCATGGGGGCTGGTCTTGATAAATCAATGAGATTTTTATTTTCACTTAATCTCCGTTTGGGTATTGGTTAGACTAGAATAAAAAAATGTGGGTTCAGAAATGTTATGCTCTTTGTGTAATCTTTTATTTAACTAGGCAAGTCAGTTAAACAAATTCTAATTTACAAGGACAGCCTACTACTTCCTTCCCGTCGGGGAATTGAACACCGGTCTCCCGCGTGCCCTGCCCACACGACATGGGGAATCTTTGGCTAAATAGCTCAGTGCTGTACTGCCGACCGTCACGTTGTACAGCGCCATATATTTTTTATACACACACACACACACACACACACACACACACACTCAGCAAAAAAAGAAACGTCATCTCACTGTCAACTGCGTTTATTTTCAGCAAACTTAACATGTGTAAATATTTGTATGAACATGACAATACTCAACAACTGAGACAAACTGAACAAGTTCCACAGACATTTGACTAATAGAAATGGAATAATGTGTCCCTGAACAAAGGGGGGGTCAAAATCAAAAGTAACAGTCAGTATCTGGTGTGGCCACCAACTGCATTAAGTACTGCAGTGCATCTCCTCCTCATAGACTGCACCAGATTTGCCAGTTCTTGCTGTGAGATATTACCCCACTCATCCACCAAGGCACCTGCAAGTTCCCGGACATTTCTGGGGGTAATGGTCCTAGCCCTCACCCTCCGATCCAACAGGTCCCAGACGTGCTCAATGCGACTGAGATCCGGGCTCTTTGCTGGCCATGGCAGAACATGGACATTCCTGTCTTTCAGGAAATCACACACAGAATGAGCAGTATGGCTGGTGGCATTGTCATGCTGGAGGGTCATGTCAGGATGAGCCTACAGGAAGGGTACCACATGAGGGAGGAGGATGTCTTCCCTGTAATGCACAGCATTGAGATTGCCTGCAATGACAACAAGCTCAGTCTGATGATGCTGTGACACACTGCCCCAGACCATGACGGACCCTCCACCTCTAAAATCGATCTCGCTCCAGAGTACAGGCCAAGTCTATATTATGGCAAGAACACCTCAAATAAGCAAATAGAAACTATCATTGACTGACCATGTCTAAAAGTAATCTGGAAACATGTCAAATGCAGTCGCAAAAACTATCAAGCGCTATGATGAAACTGGCTCTCATGAAGACTGCCACAGGAAAGGAAGACCCAGAGTCACATCTGCTGCAGAGGATAAGTTCAGTTACCAGCCTCAGAAATTGCAGCCCAAATAAATGCTTCACAGAGTTCAAGTAACAGACACATCTCAACATCAACTGTTAAAGAGGAGATTGCGTGAATCAGGCCTTCATGGTCGAATTGCTGCAAAGAAACCACTACTAAAAGGACACCAATATGAAGAAGAGACTTGCTTGCGCCAAGAAACATGAGCAATGGACATTAGACCGGTGGAAATCTGTCCTTTGATCTGATGAGTCCAAATTTGAGATTTTTGGTTCCAACCGCCGTTTCTTTGTGAGACGCAGAGTAGGTGAACGGATGATCTCCGCATGTGTGGTTCCCACCGTGAAGTATGGAGGACGTGGTGCAGGGGTGCTTTGCTGGTGACACTGTCTGATTTTATTTAGAATTCAAGGCACACTTAACCAGCATGTCTACCACAGCATTCTGCAGCGATACGCCATCCCATCTGGTTTGCGCTTAGTCCCACTATATAATTTGTTTCTCAACAGGACAATGACCCAAAACACACCTCCATGCTGTGTAAGGGCTATTTGACCAAGGAGAGTGATGGAGTACTGCATCAGACGACCTGGCCTCAAATCACCCAACCTCAACCCAATTGAGATGGTTTGGGATGAGTTGGACTGCAGAGTGAAGGAAAATCAGCCAACAAGTACTCAGCATATGTGGGAACTCCTTCAAGACTGTTGGGAAAGCATTCCAGGTGAAGCTGGTTAAGAGAATGCCAAGTGTGTGCAAAGGGTGGCTACTTTGAAGAATCTCACATTTCTTGTTATTTCATAGTTTTGAAGTATTAAATATTATTCTACAATGTAGAAAATAGTAAAAGTGAAGAAAAACCCTTGACTGGTACTATAGCTGATTTGGTTAAAACATATAGCATGTCTCTATATATGGGGAAAAAACATATTTAAAATGTTCAATCGATTGGTCGAGAGAACAGACAAGTCTCTGTTGACCAAGATTTATTTTTTTTGTCGGGCATCCCTAGTGGCAACTTGGAGACACCATGTTAGACCTCACTCAAACCTTTTTTCCTATCTTGCACCTACTCCAAAATGTTATTTTCAGATTTCGTTATTGACAAATGCTGTGGAAACTACAGTAAATGTAAAATACAGTGGTGTAACATAAGTTAAAAAAATACTTTGAAGTTCTACTTAAATTGTGTTTTGGGGTATCTACAGTACTATTTATATTTTTGACAACTTTTACCCTTCTACGTTCCTAAAGAAAATGAACTTTTTATTCCCATACATTTTCCCTGGCACCCATTTTCCCTGACACATTTCGAATGCTTAGCAAGACAGGGAAAATGTCCAATTCACGCACTTATCAAAGAACGCAGTCATCACTACTGCCTTTGATGCTTCATTTGTAAATGATGTCTGAGTGTTGGAGTGTGCCCCTAGCTACCTGTGAATAAAACAAATCAGTGTTGCTTAAGATAAGGAATTTGTAATTATTTCTAGCATTTTTTATGCTTAAGTATATTTAAAACCCAATACTTTTACTCAAGTAGTATTTTACTGGGTGACTTTTACTTGTCATTTTCTTTTAAGATATCTTTATTTTACTTGGGTACTTTTTCCACCACTGGTAAAATGCACAAAATCAAGTCTGTTTGGATTCAAGTCTTGTCAGGTGAGCTTTTGTCCTCACCTTTTGATCTAACAATCTCCTAAATGTTCTCTTTCAATTGCTACTATGGTCATACATAATGCTTTTTATAGTTATTCTGTTAGAAACATTACATTTGACCATATCCATATAGGCCTATTTCTACGAGTGTAAAGGGTTAAAGGTGTCAGATTTACAGTCAAACTAAATCAAGCGTTTGACTGTTTCCTCAACCCAAGCCGGCATGGCGACAGTGAAACTGATGTTAGTACGAAAACATGTGAAAGTGACGTTGGGAACATGTGACTGCGGTGACGGCCACTCCACTGGCACCCCCCCTTGGTCCTGTAGTCCTGAGTTATTGGTGTGTACGTTGTCCAGGGCCTGACCCACTCCTGCCTGCTTGCATTAAAGGTGTCCTCGCATCACTGCACACAGAGACAGGGCCCTGCCCTAGGGCCATGCCACAGGTTGCAGTTAGCTAGCCTACATTACAGGCACTGCCAGGAATTTATGAGACAAGGGGGGGACATTTCAAGAGGGGGAAAAAAGATACTGTTTCTCTGAGCTCGCAGGGATTTCAAGAGCGTAGTCGAGCTCTTGAAAGGTAGAGGAAATGAGAGACTGGGAGAAAAGGCAGTGCAAAGAAAACAGGTTTGTTAATCAAGTGGGCCAGAGCTGTTAAATCACAGGTGCAGCACATAAAACCTGGCCATGCCTGATGACAGACAAGAGGAGAGGTAATCGCAGGCCCTCGGCCCCTTCCCCAGCGACGAAGTCACGTACAATGGTGGCTCACTGCACTGGCATTGCCACTGCATCGTTACACACACTAGTTACTTTCATCAAATGCTCCTTCCATGAGCTCAAGCCACTTAATTAAAGATGCGATATGTAACTTTTTGGGTGTAAGTTCTGTGTATGTGCGATTTCTATACTTCCCATTTAAGTTTTATTTTTGCGTCTTTTACTTTCAGTTTGAAAATAAAATATTTCTGGTTATTGAAAAGGTATTTCATAGCGGTTTGGATGGGGGAAATTAGGTAAAATCATGAAGTCAGTGATCTTCAGGTCAGAAAGTCGGAGCTCTAGAAAGAGGCCAGTGATTCCGAGTTGGATGACCCTACAAATGTACTTTTCCCAGTCAGAGCTCGTTAATGGTATGCTAATTACAGGAAATAGCTTACGGTTGTGAGTGTGACGAAATAAAAGCAGGGCATTCTACCTGAGAATTGTTGTACTTGGACTGTCTCGTTTGCCTATAGTTATCATTTGACTTTTGTGCAGGTCATGTTGTTCTTCACATTATCGTCTCTGGTAAACACACACTATATCAAATAAAATCAAAGTTTATTTGTCACATGCACAGGATACAGAAGGTGTAAACGGTTCAGTGAAATGGTTACTTGCATAGTGGAGTCATTTTTTTAGACATGTTGCTAGCTAGCTTAACAATTAGCCATAATACCAACTCATAACATTAGTACCATGCATGAATCTGTAGGTAGCTAAAGCTAACCAACTAGGTTCAATGTTAGCTAGCAATGCAAATGTATTTCTGAGATAGAAATAATATTACTACACAGATCATACACAACATTAGCTAGCTAGCTAACAGTATGCTTTAACTGGCACTGAAAACAATTTTCTGACAAAATTTGAAACATATATCTGAAAATGTAGCTTGCTAAACTCTTACCCGTATACATGGATGAACGCTTCTCCTTCTGTCATGGATGGCATAGTTGCTGTTAGTTTGAAGATGTAATCCGGAGACAGGTGTTTTATACAACAGCCTTCTGACTCTTTTCAACTCCCTCGGTTGAAAAATTATTCCGTGACAACATGCCGTTTCTTCCCCATCACTGTCATCAGAAGACTCTACAATGTCTGGTTCACTTAAAATGTCAGGGATTTCCTCATCTGATTCATTTGCAGTGTCCGAGAGAGTCAGCATGGCACGATTGTCCTACAGAAAGTAATCATCACAACATTTTTCCCTCTGATCTTGACTTTGTCGATAACACGTAAAATTCAGGGCAGCAACATTGAGAGCAGTAGCAACACTTTTGCAGTTCTTCAAATCTTTCTAAAGCTGTGGTAGAAAGGATTATCGACATACTGAGCAGCTCATGTTATAGACTGACGCGTGGTACACCAATCTGAACTCATCTCTCTCGGCATGTCCAGGCCATCCATTATCTCAGCCAATCATGTCCAGCGGGAAGATTCTTGCCATTTTTCGTGGCTAAACCATCTAGGCTTGTAATTTAACAATTGTATTTGTATTTACAGATGGCATACTAGTTTGTTATTAAGGCACATGAAAGTTCACATGTTCCGGAAGACATTTCTGCAAAAAAAACATATTTTGATTAAAATAATAAAATGCCTCTCCTGTGAAGTAGTGACGTGCGACATATGCCTAGCTTCTTGAAACGGGTCACAATTTACAGCACTTGAGTTTTCGTCCAACACAAAATACTATGTTGAGAAAAATACTTGAGTAGGTTGCTTTGGTTTGGTTCACCATTTCAATGTTGCACAAACTATCATTGACTATTCAGTACATAATAAAAATATGAAGCATCAGTTTGCCTCTGTAATGATGTCCTTGTGCCAGTCTTAATGGTGCTTTCTTTATCTGTGCTTGTTCCACACAGATGCAGTTTATCGATGCTCTGGACGGGGAGGACCTCCTACTGACTGGGGAGGTCAATTGGCGCCCCCTTCTGGAGGATAATGCACAGAGCATCCTGAAGGTCCCCACGCCCACCTACAACGACGCTGGGCTCTAAGACGCCCACCCCCATCACCCTGCTCCACCTCCTTCTCTACCCATACTCCTATGTGTCCAGAAACACTGTACTCTAGGCAGGATAGCCATGCAGGGACTCTCACACCTGATCTACACAACATACACCCTCTCTCTCCCTTCACCTCCCATACCCACCCTCCAAAACAACCCCCTAACCAGTGTCCCATCAACCAACCAACTGACTGGCAGGGAATACCATCCACCGCCATTTCCTATAAGTTTTGAGAGTAAGAAGATGCCCGCTTGTTGCACTTCATTTAAAAAATGATACAGAAATCCTTTCTAGTTAACTATTTTTTTCTGATGCCATAATATTTATAAGCGTTCTTTTATAGCCTTTGCGGTTACATGCCCCGCTGTCTAAGTTTTTCTGGTGCAGCGGTTCCGTCTTCCAGTGCTCTCAGAACGTTATGGGAAACATATACATGTTGCCTGGCGAGTCATCAATGTATAAAATGGGACTTTTGCCCTAATTGAAATAAGTCTCAAAGGAACCTTTGTTTTTCTTTTTGTTTGTATGAATCCTCCTTCAAAATAAATCTGTAAACCAGTAATGAAATGCCTGATGAATGTAGCCCAGTTTTGCATAACAGGTGTGCTAGTTGATACATGTTTGTCAGTTGCTCTCAGCCAATTGCTTTAGGTCTTTGACAGTGAATGGAGGCTTCTCCATGGAAACGGTGGTGTTGGGTTTCCCTCTGACTGACAGATCACTGTCTCATTGGTCCACAAGGGGCTCTGGGAGAGGGAAAGAGTCTACTGGGGGCTGTGTGTGTGAGAACAGGTCTAAAAGGTGTTTAAGAAAGGGATGTTTTGTGCTCTGGTCTGGAGAAGAGACATCGATAGACTCCTCTCAGGAATAACAGTTGTCCAATTGCAAATGAATTACAGAGGCCCCACCATGAGGCCCTTTTTTTGTTAAATTCATCTGAAAGAATTTGAAATGTACAGCTCCAGAAAATATGTACCGTTTCCTTTTTTACACCTTTGGTTTGGAATTGGGTATGTGTGTGAGTGTCTGGCCATCCGTGTGGCTGTTCAGCTAACTGTCTGTGACTGAGGGAGGGAGTGGGCCCTTTTAGGTCCCACCTCCTGCATTTGTTTTAGGGCTTCTCTCAGTTCTCTCATTCAGTGAAATCACCCCATCCATACAGTCTTTCACCTATGCTTCGAACACTCATATGGGAGATGTATGTCACATTTCCCATGAAAGTTTAGAAAACGCATCTAATGAAAGACAACATTCCAAAACTAACGATGGGGGCATAAACATGCTATTGGTCATTTTATGATGCTTGGAAGTGATATAAACAAAGATGGAGTCACCATTGTTCACTTAAGCCACAGGTCTATATAAAAAGGACTTTATATACGGTTGTTAGTGGTTAGTACTACATAGTCATATGATCCTGTTTGGTGTACCTTTCTAGGCCATGTCTATTTGCTCTGCGGGCAGCCAGGCGCTGACCTATGCTGCTAACACAGAGAGATCATGTGCAGGTTTACAGCACGGTGGTTTTAGAGCAGTCATCAGGACAGCAGTAAAACTAACGCAGTCTTCCTGTGTGAAATTATCCTTCAGGTCTGTCACCTGGTGTTTACTTACTACACCATGACCCACACAGCCTGCTCACATGACCAGGCAGGATTCAGTGTGCCACTTCTGTTGTTACGTCTTCCAGTACTGTGACCCTTTTGCGTTCAGATCATTGTCACCCCATTTCCTCTACTTGTTTGTGTTCAGATCAGTCACCCCATTTCCTCTACTTGTTTGTGTTCAGATCAGTCACCCCATTTCCTCTACTTGTTTGTGTTCAGATCGGTGCTCCACCTTTGGTACAAAGATTATTTTGTGATCTGAATAGTGCTGCGGTAATCTTATCAAAGATGACCTTTGAGTTTTCTTGACCTTGTGATTCAACCAGGAAAAACTCAGGCTCTAACCAACACCACTATATTTCCAGTTTGGGTAAAAGTTGAGGGAAGCCTTAGTGAATATTCCCAGTGAATTGTTGGATGAGAGTTATTCTCCTGTTGTGAAACAAATGTGGTATTTGCCCATAGTTGAAGTAAAGTAGTCTCATCTATGTCTCAGAGATATACAGTGTAACGCCCAACCTTCCCCCAAACTATATTTAACAACCTACCCAAAATATTAAATCTCAAACAGACTTTAAACAGGAAATGGCAAACTCAAGTCGGCTTAGTCAGTGTTCCCATGGTACTAAACTGTAAATGTCCCGAGGCCTAGACCAGAGAGTGACAAACAGCGTCTTGGAAAAGGTTGACGTTAAGCTGTTGAGAGCAATGTTGTCAGGCTGCAATTTATTACCATGAGCTGGATGGAGGCCCTGGCACCGCACCAGGGAGTCAACTGGTTCAAACACTGCACTGTTTTTTCCTATTTGTTTTCTTCATGAGAGTCCTGGAGGAGCACTCACCCTCCTGCTGTGTTAAGGGAGTGTTTAGTGCATGCATATGGGTGGAGGAGGTTTGACGTCACAAACCCAGTAGTATCACGGCTAAGCTCGCTTCAGGTGACATGCATAATCTCTAGGTGTAAGCAGTACTGTCAGTAACTTGAATGCAGAACTTGTTTCCTCCCTAAGGAGATAATGTGGTATGTTGATTTAGCTTAGCTCGGAAAACATGAGGGTTGTGGCCCACGTTGATTTCAGAGAAATTGTTTTAATTGGGATGTCATATAATCAATCAAAAATGACACTCCAAAGTGCTCAGTGAAAATCTGAGATGGCCCTTCCAATTTTAATTTACTTATGCTCTCAATTTTGCAGGGATAAACATCTGTATGGCCTTTCCATTGTATTAATGAAATTAGGTCATTTTAAGCATTTGTACTCTTAAGTCTCTACCCGGTACAGCCAGAAGAGGACTGGCCACCCATCGGAGCCTGGTTCCTCTAGGTTTTTTCCTAGGTTCCTGCCTTCTTGGGAGTTTTCCCCTACAGCAACCTTTCAGTTACTGGCTACCCCTTGGCTACCTGCCGCCCCTCTTTGTGACAACTGCTAATGAAAAAAAGGCTTTATAAAATGTGTTGGATTGATTTGCCATAAATATATCATCTAGATATGTTAAGTTTGTAGACTGCCTCTGTCAATAAATACTTTTTTCCCCCTCACTGTATTTGATCCCCTGCTGATTTTGTACGTTTGCCCACTGACAAAGAAATTATCAGTCCATAATTTTAATGGTAGGTTTATTTGAACAAAAAAATCCAGAAAAACGCATGTCAAAAAATGTTATAAAATTATTAGCATTTTAATGAGGGAAATAAGTATTTGACCCCCTCTCAATCAGAAAGATTTCTGGCTCACAGGTGTCTTTTTTTATACAGGTAACAAGCTGAGATTAGGAGCACACTCTTAAAGGGAGTGCTCCTAATCTCAGCTTGTTACCTGTATAAAAGACACCTGTCCACAGAAGCAAGAAATCAGATTCCAAACTCTCCACCATGGCCAAGACCAAAGAGCTCTCCAAGGATGTCAGGGACAAGATAAACCTACACAAGGCTGGAATGGGCTACAAGACCATCGCCAAGCAGCTTGGTGAGAAGGTGACAACAGTTGGTGCGATTATTCGCAAATGGAAGAAACACAAAAGAACTGTGAATCTCCCTCGGCCTGGGGCTCCATGCAAGATCTCACCTCGTGGAGTTGCAATGATCATGAGAACTGTGAGGAATCAGCCCA